>NC_045779.1:28479139-28825087 GCF_008692025.1 Phocoena sinus
CTTTTATGGAGCCACCTAGTGTCCATATTGTTTAATGAAGCTAAAAATAAAATAAGGCCGAAAAATAATAACAGTATGCTTAACAGTGAAGAGTGCATAATCTCCACCTGGCAGTAGCAATTTAACATATCAATTGGCCACTTGAATAATTTTTTTCCTGAACTTCCTCTGCCTTTCACCATGTAGACACTGTATTAGTCATTCTAGAATTCTGGTAACTAAAGATTTCATGAGAGATGTTTGGCTAATGTGGTATCTTGAACAAATGTGCTGCTACCTGCTCCCTTCTGAAACCTAAAACATTAGGAATTGAATAAAATTTACATAAACATATATGATCTCACACCAGTCAGAGTAGCCATCATCAAAAAATCTAGAAACAATAAATGCTGGAGAGGGTGTGGAGAAAAGGGAACCCTCTTGCACTGTTGGTGGGAATGTAAATTGATACAGCCACTGTGGAGAACAGTATGGAGGTTCCTTAAAAAACTACAGATAGAACTACCATATGACCCAGCAATCCCACTATTGGGCATATACCCTGAGAAAACCATAATTCAAAAAGAGTCATGTACCAAAATGTTCATTGCAGCTCTATTTACAATAGCCCAGCGATGGAAACAACTTAAGTGTCCATCATCGAATGAATGGATAAAGAAGATGTGGCACATATATACAATGGAATATTAGCCATAAAAAGAAATGAAATTGAACTATTTGTAGTGAGGTGGGTAAACCTAGAGTCTGTCATACAGAGTGCAGTAAGTCAGAAAGAGAGAGACAAATACCGTATGCTAACACATATATATGGAATTTAAGAAAAAAATGTCATGAAGAGCCTAGGGGTAAGACAGGAATAAAAACCCAGACCTACTAGAGAATGGACTTGAGAATATGGGGAGGGGGAAGGGTAAGCTGTGACAAAACGAGAGAGAGGCATGGATATATATACACTACCAAATGT
This sequence comes from Phocoena sinus, assembly GCF_008692025.1. NCBI lineage: Eukaryota > Metazoa > Chordata > Mammalia > Artiodactyla > Phocoenidae > Phocoena > Phocoena sinus. The sequence goes on from NC_045779.1 coordinate 28,480,104, forward strand.
AAGGTGAATAGCTAGTGGGAAGCAGCCTCATAGCACAAGGAGATCAGCTCGGTGCTTTGTGACCGCCTGGAGGGGTGGGATAGGGAGGGTGGGAGGGAGGGATATGCAAGAGGGAAAAGATATGGGAACATATGTATATATATAACTGATTAATTTTGTTGTAAAGCAGAAATTAACACACCATTGTAAAGCAATTATACTCCAATAAAGATGTTTAAATAAAAAGATCATTTTAAAGAAGAGCGAAAAGAATTTTAACTAACGAGTTACTATTATATAGAAAATAAAGTTATGCTATTTATGTTATGTGAAATGCCCCAAATTCTTTTGCTTATGTTAAGATTCTTATTTTCCTTTGTTAAAATCTATGCTACAATATTAAAAGTAACATGACAAAGTAAAAAAAAAAAAAGAGAGAGAAAGAAAGAAAAATGAAAAGAGGATAGGAAACAGCAGATAATAGATATAATGAAATTTCTGAACCTAGGAAAAAGAAGAATGGATGGTAACTGATGTCACCATTAAGCTAAAAGCTACAGAAGACAGTGGGGGAACCTGGTAAGAAGATGAACCTCAGAGTACCTCAGAAATTAAATATATAGGTACACCCTTCTCAAGAAGGTCCTATAGGATATATAGGATATATAGTTTATACTCCAGCAGAGTATAAACTAAGAAAAAAAATAATAGCATGGTATCCAGGACACAGAATATCCAAAAAAGGAAAGAGGTAAAGGGAATTTACAGGATGGTCAAGTAAGGAACTCTCAGAACTCCAGCTACGAAGTAGCATAGTAAACAACTTGTACAAATTAAAGCAGAAAGACAGGGTCTCTAAGAAATATCTAAAAAAACAAGAAAACAAAACAATCTGCTGTTTGAATAAATGGAGAGGATATTACAGTTCTTCCAGAATATTTGGGAATGAATTAGACATAGATACATGAAATTTTTCTGAAAGATAAGAAAAAATATAAAAACAATAAATTGCCCAGCTGAGAATCATATTTAAAAAGTAATAATAATGTAAAAATTAAATATCGATTTAATCAATTGTGAGATAACTACATTGAGAAGATAGGAAGAGAGAAACTAGTGGGGGGGGTGGATGCATATAAAATAACTAAATTTCTTTAACTAAATATTTTAATATCTGAACTAAAAAATTTTAAGTAAAAATCAATTATATCATTTAGAATATGGAGGCAAACTCAGAAAAGAACAGGAAGTAGCTTTGAGATGATCAAGATGGCAGAATAAGAGGACCTTGTGGTCACATCACCTTATGAATTCATCAAAAATACAGCTACAGGTGGAGAAACTCTCACTAAAATCCAACTGAAGACTGGCAGAAAGACTCTTCTACAACCAAGGCTGCAAAGAAAAATCCACCTGGAGAAGCAACGAAGTCAGAACCCACGCCCCTACCAGAGAACACAAAAGAAGAAGGGAATTTCATGGGCTTGAGGATCTTCCCTGGGGTGTGAGGAGTCAGCTGCATATGGGGCACCCCATCCCTGGAGTCTGACACCAGGAAGATGAGTCCCCTTAATCGGTTTGAAAAGCAGCAGGACATAATAAAGGGCTCTAGGAAACCAAGACTCCACCAGTGAAGAACATACACACAGCCTTGTTTACTCCCAGGAATTGCACTGAGGAAGCGAACTGAAAACTATCTGAGGCTCTGGCCGATTTTCTGAGACTGCCAGAGCACTCACCACAGCCCATACTGGCACCTGCCCAGCCCCTCTTGCTCCAGTACTGCTCTCCACTAGAGAGAGGTGTTATTGCAAAGAAGAGTGCAAATTAGAGGGAACTGAACCAGCTTAGACCTGATCCTCAGGGTATATGGTCCAGGACTCTGAGACCCATCCCCATCCCCAATAAAGCAGTGATGGCCATTGAACAGAGAAGCCCTAGCTCACACCTGGCTCTGGCTCGAACCCCTCCATCTCCAGCCCCAGCTACCAGGAAGGTGGGAGCTGCCAGCACACCTCAGGGGAAAGGAAACACATGCCCACTTTAGATACAGTTTTTCCATCAAAGCCACTGGGCACATGCAGACTGCATAGGGATGCTCCCACATAAGGACAACCCTTCAAGACTGTTTCATCTAATCTCATAGAGACAGAGAAAGGTAAATAAAATGAAAAGACAGAATACATTTCAAAAAAGAACAAGAAGAAAACCCTGAAAAAGAAACCCTAAAGAAACAGAAATAAATAATTTACCAGGTAAACAGTTCAAAACAATAGCAATAAGACAGCTAACAACTTGGGAAAGAGTAGATGAACACAGTGAGAATATTAACAAGGAACTAGGATATATGAAAAAGAACTAGAGCTGAAAAATATAATAACTGAAATTTAAAAATACACTAGGGCTTCCCTGGTGGCACAGTGGTAGAGAGTCCGCCTGCCAATCCAGGGGACACAGGTTCGTGCCCCGGTCCGGGAAGATCCCACATGCCATAGAGCAGCTAGGGCCGTGAGCCATGGCCACTGGGCCTGTGCGTCCAGAGCCTGTGCTCTGCAATGGGAGAGGCCAAAACAGTGAGAGGCCTGTGTGCTGCAAAACACACACACACACACACACACACACACACACACACACACGAAAGATTAAAAACAGACAAGATAATACAGAAGAATGCATAAGCAATCTGGAAGATAAAATAATGGAAATCACCCAATCAGGACAGCAAAAAAAAAAAAAAAAAAACATGAGAACGGTGCAAGACTCCAATGGTACAACATCAAATGTACTAACATTTGCATGGTAGGAGTCCCAGAAGGAGAAGAGAGAGGGAAAAGGGTCAAAAATATATTTGATGAAATTATGACTGAAAACATCCCAAAGCTGAAGAAGAAACAGATTCCCAGGTACAGGAATCAAAGAGAGTCCCAAACAAGATGAACTCATAGAGACCCACAAGAAGACACATCATAATTAAAATGTCAGAAGTTAAAGAGAGAATTTTAAAGGCTGCAAAAGAGAACAAAGGGTCACATACAAAGGAACCCCGTAAGGCTATCAGCTGATTTTTCTGCAGAAACTTTGTAGGCCAGAAGGGAGTGGCATGATATATTTGAAGTGCTGAAAGGAAAAAAATCTAAAACCTAGGATACTCTACCCACAAGGTTATCATTCAGAATTGAAGGAGAGATAAAGAGAGCTTCTCAGACAAGCAAAAGCTAAAAGAGCTCATCAATACTACACCAACATTACAAGAAGTATTAAAGGATCCTCTTTAAGTGGAAAAGAAAAGACTACAAAAAGAGGTAAGAATTTATAGAAAAGGAAAAATCCCACTAGTAAAGGCAAATATATAGTAAAGGCTATAGGTCAACCACTAAAATAAGCTAGTACAAAGACTGAAAGACAGAAATTGTAATATCAACTATAACTACAATAAACAGTCAAGGGATAGACATGAAGATGTAAAATATAAAAACAAAAGTAAAAAATGTAGGGGGACAGGGGAGTAAAAATGTAAATCCTTAGAATGTGTTTGAACTTAAGTGACTACCAGTTTAAAACAAGTAGATATATTTATAGGTCAAAATATATAAGCCCCATGGTAACCACATCACAAACCTATAATAGATACATAAAAATTAGAGAGAAAAGGACACAAGCATACCACTAAAGCAAATCATCAAATCACAAGGGAAGAAACTAAAAGAAGAAAAGAACAGAGAAGAACTACAAAAACAATGATAGAACAAGTAACACAATGGCAATAAGTACAAATCATCAATAATCACTTTAAGTGTCAATGGACTAAATGCTCCAAACAAAAATCATAGGGTGGCTGATTAGAAAAAAATAAAACCCATCTATATGCTGCCTACAAGACTCACTTCAAAGCTAGACACACAGAGACTGAAAGTGAGTGGCTAGAAAAATATATACCCTGCAAATGGAAACTAAAAGAAAGTTGGGGTAACAATATCATATCACACAAAATAGACTTTGAAATGAAAACTACAACAGGAAACAAAGAAGGGCATTACATAATGATGAAGGGATCAAGACAAGAAGAGCCTATACTATATGGGAAAATAATCTAAAAAGAGTGGAGATATATATATATATATATATATATATATATATATATATATATATATATATATATAAAACAGATTCACTTTGCTGTACACCTGAAACTAACACATTATAAATCAAGTATACCCCAATAAAAAAAGAAGTTATAGCATTTGTTAACATATATGCACCTAATATAGGAGCACCTAAATATATAAAGCAAATATAAAGGGATGTAAAGAAAGAAATTGACATAAAAGGAAATCATCAAACCACAAAAAGAAAAAGAAAGAACAAAGAAGAAACAAAGAATCAACTGGAAAACAAGGTTTGAAACGGCAATAAATACACATGTATCAATAATTACCTTAAATGTCAATGGACTGAATACTCCAATCAAAAGACATAGAGTGACAGACCAGATAAAAAAACCAAAGCCTACAATATGCTGCCTACAAGAGACCCATCAAAGGGCAAACGATGTAGATTGAAAGTGAGGGGATGGAAAAAGATATTTCATGCAAAAGGAAATGACAAGAAAGCAGGAGTTGCAACACTCCTATCAGACAAAACAGACTTTAAAGCAAAGGCTATAAAGAATGATAAAGAAGGACACTATATAATGATAAAAGGATGGATACAAGAAGGTTATTTTACACTCATCAACATATATGCACCTAATATAGGAGCACCCAAATACATAAAACAAATACTAACAGACATAAAGGGAGAAATCAATAGGTATACAATAATAGTAGGAGACTTTTATACCCCACTCACATCAATGAACAGATTTTCCACACAGAGAATCAATAAGGCAACAGAGGTTTTAAATTATACAATAGAACAATTAGGTTTAATTGATATTTTCAGGACACGACATCCAAAAAAAACAGAATATACATTCTTTTTAAGTTCACATGGAACATTCTCTAGGATTGACCACATCCTAGGGCATAAAACTAACCTCAACAAATTTAAGAGTCTATAAATTATTTCATGCATCTTCTCTGACCACAATGGCATGAAACTAGAAATCAACCACAAGAAAAGAATGAGAAAAAAATGTTTACATGGAGACTAAATAACATGCTTTTTAAAAACCAATGGGTCGATGAGAATAAAAAGGAAATTAAAAAATACTTTGAGACAAATGACAATGAAAACACAACCATACAAAATCTATGGGATGCAGCAAAAGCAATTCTTAGAGGGAAGTTCATAATGATACAGGCCTTCATTAAAAAGCAAGAAAAATCTCAAGTAAACAACCTAACCTACCACGTAAAAGAATTAGAAAAAGAAGGACAAACAAAACCTAAAGTCAGAAGAAGGAAGGAAATTATAAAGATCAGGGAGGAAATAAATAAAATAGAGATTAAAAAAATAATAGAAAAAATCAACAAAACCAAGAGATGGTTGTTTTAAAGGGTAAACAAAATTGACAAAACTCTGACCAGGCTCATCAAGAAGAAAACAAGAGAGAACCCAAATAAACAAAATAAGAAATGAAAAAGGAGAAATTGCAACTGATACCACAGAAATACAAAAAACCATAAGCAAATACTATGAACAATTAAATGCCAAAAAATTTGACAGTTTAGAAGAAATGGACAACTTTGTAGAAACATACAGCCAACCAAAATTGAATCAAGAAGAAATAGATAATTTGAACAGACCGATCACTAGAAGTGAAATAGAATTTGTAATTTAAAAAACTTCTTACAAACAAAAGTCCAGGACCATATGGATTCACAGGCGGATTCTACCAAACATACAAAGAAGAACTTATAGTGATTCTTCTCAAACTCTTCCAGAAGAATGAAGAGGAGGGAATACTCCCAAAGACATTCTATAAAGCCACCATCATCCCGATACCAAAACCAGACAAAGTAACCATCAAAAAAGAAAATTACAAGCCAATGTCTTTGATGAATATAGATGCAAAAATTCTCAACAAAATATTAGCAAACAGAATCCAACAACACATAAAAAAGATCATACACCACGACTAAGTGGGATTCAGCCAGGTTCATAAGGATGGTTCAACATACACATATCAATTTATGTAATACACCACAAAATAAAAGTCAAAAACCACATGATCCTCTCAATAGATAAAGAAAAGAATTTGACAACATTCAACATCCAATCACGATAAAAACTCTTATCAAAGTGAGAATAGAGGGAACATATCTCAACATAATAAAAGCCATTTATGACAAACCTACAGCCAATATAATACTCAATGGTGAAAAGCTGAAAGCTTTCCCAGTAAAATCTAGAACAAGACAAGTATGCCCACTCTCACCATTTCTCTTCAACATAGTATTAGACCTCTTAGCCACAGCAATCAGACAAGAAAAAGAAATAAAAATTATCTAAATTGGAAAGGAAGAGGTAAAATTGTCACTCTATGCAGATGACATGATACTATTTATAGAAAACCCTAAGGAATCCACACAAAAACTACTAATTCTAACAAATGAATTCAGCAAAGTAGCAGGATACAAGATTAACATTCAGAAATCAGTTGCATTCCCTTACACTAACAATGAAATATCAGAAAGGGAATTAAAAAATATATATATGTTTTCAAATTGCACAAAATAAAATAAAATAAAAACCTAGGAATAAACCTGACCAAGGAAGTGAAAGACTTATATGCTGAGAACTATAAAACACTAGTAAAGGAAATAAAAGAGGATTCAAAGAAATGGAAAGATATTCCATGCTCTTGGATTGGAAGGATTAATACTGTTAAAATGGTGATACTACCAAAAGCAATCTACAGATTTAATGTAATCCCTATCAAATTACTCATGACATTTTTCACAGAACTAGAACAAATAATCCAAAACTTTATATGGAACTATAAAAGACCTGGAATTGGCAGAACAATCCTGAGAAACAACAACAACAACCACAACAACAAAAATGCAGGAGGCATAACTCTCCCAGACTTCAGACAATACTACAAAGCTACAGTAATCAAAACAGTGTGGTACTGGTTAAAAAAAAACAGGTATATGGATCAATGGAACAGAATACAGACCCCAGAAATAAACCCACACACATACAGTCAATTAATCCGTGAAAAGAAGTCAAGAAGATAAAATGGAAAAAGTCCTGTCTCTTCAGAAAGTGGTGCTGGGAAAGTTGGACAGCTGCAAGTAAATCAATGAAGTTTTTTAAATTAATTTTTGCTGGAGTATGGTTGCTTTACAAGTTTATGTTAGCTTCCACTGCACAACAAAAGAAATCAGCCATACGCATACAGATACACCCTCCCTTTTTGACTTCCCTCCTATTTAGGTTACGCAGTGCATTAGGTATCATTCCCTGTGCTATACAGTAAGTTCCAATCAGTTGTCTATTTTATACATAGTATCAATAATGTATATGTGTCAATCCCAGTCTTCCAATTCCTCCCTCCCCACCACTTTTCCCCTTGGTATCCTTACATTTGCTCTCTACGTCTATGTCTCTATTTCTGCTTTGCAAAAAAGATCATCTATACCATTTTCTAGATTCCACATATACGAGTTATTATACAATATTTGCTTTTCTCTTTCTGACTTACTTCATGCTGTATGACACTCTCGAGATCCAGCCACATCTCTACAAATGACCCAATTTCATTTCTTTATATGGCTGAGTAATATTCCACTGGATATATGTACCACAACTTCTTTATCCATTCCTCTGTCATGGATATTTAGATTGTTTGCAAGTCCTGGGTATTGTAAATAGTGCTGCTATGAACATTGGAGTGCACGTATTTTCTTGAATTATGGTTTCCTCTAGGTATATGCCCAGTAATGGGATTATTGGGTCATATGGTAGCTCAATTTTTAGTTTCTTAAGAAACCTCCATACTGTTTTCCCTAGTGGCTCTATTAATTTACATTCCCTCCAACAGTAAATGAGGGTTCTCTTTTCTCCACACCGTGTTCAGTATTTATTGTTTGCAATTTTTTTTTCAACATCTTTATTGGAGTATAATTGCTTTACAAAGGTGTGTTAGTTTCTGCTTTATAACAAAGTGAATCAGCTATACATATACATATGTTCCCATATCTCTTCCCTCTTGCATCTCCTTCCCTCCCACCCTCCCTATCCCACCCCTTTAGGTGGTCACAAACCACTGAGCTGACCTCCCGGTGCTATGTGGCTGCTTCCCACTACATATCTATTTTATGATTAGTAGTGTATATATGTCCAAGACACTCTCTCACTTTGTCACAGCTTACCCATCCCCCTCCCCATATCCTCAGGTCCATTCACAAGTAGGTCTGTGTCTTTATTCTCGTCTTGCCCCTAGGTTCTTCATGACGTTCTTTTTTCTTTCTTTCTTAGATTCCATATATATGTGTTAGCATACGGTATTTGTTTTCCACTTTCTGACTTACTTCACTCTGTATAACAGACCTAGGTCCAGCCATCTCACAACAAATAATTCAATTTTGTTTCTTTTTATGGCTGAGTAATATTCCATTGTATATATGTGTCATATCTTCTTTATCCATTCATCTGTTGATGGACACATAGGTTGCTTCCATGTCCTAGCTACTGTAAATAGAGCTGCTATGAACATTTTGGTACATGACTCTTTGAATTATGCTTTTCTCAGGGTACATGCCCAGGAGTGGGATTGCTGAGTCGTATGGTAGTTGTATTTTTAGTTTTTTAAGGAACCTCCATAATGTTCTCCGTAGTGGCTGAACCAATTCACATTCCCACCAACAGGGCAAGAGCATTCCCTTTTGTCCACACCCTCTCCAGCATTTATTGTTTGTAGATTTTTTGATGATGGCTATTCTGACCAGTGTGAGATGATATATCATTGTAGTTTTGATTTGCATTTCTCTAATGATTAATGATGTTCAGCATTCTTTCATGTGTTTGTTGGCAATCTGTATATTTTTGTTGGAGAAATGTCTATTTAGGTCTTCTGCCCATTTTTCGATTGCGTTGTTTGTTTTTTTGATATTGAGCATGAGCTGTTGGTAAACTTTGGAGATTAATCCTCTGTCATTTGCTTCATTTGCAAATATTTTCTCCCACTCTGAGGGTTGTCTTTCCGTCTAGTCTATGGTTTCCTTTCTGTGCAAAAGCTTTTAAGTTTCCTTAGGTCCCATTTGTTTATTTTTGTTTTTATTTCCATTTCTCTAAGAGGTAGGTCAAAAAGGATCTTGCTGTGATTTATGTAATTGAGTGTTCTGCCTATGTTTTCCTCTAAGAGTTTGATAGTGTCTGGCCTTACATTTAGGTCTTTAATCCATTTTGAGTTTATTTTTGTGTATGGTGTTAGAATTTCATACTTTTACATGTACCTGTCCAGTGTTCCCAGCACCAATTATTGAAGAAGCTGTCTGTTCTCCACTGTATATTCTTACTTACTTTATCAAAGATAAGGTGACCACATGTGTGTGGGTTTATCTCTGGGTCTTCTATCCTGTTCCATTGATCTATATTTCTGCTTTTGTGCCAGTACCATACTATCTTGATTACCCTAGCTTTGTATTATAGTCTGAAGTCAGGGAGCCTGATACCTCCAGCTCAGTTTTTCTTTCTCAAAATTGCTTTGCCTATTCGGGGTCTTTTGCATTTCCATACAAATTGTGAAATTTTTTGTTCTAGTTCTGTGAAAAATGCCAGTGGAAGTTTCATAGAGATTGTGTTGAATCTGTAGATTGCTCTAGGTAGTAGAGTCATTTTCAAAATATTGATTCTTTCAATCCAAGAGCGTGGTATATCTCTCCATCTATTTCTATCATCTTTAATTTCTTTCATCAGTGTCTAATAATTTTCTGCATATAGGTCTTTTGTCTCCTTAGGTAGGTTTATTCCTAGATATTTTATTCTTTTTGTTACAATGGTAAATGGGAGTGTTTCCTTAATTTCTCTTTCAGATTTTTGATCATTAGTGTAGAAGAATGCAAGAGACTTCTGTGCATTAATTTTGTATCCTGCAACTTTACCAAATTCATTGATAGGCTCTAGTAGTTTTCTGGTGGCATCTTCAGGCCTCTCTATGTATAGTATCATGTCATCTGCAAACAGTGACAGCTTTACTTCTTCTTTTCTGATTTGGATTCCTTCTATTTCTCTTCCTTCTCCGATTTCTCTGGCTAAAACTTCCAACACTATGTTGAATAACAGTGGTGAGAGTGGGCAACCTTGTCTTGCTCCTGATCGTAGTGGAAATGGTTTCAGTTCTTCACCATTGAAGATGATGTTGGCTGTTGGTTTTTCATATATGGCCTTTATTATGTTGAGGAAAGTCTCCTCTATGCCTACTTTCTGCAGGGTTTTCATCATAAATGGGTGTTGAATTTTGTCGAAAGCTTTCTCCACATCTACTGAGATGATCATATGAAGTTTCTCCTTCAATTTGTTAATATGATGTATCACATTGATTGATTTTCATATATTGAAGAGTCGTTGCATTCCTAGGATAAACCCCACTTGATCATGGTGTATGATTCTTTTAATGTGCTGTTGGATTCTGTTTGCTAGTATTTTGTTGAGGATTTTTGCATCTATGTTCATCAGTGATATTGGACTGTAGTTTTCTTTGTGACATCTTTTTCTGGTTTTGGTATCGGAGTGATGGTGGCCTTGTAGAATGTATTTGGGAGTGTTCCTCCCTCTGCTATATTTTGGAAGAGTTTGAGAAGGATAGGTGTTAGCTCTTCTCTAAATGTTTGATAGAATTTGCCTGTGAAGCCATCTGGTCCTGGACTTTGGTTTCTTGGAAGATTTTAAATCACTGTTTCAATTTCAGTGCTTGTTATTGGTCTGCTCATATTTTCTATTTCTTCCTGATTCAGTCTCAGAAGTTTGGGCATTTCTACGAATTTGTCCATTTCTTCCAGATTGTCCATTTTATTGGCATAATGTTGCTTGTAGTAATGTCTCATGATCCTTTGTATTTCTGCAGTGTCAGTTTTTTCTTCTACTTTTTCATTTCTAATTCTATTGATTTGAGTCTTCTCCCATTTTTTCTTGAGGTGTCTGACTAATGGTTTTTCAATTTCGTTTATCTTCTCAAAAAACCCGCTTTAAGTTTCATTGAACTTTACTCTTGTTTCCTTAAATTCTTTTTGATTTATTTCTGATCTGATCTTTGTGATCTCTTTCCTTCTGCTAACTCGGGGGTTATTTTTTTTTCTTTCTCTAATTGCTTTAGATTTAAGGTTAGCTTGTTTATTTGAGGTGTTTCTTATTGTAGGATTGTATTCCTATAAACTGCCCGCTTAGAAGCTGCATCCCATATGTTTTTGGTCGTTGTGTTTTCATTTTCATTTGTTTCTAGGTATTTTTTGATTTCCTCTTTGATTTCTTCAGTGATCTCTTGGTTATTAAGTAGTGTATTGTCTAGCCTCTATGTGTTTGTATTTTTTATAGATTTTTTACTATAATTGATATTTAGCCTCATAGCATTGTGGTCAGAAAAGATACTTGATACGATTTCAATTCTCTTAAACTTACCAAGCCTTGATTTGTGATCCAAGATATGCTCTGTCCTGGAGAATGTTCCATGAGCACTTGAGAAGAAAGTGTATTCTGTTGTTTTTGGATGGAATGTCCTATAAATATCAATTAAGTCCACCTTGTTTAATGTATTATTTAAAGCTTGTGTTTCCTTATTTATTTTCATTTTGGATGATCTGTCCATTGGTGAATGTGGGGTGTTAAAGTCCCCTACTATGATTGTTTTACTGTCAATCTCCCCTTTTATGGTAGTTAGCATGTTCCTTACATATTGAGGTTCTCCTATGTTGGGTGCATAAATATTTATAATTATTATATCTTCTACTTGGATCGATCCCTTGATCATTATGCAGTGTCCTTCTTTGTCTCTTTCAATATTCTTTATTTTAAAGTCTCTTTTGTCTGATATGAGAATTGCTACTCCAGCTTTGTTTTGATTTCCATTTGCATAGAATATCTTTTTCCATCCCCTCACTTTCAGTCTATATATGTTCCTAGGTCTGAAGTGGGTCGCTTGTAGACAGCATATATATGGATCTTGTTTTTGTATCCATTCAGCCAGTCTATGTCTTTTGGTTGAAGCATTTAGTCCATTTACATTTAAGTTAATTATTGATATGTATGTTCTATTTGTTCCAGTATGTTCCATTCTATTACCATTTTCTTAATTGTTTTGGGTTTTGTTATTGTAGGTCTTTTCCTTGTCTTGTGTTTCCTGCCTAGAGAAGTACCTTTAGCATTTTTTGTAAAGCTGGTTTGGTGGTGCTGAATTCTTACATTTTGCTTCTCTGTAAAGGTTTTAATTTCTCCATCAAATCTGAATGAGATCCTTGCTGGGTAGAGAAATCTTGATTGTAGGTTTTTCTCCTTCATCACTTTATATATGTCCTGCCACTCTCTTCTGGCTTGCAGAATTTCTACTGAAAGATCAGCTGTTAATCTTATGAGGATTCCCTTGAGTGATTTTGTTGTTTTTCCTTTGCTGTTTTTAATATTTTTTCTTTCTTTGTATTTAATTTTTAATAGTTTGATTAATATATGTTTTAACATGTTTCTCCTTGGATTTATCCTGTATGGGACTCTCTGTGCTTCCTGGATTTGATTAACTATTTCCTTTCCCATATTAGGGAACTTTTCAACTCTACTCTCTTCAAACATTTTCTCAGTCCCTTTCTTTTTCTCTTCTTCTTCTGGGACCCCTATAATTCAAATGTTGGTGCATTTAATGTTGTCCCAGAGGTCTTTGAGACTGTCCTCAGTTCTTTTCATTCTTTTTTCTTTATTCTGTTCTACAGTAATTATTTCCACTATTTTATCTTCCAGGTCACTTATTCATTCTTCTGCCTCAGTTATTCTGCTATTGATCCCTTCTAGAGAATTTTAAATTTCATTTATTGTGTTGTTCATCATTGTTTGTTTGCTCTTTAGTTCTTCTAGGTCCTTGTTAAACATTTCTTGTATTTTCTCTAGTCTATTTCCACAATTTTGGATCATCTTTACTATCATTATTCTGAATTCTTTTTCAGGTAGCCTGCTATTTCCTCTTCATTTGTTAAGTCTGGTGGGTTTTTGCCTTGCTCCTTCATCTGTTATGTGTGTTTCTGTCTTCTCATTTTCCTTAACTTACTGTGCTTGGGGTCTCCTTTTCACAGGCTGCAGGTTTGTACTTCCTGTTGTTTTTGGTGTCTGTCCCTAGTGGCTAACGTTGGTCCATTGGGTTATGTAGGTTTCCTGGTGGAGGGAACTAGTGCCTGTGCGCTGGTAGATGAAGCTGGATCTTTTCTTTCTGGTGGGGAGGTCCACGTCTTGTGGTGTGTTTTGGGGTTTCTGTGGCCTTATTATGATTTTAGGCAGCCTCTATGCTAATGGATGGGGCTGTGCTCCCTTCTTGCTAGTTGTTTGGCATAGGGTGTCCAGCACTGTAGCTTGCTGGTCATGGAGTGAAGCTGGGTCTTGGCCTTGAGATGGAGATCTCTGAGAAATTTTCACTGTTTGATATTACATGAAGCTGGGAGGTCTCTTGTGGACAAGTGTCCTGAAGTTGGCTCTCCCAACTCAGAGGCACAGCCCTGATGCCTGGTTGGAGCACCAAGAGCCTTTCATCCACATGGCTCAGAATAAAAGGGAGAAAATACAGAAAGAAAAAAGATAAAATAAAATAAAGTTACATTTAATTAAAAGTTTAAAAAGTTATTAAAATAGAAAATAATTATTAAGAAAATAATTTTAAAAACTATAAAAGAAAAAATGGACAGAGAGAACCCTAGGACAAATGGTAAAAGCAAAGATATACAGACAAAATCACACACAGAAGCATACAAATACACATTCATAAGAAGAGACAAAGGGAAAAAAATATATATATATATTTAATATATATATAATATATATATAAAATATTAAAGATATATATATATATATATATATATATATATATATATATATATATATATATCTTTGCTCCTAAAGTCCACCTCCTTAATTTAGGATGATTCATTGTCTATTCAGGTATTCCACAGATGCAGGGTACATCAAGTTGATGGTGGAAATTTCATCTGCTTCTTCTGAGGCTTCTGGGAGAGAGTTCCCTTTCTCTTCTTTGTTTGCTCAACTCCTGGGGTTCAGCTTTGGATTTGGACCCGCCTCTGCGTGTGGGTCACCTGAGGGAATCTTTTCTTTGCTCAGACAGGACAGGGTTAAAGGAGCAGCTGCTTTGGGAGCTCTAGCTCACTCAGGCCGGGTGGAGGGAGGGATACGGAATTCGGGGCAAGCCTGCAGTGGCAGAGGCTGGCATGACTTTGCACCAGCCTGAGGTGTGCTGTGCGTTCTCCCGGGGAAGTTGTCCCTGGATCATGGGACCCTGGCAGTGGCAAGGTGCACAGGCTCCTGGGAGGGCAGTTGTGGATAGTGACTTGTGCTTGCACACAGGCTTCTTGGTGGCGGCAGCAGCAGCCTTAGCATCTCATTCCCATCTCTGTTGTCTGTGCTGATAGCCGCGGCTCGCGCCCGTCTCCGGAGCTCCTTTAAGCGGCGCTCTTAATCGTCTCTCCTCACACACCAGGAAACAAAGAGGGAAGATAAAGTCTCTTGCCTCTTCGGCAGCTCCAGACCTTTTACCGGACTCCCTCCTGGCTAGCTGTGGCACTCTATCCCGCTTCAGGCTGTGTTCACACAGCTAACCCTATACTCTCCCTGGGATCTGACCTCCCAAGCCCGAGCCTCAGCTCCCAGCCCCTGCCTGTCCAGGTGGGTGAGCAGAAAGTGTCTCGGGCTGGTGAGTGCTGGTCAGCACCATTCCTCTGTGCAGAAGTCTCTCTGCTTTGCCCTCTGCACCCCTGTTGTTGCACTCTCCTCCGTGGCTATGAAGCTCCCTCCCTTCGCCATCCACCGTCTCCGCCCGTGAAGGGGTTTCCTAGTGTGTGGAAACCTTTCCTCTTTCACAGCTCCCTCCCACTGGTGCAGGTCCTATCCCTCTTCTTTTGTCTCTGTTTTTTCTTTTTTCTTTTTCCCTACCCAGGTACGTGGGGTGTTTCTTTCCTTTTGGGAAGTCTGAGGTCTTCTACCAGTGTTCAGTAGGTGTTCTATAGGAGCTGTTCCACGTGTAGATGTATTTGTGTTGCATTTGTGGAGAGGAAGGTGATCTCTGCATCTTACTCTTCTGCCATCTTGAAGATCCGTTTGTAGATTTTTTGATGACTGCCATTCTGACTGGTGTGAGGTGATACCTCATAGCAGTTTTAATTTGTATTTCTGTAATAATTAGTGATACTGAGCATCTTTTCATGTGCTTCTTGGCCATATGTATGCCTTCTTTGAAGAAATGTCTATTTAGGTCTTCCATACATTTTTTGATAGGGTTGTTTGTTTTTTGGATATTGACCTGTTGGGCTGCTTGTATATTCTGAAGATTAATACTTTGTCAGTTGCTTCATTTGCAAATATTTTCTCCCATTCTGAGGGTTGTTTTTTCATCCTGTTTCTGGTTTCTTTTGCTGTGCAAAAGCTTTTAAGTTTCATTATGTCCCATTTGTTTATTTTTGTTTTAATTTTAATTACTCTAGGAAGTGGGTCAAAAACATGTTGCTGTGACTTATGTCAAAGAGTGATCTGCCTATGTTTTCCTTTAAGAGTTTTATAGTGTCTGGCCTTATATTGAGGTCTTTAATCCATTTTGAGTTTATTTTTGTGTATGGTGTTAGGGAGTGTTCTAATTTCTTTCTTTTACATGTAGCTGTCCAGTTTTCCCAGCACCACTTATTGAAGAGGCTGCCCTTTCTCCATTGTATATTCTTGCCTCCTTTATCAAAGATAATGTGACCATACGTGTGTGGGTTTATCTCTGGGCTTTCTATCCCGTTTCATTGATCTACATTTCTGTATTTGTGCCAGTACCATACTGTCTTAATTACTCTAGCTTTCTAGTATAGTCTGAGGTCAGGAAGCCTGGTCCCTTCAGCTCCACTTTTCTTTCTCAAGATTGCTTTGGCTATTCGGGGTCTTTTGTGTTTCCATACAAATTGTAATTTGTTTTCTAATTCTGTGAAAAATGCCAGTGGTAACTTTATAGGAATGACATTGAATGTGTAGATTGCTTTGGGTAGTAGAATCATTTTGACAATATTGATTCTTTCCAATCCAAGAACATGGTATATCTCTCCATCTGTTCATGTCATCTTTGATTTCTTTCTTCAGTGTTTTATAGTTTTCTGGGTACAGGTCTTTTGTCTGCTTAGTTATGTTTATTCCTAGGTATTTTATTGTTTTGTTGCAATGGTAAATGGGACTGTTTCCTTAATTTTTCTTTCTGACATTTCATTGTTTTCATATAGAAATGCAAGATATTTCCATGTATTAATTTTGTATCCTGCAACATTACCAAATTCATTGATTAGCTCTAGTACTTTTCTGCTGGCATCTTTAGGATTTTCTATATATAGTTTCATGTCACCCGCAAACAGTGACAGATTTACTTCTTCTTTTCCAACTTAGATTATTTTGCTTTTTTTTTCTTCTGTGATTGACATGGCTAGGACATCCAAAACTATGTTAAATAATAGTGGTGAGACTGTACGTCCTTGTCCTTTTCCTGATCTTAGAGGAAATGCTTTCTATTTTTCACCATTGAGAATAATGTTTCTTGTGGGTTTGTCCTACATGGCCTTTTTTATGTTGTGATATATTGCCTCTATGCCCACTTTCTGGAGCGTTTTTATCATAAATGGGTGTTGAATTTTGTCAAAAACCTTTTCTGCACCTATATGGTGTATCACATTGGTTGATTTGAATATATTGAAGAATCCTTGCATCCCTGGGATAAATCTCACTTGATCATGGTGTATGATCCTTTTAATGTGTGTTGGATTCTGTTTGCTAGTATTCTGTTGAGGATTTTTACGTCTATGTCCATCAGTGATAATGGCCTGTAGTTTTCTTTTTCTGTCATATCTTTGTCTGATTTTGGTATCAGGGTGATGGTACCCTCGTATAATGAGTTTGGGAGTGTTCCTTCCTCTGCAATGTTTTGGAAGAGTTTGAGAAATGTAGTTGTTAGCTCTTCTCTAAATGTTTGATAGAATTCACCTGTGAAGCCATCTGGTCCTGAACTTTTGTTTGTTGGAAGATTTTAAATCACAGCTTCAATTACATTACTTGTGATTGATATGTTCATATTCTCTATTTCTTCTTGGTTCAAACTTGGAGGGTTTTTGTTTTCTAAGAATTTGTCCATTTCATCCTGGTTGCCCATTTTATTGGCCTATGGTGGCTTGTAGTACTCTCTTATGATCCTTTGTATTTTTATGGTGTCAGTTGTAACTTCTCCTTTTTCATTTCTAATTTTACTGCTTTGAGTCCTCTCCTTTTTCTTTCTTGATGAGTCTAGGTTTATCAACTTTGGTTAGCTTCTCAAAGAACAAACTTTTAGTTTTATTGATCTTTGCTATAATTTTCTTTGTTTCTATTTCAATTATTTCTGCTCTGATCTTTATGATTTCTTTCCTTTAACTAATAAATTAGTGAAGTTACAACACACCCTCACACTATGCACAAAAATAATCTCAAAACAGCTTAGGCAAAACATTCTCTGACATAAATTGTAGCACTGTTTTCTTCAGTCTCCCAAGACAATAGAAATAAAAACAAAGATAAACAAATGGGATCTAATCAAACTTAAGAGCTTTTGCACAGCAAAGGAAACCATTAAAAAAAAGAAGACAAGAGACCTTCAAGATGGCAGAGGAGCAAGATGTGGATATCACCTTTCTCCCCCCAAATACATCAAGAATACATCTATATGTGGAACAACTCTTACAGAACACCTACTGAAAGCTGGCAAGAGACCTCAGACTTCCCAAAAGCAAAGACAATTGCCAAGTAACTGAGTAGGATAAAAGAAAAAAAGAAAAGAAAGAGACAAAGGAATTGGGACAGACCTGCCCTTCTCAGAAGGAGCTGTGAAAGTGGAAAAGTTTCCACACACTATGAAACCCACTCGCTGGTGGGGATGTGGGGGCAGTTTCAGAGTCTTCAAGGAGAGGGCAGCAACAGGGGTGCAGAGGACAGAATAGAGAGATTCTGGCATGAAGGATGAGTGCTGAACAGCACTCACCAGCCTGAGAAACTTGTCTGCTTGCCTGCTGAGGAAGGTGGGTGCTGAGTGCTGAAGCTTGGGCTTCAGAAGTCAGACTCCAGGGAGATGGCTGGGGTTGGCTCCATAAGGACAGCCTGGAGGGAGCTAGTGTGCCACAGCTAGCTAGGAAGGTGTCCAGGAAAAACCCTGGGCATCCCAGAGAGGTGGGAGAATTTTGTTGCAGGGTTCAAGAGAAGAGGGGCAGCCCAACATAGGAACTTCCTGCTCCATGGGCTCACCAATGCCAGGGAACTATCTATGCAAGCGTGAGAATGAACTGTTATCTCGGACGCCAGAGGCTGCTGCCACTGCCACCAAGGGTGTTGTGTGCAAGTGCAGGTCAGTACCCACACCTTCCTGGGAGCTTGTGCAGCCCACCACTGCTGAGGGTCCTGTGATCTGGAACCAACTTCCCCAGTGGAATGCACATTGCACCTCAGGCTCTTTCAACTTCAGGCTGGCCTCTGCCATCACAGACACTCCCCACACAACCCAATTGTAACTAACGTATCCCTCCCTCTCTCTGGCCTGAGTGAGTAAATGAGCCCTAATCAGCCACTACTTTAGCCCCCTCTTGCCTAGGGGGCAGGGAACAAACACCTGAGAGTGGCCCATACACAGAAGCAGGGCCAAAACCAAAGCTAAAACCCAGGATCTGTGCAACCAAAGAAAACAAACTATAATATCCCCATGCAGTTGCAGGAGAAGTGGATTAAATCCCTGCAATCCACTGGGTAAACCCTGAATCTGTAGAATATCTGAATAGATAATGATTGTTCCCACAATTGAGGCTGTGGACTTTGGGGGCAACTATGGAGTTTGCAGGAGTACATGCAGGGATAAAGCCAGATCAGAGCCTGAGCAGGCCCCACGGTGCCCACAGCAGGTCCAGAGACCTACCAACAAGTATCGGAGGACTTCCTGTGTAGGCAGGGATTAGCTGTGGCTCACTGTGGGGACAAACACACTGACAGCTATTGTCACAGGAAAATATTATTACTAATTATTTTCTTTTGTTCTGTTATTCTTGTTTTATTATAATTTTAATTTTTCATTTACTTTTTTCTTTTGTTTTTTATGTTTTTATTTTTAATATATTTTTATTTCATTTACAATTTTTTCCTATTTCTACTGTAATTTTTCATTATATTGTTATATCCTTGTTTTTGTTTTTTTTTTCTATTTTTGCTTTGTTTTTCCCTTATTTCTAAATACATTTTATATTTTTCTTCACTTCTTTGTATTTTGTATTTTTTCATTTTGTTTTCATATTTCTTTTCTATTTACATTTTTTGATCATTTTTGTGTTTCTTTTATGCTTTCGCTGCCTTTTTTAAGTTCGTTTTCTGCATTTGATTTGTTTTTCAATTTAATTTTTTCTTAGTTTAGTTTTTAGTGTTTATTTTCATTTTTTGGATTCTTGGTTGGTTTGGTTGCCCTCTTCTTTTTATTTTTCTCTCTTTTTTATTCTTTTTCTTTTTCTTTTCTTTTCTGTTCTTTTAGTGAGTGTATGTGTGTACGTTTCTTTGTGAAATTTTGTCTGTTTAGACTCCCCCACCAGGAAGCCTACAAAAAGCCTGTGGACCAACCTCAACCACTGGGGGCAGACAGAACTACGACCCTACAGCTTGCAGAAAGGAGACCCCAAAAACATTTTGTTTGTAAGTTTACAAACACATTTTGTCTGTAAGTTAAACAAAATGATAAGACAGAGAAATATGTTGCAGATGAAGGAACAAGATAAAAATCGACAAGACCAAATAAATGAAGAGGAAATAGGCAGTCTGCCTGAAAAAGAATTCAGAGTAATGATAGTAAAGATAATCCAAAATCTCAGAAATAGAATGGAGAAAATACAAGAAACATTTAACAAGGACTTAGAAGAGCTAAAGAGCAAACAGTGATGAACAACAAAATAACTGAAATTAAAAATACCCTAGAAGGAATCAATAGCAGAATAACTGAGGTAGAAAGACAGATAAGTGAGCTGGAGGATAGAATGGTGGAGTAGTAACTCCACAGAAGTAACTGCCACAGAGCAGAATAAAGAAAAAAGAATGAAAAGAATTGAGGACATTTTCAGGGACCTCTGGGACAGCATTAAACACACAAACATGTGAATTATAAGGGTCCAGGAAGAAGAGAAAAAGAAAGTGTCTGAGAATACTTGAAGAGGTTTTAGTCAAAAACTTCCCTAACATGGGAAAGGAAATATCAGTCAAGTCCAGGAAGTGCACAGACTCCCATACAGGATAAACCCAAGGAGAAACATGCTGACACAAATATTAATCAAACTATCAAAAATTAAATACAAAGAAAAAATATTAAAAGCAACAAGAGAAAAGCAACATATAATATACAAGGGAATCCCCATAAGGTTATCAGCTGAATTTTCATCAGAAACTGTGCAAGCCAGAAGGGAGTGGCAGGGTATGTTTTAAATGATAAATGGAAAAAAAAACTACAACCAAGATTACTCTACCCAGCAGGGATTTCATTCAGATTTGACAGAGAAATCAAAAGCTTTAGAGACAAGCAAAAGTAAGAGAATACAGCACCACCAAATCAGCCCTACAACAAATGCTAAAGGAACTTCTTTAAGTGGGAAACACAAGAAAAGAAAAGGACCTACAAAAAAATTGAAAACAATTAAGAAAATGGTAATAGAAACATACATATCAATAATTACCTTAAATGAGAATGGAATAGATGCTCCAACCAAAAGACACAGATTGGCTGAATGGATACAGAAACAAGACCTGTACATATGCTGTCTACAAGAGACCCACTTCAGACCTAGGGACACATACAGACTGAAAGTGAAAAGATGGAAAAAGTTAGTCCATGCAAATGGAAATCAAAAGGAAGCTGGAGTAGCAATACTCATATAAGATAAAATACACTTTAAAATAAAGAATGTTACAAGAGACAAGGCAGGACACTACATAATGAGCAAGGGATCGATACAAGAAGAAAATATAACAATTATAAATATATATGAACCCAAAATAGGAGCACCACAATGCATAAGGCAAGTGTTAACAGCTATAAAAGAGGAAATCGATAGTAACACAATAATAGTGGCGGACCTTAACACTCCACTTACACCAATGGACAGATCATCCAGACAGAAAATTAATAAGGAAACACAAGCTTTAAATGACACAATAAGCTAGACAGATTTAATTGATATTTATAGGACACTGAATCCAAAACAGAGGAGTACACTTTCTTCTCAAGTGGTCATGGAACATTCTCCAGCAGAGATCATATCTTGGATCAGCAATGAAGCCTCAGTAAATTTAGGAAAATTGAAATCATATCAGCATCTTTCCTGACCACAACACTATGAGATTAGAAATCAATTACATGAAAAAACTGTAAAAAAAACACAAGCACATGGAAGGTAAACAATATGCTACTAATTAACCAAGAGATCACTGAAGAAATCAAAGAAGTAATAAAAAAAATACCTAGAGACAAATGGCAACCAAAACACAATGACCCAAAACCTGTGGGATGCAGCAAAAGCAGTTCTAAGAGGGAGATTTAAAGCAATACAAACCTACCTCAATAAACAAGAAAAATCTCAAATAAACAATCTAAACTTACACCTAAAGACACTAGAGAAAGAAGAACAGAAAAGAAAAATAAAAACACCCAAATTAGTAGAAGGAAAGTAATCATAAAAATCAGAGCAGAAATAAATGAAATAACAAAAAAGAAAATGATAACAAAGATCAATAAAACTAAAAGCTGGTTCTTTGAGAAGATAAACAAAATTGGTAAACCTCTAGCCAGACTCATCAAGAAAAGAGGTAGAGGACTCAAATCAGTAAAATTAGAAATGAAAAAGGAGAAGTTACAACTGACACCATAGAAATACAAAGGATCATAAGAGAGTACTACGAGCAACAACGTGTACATAAAATGGACAACCTGGATGAAATGGACAAATTCTTAGAAAGGTACAACCTTCCAAGACTGAACCAGGAAGAAATAGAAAATATGAACAGACCAATCAAAAGTAATGAAATTGAAACTGTGATTTTAAATTTTCCAACAAACAGAGGTCCAGGATCAGATGGCTTCACAGGTGAATTCTATCAAACATTCAGAGAAGAGCTAACACCTATTTTTCTCAAACTCTTCCAAAAATTTGCAGAGGAAGAAACCCTTCCAAACTCATTCTAGGAAGCCATCACCCCCCTATTCCAAAACCAGAAAAAGATAACGAAAAAAGGAAATTACAGACCAATATCACTGATGCATATAGATGCAAAAATCCTTAACAAAGTACTAGCAAACAGAATCCAACAACATATTAAAAGAATCCTACAACATGATGAAGTGGGATTTATTCCAGAGATGCAAGGATTCTTCAATACATGCAAATCAATAAATGTGATACACCATATTCACAAATTGAAGAATAAAAACCATATGATCATTTCAATAGATGCAGAAAAAGATTTTGAGAAAATTCAACACCTATTTATGATAAAACCTTTTCAGAAATGGTCCTAGAGGAAACTACTTCAACATAATAAAGGCCATATATGACAAACCCACAGCAAACATCACCTCAAGATCAGGAACATGACAAGGATGTCCACTCTCACCACTACTATTTAACATAGATTTGGAAGTCCTAGCCACAGCAATCAGAGAAGGCAAAGAAATAAAAGAATACAAATTGGGCTTCCCTGATGGCACAGTGGTTGAGAGTCTGCTTGCCGATGCAGGGAACGTGGGTTCGTGCCCAGTTTGGGAAGACCCCACATGCCGCAGAGCGGCTGGGCCCGTGAGCCATGGCCACTGAGCCTGCACATCTGGAGCCTGTGCTCTGCAACAGGAGAGACCACAACAGTGAGAGGCCTGCATATCGCAAAAACAAAAATAAAAAGAATACAAATTGGAAAAGAAGAAGTAAAATTGTCATGTTTACAGATGACATGATACTTTATGTAGAAAATCCTAAAGATGCCAGCAGAAAACTACTAGAGCTAATCAATGAAGTTGGCAATGTTGCAGGATACAAAATTAATGCACAGAAATCTCTTGCATTCCTATACATTAACAATAAAAGACCAGAAAGAGAAATTAAGGAAACAATGCCATTCACCTCTGCAACCAAAAGAATAAAATACCTAGGAATAAACCTACCTAAGAAGGGAACATACCTGTACTCAGAAAACTATAAGACACTGATGAAAGAAATCAATGATGACTTAAACAGATGGAGAGATATACCATGTTATTGAATTGGAAGAATCAATCTTTTGAAAATGACTATACTACCCAAAGCAATCGACAGATTCAGTGCCATCCCTGAATGTTCCCAATGGCATTTTTCACAGAAATAGAACAAAAATCTTAAAATTTTATGGAGAAACAAAAGAGCCCAAATAGCCAAAGCAATCTTGAAAAAAAACAAAAAACAGAGCTGGAGGAATCAGACTCCCTGACTTCAGACTATACTCTAAAAGTTACAGTAATCAAAACAATATGGTCCTGGCACAATATCAGAAATATAGATCAATGGAACAGGATAGAAAACCCAGAGATAAACGCACACACCTATGGTCAACTAATCTATGACAAAGGAGGCAAGGATATAGAGTGGAGAAAAGACAGTCTCTTCAATAACCGGTGCTGGGCAACCTGGACAGCTACATGTAAAAGAATGAAATTAGAACACTTCCTAACACCATACACAAAAATAAGCTCAAAATAGATTAAAGACCTAAATGTAAAGCAGGACATGTAAAACTCTTAAAGGAAAACATAGGAAGAACACTCTTTGACATAAATCACAGCAATATCTTTTTTGACCCATCTCCTAAAGTAATGGAAATAAAGACAAAAATAAGCAACTGGGGCCTAATGAAACTTCAAAGCTTTTGCACAGCAAAGAAACCATAAGCAAGATGAAAAGACAACCTCAGAATGGGAGAAATATTTTCAAACTAGTCAATGGATAAGGGATTAATCTCCAAAATATATAAACAACTCATGCAGCTCAATATCAAAAAACAAACCCCCCCCCAAAAAAGTGGGCAGAAGACCTAAATAGATATTTCTCCAAAGAAGATATACAGATGGCCAAGAGGCACATGAAAAGCTGCTCAACACCACTAATTATTAGAGAAATGCAAATCAAAACTACAATGAGGTATCACCTCACACTGGTTAGAATGGCCATCATCAAAAAATCTACAAACAATAAATGCTGGAGAGGGTGTGGAGAAAAGGGAACCCTCTTGCACTTTTGGTGGAAATGTAAATTGATACAATCACTATGGAGAACAGTAAGGAGGTTCCTCAAAAAACTAAAAATAGAATTACCATATAACCCAGAAATCCCACTCCTGGGCATATATCCAGAGAAAACCATAATTTAAAAAGACACATGCACCCCAATGTTCATAGCAGCACTATTTACAATAGCCAGGTCACGGAAGCAACCTAAATGTCCATTGACAGATGAATGGATAAAGAAGATGTTGTACATACATACAATGGAATATTGCTCAGCCATAAAAAGGAATGAAATTGGGTTATCTGTAGAGACGAGGATGGACCTAGAGACTGTCATGCAGAGTGAAGTAAGTCAGAAAGAGAAAAACAAATATATATCAATGCATATACGTGGAATCTAGAAAAATATTACAGATGAACTGGTTTGCAAGGCAGAAATAGAGACACAGATATAGAGAACAAACGTATGGACACCAAGTGAGGGAAGGGGAGGTGGGATGAAATGGAAGATTGGAATTGACATATATACACTAATATGTATAAAATAGATAACAAATTAGAACATGCTATATAACACGGAGAAGTCCACTTTGCTGTACAGTAGGAAGTAACACAACATTGTAAAACAACTATACCTTAATTTAAAATTTTTTTAATTAAAAAATAAATAAATAAATAATTTGAGGACAGGGTAAGTGGAGTGTTCATGTTTAAGAAGTACAGAATTTCCGTTTGGGAAGAAGAAAAATGTTTAGAGGTGGATCATGGTGATGGTTGTATAACAATATTAATATATTTAATACCACAGAACTGTACACTTAAAATGATTGAAATGCTAAGCTTTGTGGTATGTACAATTTACCAAAATAAAAGTAACAATTAAATACCTAAAAAAAATTGAAAAGACAACCTATGAAATGGGAGAAAATATTTTCAAATGATGCAACAGACAAGGGCTTAATCCCCAAAATGTACAAATAGCTCACAGCTCAAAACAAAAAAACAAACAATCCAATCCAAAAATGGGCACATGACCTTAATAGATATTTCTCCAAAGAAGAAATACAGATGGCCAGTAGGCAAGATGCTCAACATCACTAATTATTAAAGAAATGCAAATCAAAACTACTATGAGGTACCACCTCACACCAGTTACAGTGGCCATCATTAAAAAGTCTACAAATAACAAATGCTGGGTAGTGTGTGAGGAAAAGGGAACACTCCTACATGTTGGTGGGAATGTAAGTTAGTATGGCCATCATGGAAAACAGTATGGAGATTCCTCAGAAAACTAAAATAGAATTACCATATGACCCTACAATTCCATTCCTGCAAATATACCCAGGCAAAACAATTACTCAAAAAGATACATGCACCCCTATGTTCATAGAAGCACTATTCACAATAGCCAAAACACGGAAACAACCTAAACAAACAACAAACAATCCAATGACAGATGAATGGATAAAGAAGATGTGGTACATATATACAATGGCATACTACTCAGCCATTAAAAAAAGAATGAAATAATGCTATTTGCAGCAACATGGATGCAACTAGAGACTATCACACTAAGTGAATTAAGTCAGAAAGAGAAAGACAAATACCATATGATATTGCTCACATGTGGAATGTAAAATATGGAAAAAATGAACCTATCTACAAAAAAGAAAGAGACTCATAGACATAGAGAACAGACTTGTGGTTGCTAAGGGGGGCGGGGGCAGAGAGAGGCATAGACTGGGAGTTTGGAGTTTGTAGATGCAAACCATTACGTTTAGAATGGATAAACAACAAGTTTCTACGATGTAACACAGGGAACTATAATCAGTAACCTGTGATAAACCATAATGGAAAAGAAAAAATAAATAAACTAGAATATTTTTTGAACTTCAAAAAAAAAAGGAAAGAAAGAAATTGGCAATAATGTAATAATAGTAGGGTACTTTAACACCCCACTTACATCAACAGGGAAGTCATCCAGGCAGAAAATCAATAAGGAAATGGTACTCTTAAGTGAAATATTAAACCAGTTGGACTTAATAGATAATTACAGTACATTCCATCCAAAAAAATAGAATACACATTCTTTTCATGTGATGGAACATTCTCCAGCATAGATCACATGCTAGACCACAGCACAAGTCTCATCAAGTTTAAGAGGCTAGAAATTATACCAAGCATTTTTTTCTGACCACAATGATGTGAAACTAGAAATCACTTACAGGAAGAAAAATGGAAAAACACAAGCACATGGAGACTAAACAACATGCTGCTAAAAAAGCAATTAGCTAATTAAGAAATCAAAGTGGAAATCAGAAAATAGTTTGAGACAAATGAAACAAAACTTCCCAAAATCTAGGGGACACAGCAAAAGAAGTTCTAGGAGGGAAGATTTTAGAGATACAAGCCTACTTCAAGAAACAAGAAAAATCTCAAATAAACAGCCTAACATACCATCTAATAGAATTAGAAAAAGTACAAACAGAGCCCAAAGTCAGAAGAGGGAAGTATTAAAAACCAGGGAGGAAATAAAATAGAGACTAAAAAAGAATAGAAGAGATCAATGACAAAGACCAATATAAAAAAAGTTTTAAAAATTGATAAGCCTTTCACCAGGCTCATTAATAAAAAAGAGAGAAGACCAAAATAAACAAAGTAAGAAATGAAGAGGAGAAATTACAACCAATATCACAGAAATACTAAATATCATAAGAGAATACTACTTATAGCTATATGCCAACAAATTAAATGACCTAGACCAAATGGATAAATTTCTAGAAACATACTATCTTCTAAGACTGAATCAGGAAGAAGACAATCTGAACAGACCAATCACTAATTATGAAACTGAATTAGTAATCAAAAATCTCACAGCAAACAAATTCCAAGACTGGAAGGCTTCACAGGGGAATTCTACCAAATGTATAAGGAAGACTTAATGCCGATCTTTCCCAAACTATTCTCAAAGAATTGAAGAGGAGGGAACACTCCCAGATTCATTATACAAGGCCACATTACCCTGATACTAAAACCAGACAAAGACACTACAAAGAAAAGAAAATTGCAGGTAAATATCTTTGATGAATACAGATACAAAAAATATGTTCCACCTATACCAACTTCAATAAGAGTTTTAATCATGAATGGATGTTGATTTTTTTTGCATCTGTTGAGTTGGTCATGTGATTTTTATCCTTTGTTTTGTTAATATGGTGTATCACATTGGTTGCTTTGCAGATACTGAAACATCTTTGCATCCCTGGTATAAATCCCACTTGATCATGGTGTATGATCTAAATATATTGCTGAATTCAGTTTGCTAATATTTTATTGAGCATTTCATGACATTAGTATTTTTTTATTGTCCCTTAATTTGAATTTCTCTGAAGTTTCTTTGTGGTTAAATTCAGTTCATGCGTTTTGGCAGGAATAACAACTAGCTGCCCATTGTTCCATTACTGGTTAGTTTAGCTTTGATAACTTGGCTAAGATGGAATTCTTCCATTTTCTCCAATGTGGTTACTATCTTTTCCTTTGATATTAGTAGATAATTTCTAGGGAAAAACTATTTAAATATTTTATCAAATTTTAACAGCCATCGAGCATTCTTGTGTGAATCAATTATTATGATGATTGCAGCAAAATTATTTTTTAACTTCATTATTTCTTCTGGTTTTACTAATTGACATTCTATTGTGCAGAGTTTTAAAATTTCTAGTGCAGGACTGCATCCTCACCATCAAACCTCTCTCTGAAATATGAAAGAAAACAAAAGAAAATGTCATTATGTGGCCTGAAATCTGATTTTTATGGTATTTTCTTTTAAAATATATAAAGTTCTTCCAATGTAAGGGTAAAGTCTACTAAGCATAATGTTGGTAAAGTATAAATCCAATGTGTGTTTAATGTTAAACATTAAATACCAGCATAGTCCCTTTTTAACTCAGTTGTATTTCTTGTGCTCACTGATTAACATGACCTACAATTTTTAAAACACAATAATCACAGTATTTCTGAAAAACAGAAAAACCTGAGTAAAATTATATGTTCTGTAAGATGAGTGCTTGTTAAAGCCCAGAGGGACTTACAGCTGTCTAATTCCCACATGATGAGGAAACAAAGTCCCCAAGTGGACAAGTTATTTATACAAGATCATATCAATAATTAATTTTTTTAAAAAGGCCCAGAGCAGAGATCTCCTGTTTTTCATATGTTACATTATCTAAAAGGCATGTTAATTAAAAAACTAAAATTTTATAACACAAAATGGTTAAAAAACAAGGTTCCTTATTTCTCTTCAGATAGTTATGTTAAATCTTTTGAGAGTCAAAATTATCATGACTAATGACTTTTTGAAAACTGTTAAAATTGCAAAAAGGAGAACACCAAGCTCCCAAAAGAAATGGGGATTTTTCCCGAGAAGCAGGGCTTTCAGAAAAATAGGTGTGGGGACTTTTCTGTCTCCCAAAGAGGTACTGAAATATTCCTCATTCATCAAGAGAATCATCCCAGCTGTTTGGGCTGTGTGTTCAGTGATGTCCATGCCATGTGCTCTTAGTCATGTAGAGACAAGAATAGCTTTCCTGGAAGTGGAGCACAGTACTTTGTTCTCTATCTTCTGATCCACCTACTGTCTCAGCAGCATGAGATGCCTGAAGAACTTTACTGCCAGCAGAGTTTATAACCCAGCCTTTCTATCCCTAGTATTCTAAAGTAGACCTCCTAAGGGTTTTGTTTGATGACTTTGCAGTCTTGAGAATTTTTGAGGTTTCAGGACATGGTTTCAGTGTATATTAGAATAACAGTCATCCACTTTATTTCCTTAACTGGAATTGTGCTTAGTTACAGGAAGAAAGGGATTTGGAGCAGACTTGTCAAAACTCTCAGTGAGGGCTTCCCTGGTGGCGCAGTGGTTGAGAGTCCGCTTGCCAATGCAGGGGACACTGGTTCGTGCCCCGGTTCGGGAAGATCCCGTATGCCACGGAGCGGCTGGGCCCGTGAGCCATGGCCGCTGAGCCTGTGCGTCTGGAGCCTGTGCTCCGCAACGGGAGAGGCCACAACAGTGAGAGGCCCGCGTACCACAAAAAAAAAAAAAAAAAAAAAATTCCAATGGCATTTCACAGAAATAGAACAAACTCCTAAAATTTGCTTGGAACCACAAAAGAGCCCGAATAGCCAAAGCAATCTTGAGAAAGAAAAACAAAGCTAGAGTCTTCATGCCTCCTGAGCAGTATCATATTTGCATAAAAACAGACATATAGATCAATGGAACAGAATAGAGAGTTCAGAAGTAAACCCACACATATATGGAGAATTAATTTATATATTAAGATATCATTCAGCCATAAAAAAGGATGAAATCTTCCCATTTGCCATGACATGGATGGACCTTGAGGACATTATGCTAAGTGAAATAAGTCAGTCAGAGAAAGACAAATACCATATGCTGTCACTTATATGTGGAATCTAAAAACTGAATAAACAAACTCATAAATACAGAGAACAGATTGGCGGTTGCCAGAGAATAGATTGGTGGGGGCTGTGTGAAATAGATAAAGGTGGTCAAAAGGTACAAACTTCCACCTATAAGTAAGTCATGGGGACAGACTGTAGTTAACAACAATGTATTGTATATTTGAAAGTTGATAAGAGAATAGATCTCAAAACTTCTGATCACAAGAAAAATATTGGTAACTATGTGTGGTGATGGATGTGAACTAGACTTACTGTGGTGATCATTTCACAACAAAATTGCCGTACACCTGAAACTAATATAATGTTGTGTTTCAATTACATGTCAATTGAAGAAGAACAGAATGCTTTGGCATATTTTTTACTGGTTACTTTTTCCCTACCTCTGCTGGAAGCATAAGGGGATTTTTCTCTGATACTCATTGTGGGGACCTAGTAAAGTTCTTGAAAGTAAAACTCACAAAACTGTGATGGCCATCCTATGACTGGACCCCCTGAAGTTTTCCTCTCCCAGACTTGTCCACATGAAACTTCTAGCAATTCGTCGACTACATTTTAGTTTTTCCTACCCTAATACTGGTCCTTGCAGAGGTTTCTGCTGGTGAATTTCTGCTCTTGTAAGTTGTGATTCTCTGTATCTTCCTGTCTGTCTCTCATATTTTGGGCTCAAACAGTTTTCCCGGTGACCCCACTTCTCTGAGAGATCTGAAAAGGGTTGTTAATTTTTCAGTTTGTTCAGCTGTAAAGAGCTATTGTTAGGACAAACTGAAGACTTCTCTGCTCTTTAGTCACACTAGAAACCAGAGCTCTTGAGGTAATATTTTAATTACCTTCCTGAGCTCCTTCGTCTGGGTGTTAATTTATAGTCCAGAGTCTCTTTCTGCTCTACTGAACTGTTCAAATAACTCAAGATCACCCTCCTCTATCTCCTGCTAGCAGCAATGTTTTACATAGATTTTCTGTACAAATCTATTCCCTGACAGGATAAGGACACATAAGAACCTTCAGCCCAAGCTCACTGCTTCCCTTTTGTCCCCAAATCTTCCAAGCCCTGAGACCAGAATGTATATCATCCAGTTCCTAATAAACTGGATAGTATGCTTCCTGGCTCTCCTAAGAGACCCACACATATCCTTGTCCAGACTCCTCTACTCCCTATTTTTTAATTACCATATCTGGTTTTGGTATCAACAATTCAGAGAAAAGAGAAAAATGGTCCACATTTCACTCCCACCCCCATCTCCAGCCATAGATGCTTCCACAAGCAACTTTTATTATGAAAACAAAATGATTTAGAAAAAGGAGAAGGATAGGGTCTGAGTAACTCTAAAATTTGTTCTATTTCTGCCATCCCGTGCTTTAGGAAGGAAATATATCAACAGACCAGACCAAGAATAAGGGCCTCAAAACACATGCCTTCCTTAAGTTCAGTATGTATTCCTCATCTGACTATGAAATGACATTAACAACAGAATTTACTTTTGTGTCATCAACTGTGCCATCCTCTTTCTCACAGATGGGATATAGGTACTGGCACAAAAGTCACAGACATAGGCACTCTGTTAGAACAGTGTGCATTCTTTCTGCATGAAATGATCCCAGGTGAGGATAAAAATTTCCTGACCATCTTCCCCACTCTCAAGCCATGGACTTTAAACAATGCCAGAAGAATTGAAGTTCTACTGTGTCTAGAATTTTTGTCTATTTTGTATACTGATATGTACAGAGCACCTAAAACAGTGTACGTTTTAGGCACTTCACAAATATTTGTAGAATGGAATAGAAGGCATTGGTTTAATATACCAAAACTTGGAGGCAGGGTTCTGGAGGTATAGCTCAAAGAAGCACTCTAATAATGTAAAAAAATCCATATTAATAAAAAGTCTGATTCCATTTTGATGTTTGACAGTTGACAGATTTTAAGTCCCACTACTCCCTTTCATTTTCTGCCCTACATCTGGACAAGCTGATAAGAAAGCCTGCTGTTTCCTCCACTGGCACCAATAGGAACTTAAAATCACACGAGCACCATCCCATTCAAATGGGAACTCTCACCTCAGCCCTACTTTCTCACCACCATAGAACATCACGCTAGTAGCTCCTGTCGGCCCTCTCAAAACATTTTTGGACCTGATTGGGATCCTACCCTGCCTCCTCATGAGAGCCTCATTATGAGAATAATGAATGCTTCCATATCCTTTTAGTGCATGTATATCATCATTAGTTTTGATATCTGAACCAAATCTTGGATGGCAGGGGTAGTGTGTGCATCCCATCTCAGTGGGGTAATTACATCGTTTAAGATTAGTTTTTTATCTTTAAAAATCATGTTAATTTTATATTCTATCCCATAATATTTGCATGTTTAAAATAAATGCTTCAAGATAAATTTTGAATGCTTATATAAATGCTTCAAAATTTTTCCCCCAAAAAAGTACTTTGAGTGAAATTGACACCTCAGGAAGATGAATAACATTCATCCCATGGCTTCACCTATTCCCTGGCATACAGTTATTTGAACAATGAGTATTTTAGTTGGAGAGGTATAGATGCAGTCCTATTCCATTAATTTATAAATGACAGAAACTAATGCCAAGAAAACAAATTTCTAAGGTTACTCAGTCAGCCTGAACAAAGATCCTTTAACTCCAATATGTCAAATATTTCCAAAATCTAGCTTATTGTTTTTATTTTGATATATATCTAACATTCATCTAATGCAATCAGGGAGTTTTTATAAGTTATTCAGAAGCACAGTCAAACATAAACACCTATTACAAATTACTATTTTAGGAATTAAAAGTATCGAGACAAAGGGTGAGTTACAAGTAAACGGCTACCAAAAAGCAATCACCATCTTTTCATATACTTGTTAGCTATTTGTATGACTTCATTGGGAAAATGTTTATTCAAGTTGTCTGCCCATTTTCAATTGGATTCTTTGATTTTTTGCTATTGAGTTATATGAGTTCCTTATATATTTTGGATATTAACCTTTATTAGGTAGATGGTTTGCAAATATTTTTCTCCCATTCCATAAATTGCCTTCTCATTTTGCTGGGTGTTTCTCTTGCTGTGCAGAAACTTTTTAGTTTGATGTAGTCCCACTTGTTTATTTTTGCTTTTGCTGCTTGCCCTTTTGGTTTGAGCGCAAAAAATCATTGGTAAGATCAATTCAAGGAGTTATTTTCTGTTTTCTTTTAGTTTTACAATATCAGGTCTTATGTTTAAGTCTTTGATCCCTTTTCAAGTTAATTTTTGTGAGTGGTGTAAGATAGGGGTCTAATTTTGCATGTGAATATCCTACTTTTCCCAACACCTTTTACTGAAGAGACTCTCCTCTCCCCATTGAGTATTCTTGGCTTCTTTGTCAAATACTAGCTGGCTGTACATGAATGCATTTATTTCTGAGCTCTCAATTCTGTTCCATTGGTCTATGTGCCAGTTTTTTACACTAGAAAAAGAAGTACAGACTATTCCCAAAGGGTTTTGCTTGTAACTGTAGTAATATGTCTAGAGATCTTCAGAATACTGTTCTCACAGCCAAGACTTGAATTAAAGTCTGTTTATTGAGTTGCAATAACCTGTGCTCACAGGCCATTGTTATTGTGCCACTTGTGAGAGAGAGGAGAGTGAGGCTAATGACACACTCATGGCTGTGAGTCAGACCTGAGTGCTCCATCAGTCCTAATCCAGTCCCTGCACAAGGGGAGGCATCGCTGAGATTGAATAAACACAGGACCCATGAAAAAGTCACCAAGAAAAAGCAAGCCAATTCTTATGGTTTATATTGTTGTTTCTTGGCTTCCTGTGGATTATGGATTTATTCATTTGTAAGTAAAATCATAAATATATATAAAAACATATATGTAAAATACATTAAAATTAGTTAATTTAAGTGAATAGCTGGGTGAACTTGACAAATTAATTTCTTAATTTCCTCATCTATTGGTACTGTATCACAGGTGGTTGATTTGATTTAAAGAGTTAATATAAGTGTTAAACACAGTTCCCAGCACATAGTAGGTGTCATGTAAATATTAGCTATTATTAGTATTACCATGTTGAAGCTCACAACCAGTATATAAAAAGTCTTGGTTTATATACATCTTCTTCTCTAAACAGGAGTTCCTGGAGGATAAAGATCATTAATTCAACAGATTTACTGAGACATACTGCGTTACCCCAAGCTGGACCAGTCGCCAGGGTAAAATGGCGAACAATATCCAGACCTTGTCTTAGGCATTCCTGCACATGCACTGATTCACACTGTACCAGGCAAAAAGCAGATGCTCAGAAGAGTGTGCCCTAAGTCAATAAGTAACTGAAAATATAGAAAAAAGTAAATAATGCTGAAAAGATGAATCATGCCCCTACTAGATAATTAACCAGGGAAATGTAAAACCCTACATATGTGTACTAAGTGAACTGTTTGTCAAAAACTGAGTCTAATTTGCAACTAATTACAAAATGTTTTTAAAGGACCTTAGAGAAGCTGAAGCACTCTGTATATAATGCAGATAGTGAAAATTAAAATAACCAAATTATGAAACTAACATTTATGGATCCCTAAGGTATGTCAGGTATACTACCAGGAGTTTTGTATTAGTATTTGCTTCATCAATAATTACCTTATTTAATTCTATTAAGGAAAAAAATAAGGATTATCAGTCCCATTTTTCAAAATAACAAAATCGAAAGTCATTGAGTGACATAGATGTGCTAGTAAGTGGCAGAAGTGTGTGTGATTCAAACCAAGATCTGCTAACAAGTGGCAAACATGTGATTCAAACCTTGGATTTTTTGTCACTCTTTAATTTCTTTATGGTACAAACTTTAAAAATTACTTGTTAAAGGATCAAAATTAACGAGGTTACATATCCATAGAAGAAACCTGACTTGGAATTTTTCATCTCATTCCCAATTAGCTGTGTCTAAAATGTTTAATTTTGCCTAAGTTTTTAAATGCTTAACACGTAAAACATAACTCTAATATTATCTCAGACACTTTAGTTCAATTTACTCACAGGTTAAATTTTTTATTATGTTAAGGGCTGTGACAAAATCTATTTGAGTAAGAAAGGAGGAGGAAAGTAAAGCACTTAACTATAAGAAGATTGGCTGAAGCCTTTCACAAGTATGAACAGAGTAAAAACTGTGAATTTATTTTAGCTTTTAAATTTAAGTTTCAGACTTAAGAAAATGAAGATGGGAGAAAGTACTCAGCTTCAACGGGTAATAAGGTATTTCCATGGAACGATTTTTTTATTCAGTATCATAATGGATGCAGGAAGATTTGTTGCTCCTAAAGGGGTGTTAACATACTCTTCACTCAATGTGGGGGTCTCCCTAAGTATTTGGGCTGCTTGTGCCATAGTGTCTATGATGGCTGCCCTTAGTCACACAGAGCTGGGGACCATATTCCCTAGAAGTGGAGCACAGTATTATTTCCTCAAGAGATGTCTTGGACCCTTTATTGCTATCTTCTATCTCTGGATCAATCTATTTAGTACCCCAGCAGGAGCTGCTGTACATGACTTTTTACTAGCAGGGTATATAATGCAGCTTTTCTATCCTGGATGTTTTGTTCCTGAGATGCCAAAGAAATGTTTAGCATTGGCCTTTTTTTTTTTTTTAACATCTTTATTGGGGTATAACTGCTTTACAATGGTGTGTTAGTTTCTGCTTTATAACAAAGTGAATCAGTTATACATAGACATATATGTATGTGTATATGTATACATATATGTGACACCCCTCCAGGCAGTCACAAAGCACCAAGCCCATATCCCTGTGCCATGCGGCTGCTTCCCACTAGCTATCTACCTTACGTTTGTTACTGTATATATGTCCATGCCTCTCTCTTGCCCTGTCACAGCTCACCCTTCCCCCTCCCCATATCCTCAAGTCCGTTCTCCAGTAGGTCTGTGTCTTTATTTCTGTCTTACCCCTAGGAGAACAGTATGGAGGTTCCTTAAAAAACTACAAATAGAACTACCATATGACCCAGCAATCCCACTACTGGGCATATACCCTGAGAAAACCAAAATTCAAAAAGAGTCATGTACCAAAATGTTCATTGCAGCTCTATTTACAATAGCCCGGAGATAGAAACAACCTAAGTGCCCATCATAGGATGAATGGATAAAAAAGATGTGGCACATATATACAATGGAATATTACTCAACCATAAAAAGAAATGAAATTGAGCTATTTGTAATGAGGTGGATAGACCTAGAGTCTGTCATACAGAGTGAAGTAAGTCAGAAAGAAAAAGACAAATACCGTATGCTAACACATATATATGGAATTTAAGGAAAAAAATGTCATGAAGAACCTAGGGGTAAGACAGGAATAAAGACACAGACCTACTGGAGAACGGACTTGAGGATATGGGGAGGGGGAAGGGTGAGCTCTGACAGGGCGAGAGAGAGTCATGGACGTATACACACTAACAAACGTAGTAAGGTAGATAGCTAGTGGGAAGCAGCCGCATGGCACAGGGATATTGGCTTGGTGCTTTGTGACAGCCTGGAGAGGTGGGATAGGGAGGGTGGGAGGGAGGGAGATGCAAGAGGGAAGACATATGGGAACATATGTATATGTATATGTATAAGTGATTCACTTTGTTATAAAGCAGAAACTAACACACCATTGTAAAGCAATTATACCCCAATAAAGATGTTTAAAAATTTTTTTTAATTTAAAAAAAAAAGAATAAAAATAAGGCCTATACTACATCCAAGCTTGAGGCTCCTCAGTTATCTCAACTCTAAAATAACACTATTTACAATAGCCAAGACATGGATGCAACCTAAATGTTCATCAACAGATGAATGGATATAGAAGATGTGGTAGATAGATAGATAGATAGATAGATAGATAGATAGATAGATAGATGATAGACAGACACACTGGAATACTATTTAACCATAAAATAGAATGAATATTGCCTTTTGCAGTAACATGGATGGACCTAGAGATTATCATACTGAGTGAAGTAAGTCAGACAGAGAAAGACAAATATATGATATCAGTTATATGTAGGATCTAAAAATCAATACAAGTGAATTTATTTTACAAAACAGAAACAGACTCACAGACATAAAAAACAAACTATGGTTACCAAAGGGGAAACTGGGGGGAGGAATAAATTAGGAAAATAGTATTAACAGATATACATCACTATATATAAAAGAGATAAACAACAAGGATTTACTGTATAGCACAGAGAACTGTATTCAATATCTTATAATAACCTATAATGGAACAGAATCTGGAATATATATATATTCCAGATTTTATATATATAATTGAATCATTTTCTGTACACCAAAATGTAACATGATACTCTAAATCAACTATACTTAATTTTTTTAATATAAAAAATAAAATGAGATGAGTATATTATTTGGTCATATCACTCATTAGTAGTAACAACAAATGTGAAAATATATGTGAAGGTACTCTGGAACACCTATTGCACAATAATATTCTGCTTCAGAAAGATCACAGACTAATTAAAACAGCCATATATTTGAAATAAAAAGACCTAACTGCAAAAATCACCTTTCAGATATTGCAGCTTTTTTCACTTGGTAAGGATTCAATGACTCTTGGTTTCAATTCTCATGTCAGTAAAATAGGGAGAAAAATTGTTGCCCTTTGTACTGCATAGCATAATTAGAGTAAGAAAAATCACTTTATAGAATCTACAAAATCAAGTTATGTGAATTATAGTGGTTAAAACACAAGGAAAAAATACTCTGTGGTGATCCTAAACATCCAAAGGAAAGTAATATTTTTCAGTGAAATTAGCCCTTTGATGTTAGAAAATAAAACCTGTGCCTTCCCAATTTTATAGAGTAGAAAGATAGTAAATAGTTTCATTCATTCATTTTCATTTAAAAATTTTAGACAAGACATATTTACATTAGTAGACTCAGTTTGAGTCAGAGGGTGAAAACCCACAGAACTATCTTCGAAATGTAGTGAATTCAGTAGGACACATACAGATTAAGCCCATATCTTTGCTAGCCCGAGTTTGCGGTCCAGTTTGGGGCTATCATCAAACCAGTCAATTTTCAACAAGTATGCCCTTGAAATAAGAGTGTCAGAGAGGAGCTAGATAAACTCTTCACACATCCCTGGCTGACTGGGGAACTGCAGGGGAAAACCACTAGAGTCAGGAAGTAAGTAAAAGCCAAAGCAACTTGAAAACTGGCTGAACTTTGAATGTGCTTCCCAACATGCACACAGATTGACTGTGAAAGTATGGAAGCCTTATGGATTTGAGTTGTTTGAGCATAAATTCTGCTCAAATCATTAACTGACCACTAAGCTATGCAGTTAACAGTAGCAAACTCTAGGAATCCAAACATGAAAATTAAGAATTAAAATATGAGAAGACATAGTAGCTTCACACCATGAAGAAAACAGGATTTATGAGTTTACCAGGCAAGTTACAAAAACGACAACAACTCAGGAAAATGTATGAAGAAATAATGGCTTGGAAATTCTGAAAACTGATGAAAAACATTAATAAATAGATCCAAGAAACTCAATGATCCCACAATAAATACAAAGAGGATCAAACCTATACCTATAAAAGCCAAATTGTGAAAGCCAAAGCAAAGTAAAAGAGAAAGCAGCAAGAGAAAAACTACTCATTGTATACAGGGAAGTGATAATACAATTAACAATTGACTTATTTTTAAAAATGGAGGCCAAATAGCAGTGGAATGACAGTTAAAGTGCTGAAAGGGAAAAAAAAAGCCTGTCAACCAAGAATATGATATCAAGTGATAATATACTTCATAAGTGAAGGCAAAATAAAGACATCACCAGAGAAACAAAAACTGATAGAATTCATTGCTAGCAGACTTACTGAAGGAAATTCTTCAGGCTGAAGAAAGTAATTTGAATGAAAAGGAAGGAAGAAAGAGAACCAGAAACAGTAAGTATATGGGTAAATATAAAAGACTCTCTATGTGTGTATACACATTTTTCTTTGAGTTTTAAAAAAATACCTAAGATTATTTTAAGCAATAACTCTGAAACTTAAGTGTAGGTTTTATAAAATGTATAGATGTAATATATATGACAATAATAACACAAAGAAAACAGAAGGAAATGAGCTATAGTGGAGTAAATTTGCCATATTTTACTGAAATTAACTTGAAATTGATTTTGATGAAATTAAAGGTGCATGTTGTAATTACCAGACTAACCACTAAGAAAATAACTCAACAAATCAACAGAGTAATTAAAATGTCACATTAAAAATATCTGTTTAGGGACTTCCCTGGTGGTGCAGTCATTAAGAATCCGCCAGTTAATGCAGGGGACATGGGTTTAATCCCTGGTCCGAGAAGAACGCACATGCCGTGGAGCAACTAAGCCCATGCACCACAACTACTGAGCCTGTGCTCTAGAGCCCACAAGCCCCAACTACTGAGCCCGTGTGCCACAACTACTGAAGCCCGTACACCTAGAGCCCGTGCTCCACAACAAGAGAAGCCACAAAAATGAGAAGCCCGTGCACCACAGTGAAGAGTAACCCCCACTCACTGCAACTAGAAAAAGCCTGTGCACAGCAATGAAGAACCAACGCAGCCAAAAATAAATTAATTAATTAATTTTAAGAAAAAAATATCTGTTTAGGGAATTCCCTGGCTGGAATAGTTAGGACTCAGCACATTCACTGCCAGGGACTAAGTTTGATCCCTGGTTGGAGAACTAAGATCCCACAAGCCATACAGTGCAGGAAAAAAAAAAAGAATATCTGTTTAACACTAAAGGAGGCAGTAAAGGAAGAATAGAAGAACAAAAAGGCATAAGACATAAAAACAAATAGCAAAATGACAGATGTAAATACAACAATATCAATAATATTAAATGAGAATAGGTTAAACACTGCAATAAAAAGGCAGAGACTGTCACACTGGTTAAAATCATCAATTAAACTATATGCTGTCTAAATGAGACACACTTTAGATTCAAAATCACAATTAAGTATAAAGTAAAAGAATGGAAAAATTTATACATGTAAACATTAACTGTAAGAAAGCTAGGAATAGTAATATTAATAAGAAACAAAATAACTTTAAGATAAAAATATTGCTAGAGACAAAGAAAGGCATTTCATAATGATAAAAGGGTCAATGTATAAGGAAGATGTAACAATTATAAATGTATACATGCCTAATAACCCCAAAATACATGAAGCCATACTAATGTAACTGAAAGGAGAAATAGGCAATTCAGCAACTATAGTTGCAGATGTCAGTATATCACTCAATAACTAGATAGAAAGTCAATAAGGATATAGAAGATCTGAGCAACACTATCAATCAAACTGATCTAATTGACATTTATAGATCACTCCACCAAACAGAAGCAGAATATACATTTATTTCAAGCACTTATGGGACATTGTCTAGGATAGACCTAATTCTAGGATATAAAACAAGTCTCAAAAAATTTGAAAAGATTTCTATCACACAAAATATTTCCTTCAACAGCAGCAGAAACAAAATAGAAACCAAAAACAGAATGTAATTTGGGAAATCCCACATATTTGGAAATTAAACAACACACTTCTAAATAACCCATAGGTCAAGTAAGAAATCACAAGACTCAACAATTATGAAGATTTAACCCTGATTGAAAGCTTACAGGTTAGTCTGGCACAGTTTCAGGGAGGCTGGAAATGGAGACAAAGACAATTTATTTTTCATAACAATAGCAGTAGCTAGAATGTCATTTTTATGCTGGTTCCCAAACCTCAATTCCCACAAGACAAAGCAAAGAAGGCCAGGTGATACTTCCACATGACAGTAGAAGATCCCCAAACTTAGAGAATCCAAATCTTTTATAATATCTTTTATAAGTCTTTCTTCAGAAGGTAGGTTCCAGGAATGGCTCTAAAAGACAAAAGATCATTATTGTCCTTCCATCCTCATATTTTTCAGAGTCTAAATGTTCCCTCCTGGGCTCCCACAATTGCCACTGTAATAGAACTTAGCAAAGCATGTACTCAACCAAGCAGTCATTATCCTTGTAATCTATGACCATGTCAATCCAACAAGAGGATTCAGGTGCATGAACAAAAATTAATTTTGAATCCTCTTGGCTTCCTTATGGTCAGCTGCTGTCCAGAGGTTATACCAACCAGGTGAGATTAGGGTTGCTGTGTGAGGAAAAGAAGAAGCATAAAATTGAACAGTGATCAGGAAAGCCTCCTGAGTTTTCAAAATAGGTCTATATAAGTTCTTATCCTATTCTCCCTGATCACCACCCAGGAAGCAGCCAAGAGTAGATGATCATTCTCTAGGGATGGCTATATTCAGTGATCAAACTACTATTCAGTGATCAAACTACCTGACCAAGGTGCATGGACCAGAAGAATGTGAGGGAGGAAGAGTCAGAAATATTTCTGTGTTGATATTTGAGGAAGCCATCCAAACACTAAATGATATCAGATGTATTCAAATGCCATATGTGAAAGATACATTGAATATCTTTGCCTTCAGCACATTGACGTGTTTTTGTGTTGTACACAACTCTCAGATTTTTGAATGGCCAAACACATAACACAGATTAATTTCAAGGGCCACAGTGGTGTGGCCAGAGTGGGCTGATCAAATTGAAACAGCAACACTGTAACCTGAAAAAGTACCAACAGCTATGAGTTGTCACTCCCAAGAGAGGGTCAATGTACAATGTAGTCAATTTGCCAGGAGTGAGCAGGGACAATATGTTGTGCAAGTGGCCTCCCTCACTGTGAACAAATGGTCAAATCTTGGCAGAAGTCACAGTGTGACATTTGGTGTTAGCCTCTGTAGCAAGAATATAGAGTCCTTTTTCTTATGTCCAGTGTATGATGGCAAATGTATTGCCATGTCTAGAAAGATGATGGATTCAGACATCAATCATGGCAATCTGGAAAGTGCGTATCATTCAACAGCTTTATTCCAACTATTCCCATCAGAGAAGGGGCTCAGTGGACAGAACTTAAGGCTATTCTCATAGCCCATGCCAATTACCCCCTTGATGAAACTTGCTATATTTCTAATGACTTGAATTATTGTCAATGACCTGGATGCTTGGTCTGTCACTTGAAAAACTACAGACTGACAGATTAAAGACATCCATCTCTGGGACAATAAACTATAGAAAGAAATAATGGCTGCTGATTGAATAATCTGATGATTGGTCACCCATTACTGAGTAGAATATCCTTATCTATTTTCCATTCTGCATAGCTGGTGCAAAGGCTAACAACTGTAGCAGCCTAGTGGGCACCATAAGGTTTCAGCTTAGCTAAACTATCAGTGGGCCATGCCCAGACATTTGCAGGAACCCTTGTGAATAGAGGACCCCAATGAACCAGCAACTCCACTTCAGTCAGAAAACTGGGATGTAGCTTATACTTTTTCATGCAAAACCAAAATGCCACCGGACCAGGCTAGCTATGTTCTTGAATATGCCATTTCCATTTGATAAGAGAGAATTGTTGGGCTCTTCATACTTTTTAATAATTGAATACAATTTGATTCATCCCAAAATGAGAATATTAGGCTGGAAAGTCACAAGGCCTCCATGAGTCAGGTGTTCAGTTTTACAATATCCCAGTATCAAGCTAATATTTTTTTTCAAAAGCAGCTTACCTGGTAGTTGTGTCAAGGAGGAAACAAGTCAAAAACCTCAAGGGCTACCTCCAGCTATAAGGTGCCTTTCTTTGCCAGGAAATGC
This sequence comes from Phocoena sinus, assembly GCF_008692025.1. Taxonomy (NCBI): domain Eukaryota; kingdom Metazoa; phylum Chordata; class Mammalia; order Artiodactyla; family Phocoenidae; genus Phocoena; species Phocoena sinus. Next base: position 28,522,771 of record NC_045779.1, read on the forward strand.
AATTTTAAAAAAAAATCAATCACAGAGACTTCTAGGTCAAAGGAGTAATTATGGTTGCAGATCCAGAAAGGTAGAAAGTGTGCCATAGCTTGCTGGGCAGCTTTCAATACCGCCTGTTGATTTGTTCCTCCACTCAAAGGATACTGATCTGTGAATTAGCTGATACAGAAGACCAAGTAGAGTGCCCAAGTGAGACACATACAATCTACAACACACAAAGTGTCTGTAAGGTGCTGGGTTCCCTTTTAGTAGTAGGGGACCAGAGACAATATTTTTCTAGACTACCAGAGAGACTGAGTGTTGTGAATTTACCCACATGTTCCCCAGAAACCTTACTTGGCAAGCAGTACCATAAATATTGTTGTGATTCATCAGCCTGTTGGTAGAAGTGTAACAATACCAACTCATATCTGTTTAGACTGAGGCTTTTGACTTGCCCACCAACTGAACATGAACAATACAGTATAAACTGTGGATATTGGATGGCAGACAATACAGTATAAACTTTGGATGTCTTGCAAAATCCTGAACACCAACTGGTGGCAAATATCAGGGGAGTTTAGGAATCCCTAGGGGAATACTCCGAAAGTATGTTGAGCAAGTGAGATAGAAAAGAAATGTTGGTAATGTTTGAGACAGAATACCAGCCAGCATCAATCTATTCAGTGATTTTTTCCATTACAGTCACAATGTCTGGAATAACGACAAATGGGGCTATAGGAGCAACAATTGAGCATTTGGTAATAATCCACTGTAAAGCTCCAGGTCCCAGTAGCTTTTGTCACTGGGCATAGTTATATTGAGATATTGCGTCTTTTACCACCCCCCCTGCTGCCTTTAAGATTTCAATCAGGTCTGTGATCTTTCTCCTACTGAGATTCTATGTTGTTTTGTTGAACCACACAAGGAGGAAGAAGGAGAGGGTTTGGAAGGAACATACATGTCTAATACTCTCCACTTGCATCTCTACCTGAACAGGAGAATTGCCTCTGGACTTTTTGATCATTTATAGTACAAGCATCTAAAATATCAATACCAAAAATATATTCAACAGTGGAAGCCATGATAATACAGTACTTTGAATTTGCCCAAAGTGCTTTATTCACAAAGGAATTTCTGTGGGTAGAGGGCTTCACTTCTGCACTGTGAATTCTATCCAGATCCCCTTAGCTGAATCTAGCCCTCACTCCCCATTCCTGGGTTCGTTGGTACTTGGGAACCCATATCTAAAAGACTTCATAAAGTTTCCCAGTATATTTGGATGGGTATAGCCTCAGGGCAGGGAGACCTCAGTCACACCCCTAATCATCTTTCTCCTCAAGACACCTGAGGTTAAGGGAGAGAAGAGGAGAGACCATGGAAAAAGAGAGAGTGGCTTTGTGCCACTAAGATACATTTTTTAATCTCGAATTAACAAAACTGCCTCCAGAAGACAGAGAATATCGGAATAGATTTATATTAAGAAAACAAATTGAATTAATAATTTAAAATCTTCCCACAAATCAAATCCCAGGCCCCCGTAGCTTCTCTGATGAATTGTATCAAACATTTAAGAAAGAAATAATGCCACTCCTAAACAAACTCTTTCAGAAAAAGAGGGAACGCTTCCCAATTTATTTTATGGAACCAGTATTTCTATGATACCAAGCCAGAATAATTCTTTTCACAAAGAAAGAAAATTACATACAAATGTTATATACAACATGTATTGTTCTATGAACTACAATGCAACAATTCTTAAAAGCATTGGTAAATTGAATCCAGCAACATATAAAAAAGGGTTATACACCATGAACAAGTGAGGTTTACCATTGGTTGGTTTAACATCCAAAATCAATTAATGTTTTACTAATATGGTAACTAACAAAGATCACATTATAATATTGAGATTCATAAAAAGCATTTGACAAAATGGAACACTCCATGATTTTTAGAAAATTTTGGAAAAAAATACGGATAGAAGGGAACTTCCTCATTTAGATAAAGAGCAGTTTCAATGTACTACTACTACTCCTTTGTCTTTGCGACAATTACAATTTAATGTTTGCTAAATTAATTAAGAATACTATACAGTACCAACATTTTGTCAGTTACATAATTAGTGGCTTTTTTTTTATAAACCTCTTTATTGGAGTATAATTGCTTTACAATGGTGTGTTAGTTTCTGCTTTATAACAAAGTGAATCAGTTATACGTATACATATGTCCTCATATCTCTTCCCTCTTGCGTCTCCCTCCCATCCACCCTAACCCACTAACCCACCCCTCTAGGTGGTCACAAAGCGCCAAGCTGATCTCCCTGTGCTATGCGGCTACTTCCCACTAGCTATTTTACATTTGGTAGTGTATATATGTCCACGCCACTCTCTCACTTTGTCCCAGCTTACCCTTCCCCCCGTATCCTGGAGTCGATTCTCTAATAGGTCTGTGTCTTTATTCCTGTCTTGCCCCTAGGTTCTTCATGACCTTTTTTTTTTTTTTTTTAGATTCCATATATATGTGTTAGCATACGGTATTTGCTTTGCCCTTTCTGACGTACTTCACACTGTATGACAGATGCTAGGTCCATCCACCTCACTAAAAATAACAGTTTAGTTTCTTTTTATGGCTGAGTAATAGTCCATTGTATACATGTGCCACATCTTCTTTATCCATTCATCTGTTCATGGACACTTAGGTTGCTTCCATGTCCTGGCTATTGTAAATAGAGCTACAATGAGCATTTTGGTAAATGACTCTTTTGAATTATGGTTTTCTCAGTGTATATGCCCAGTAGTGGGATTGCTGGGTCGCATGGTCGTTCTATTTTTAGTTTTTTAGGGAACCTCCATACTGTTCTCCATAGTGGCTGTATCAATTTACATTCCCACCAACAATGCAAGAGGGTTCACTTTTCTCCACACCCTCTTCCGCATTTATTGTTGGTAGATTTTTGATGATGGCCATTCTGACTGGTGTGAGATTATGTCTCATTGTAGTTTTGATTTGCATTTCTCTAATGATTAATGATGTTGAGCATTCTTTCATGTGTTTGTTGGCAATCTGTATATCTTCTTTGGAGAAATGTCTATTTAGGTCTTCTGCCCATTTTTGGATTGTGTTGTTTGTTTTTTTGATATTGAGCTGCATGAGCTGCTTGTAAATTTTGGAGATTAATCCTTTGTCACTTGCTTCATTTTCAAATATTTTCTCCCATTCTGAGGGTTGTCTTTTTGTCTTGCTTATGGTTTCCTTTGCTGTGCAAAATCTTTTAAGTTTCATTAGGTCCCATTGTTTATTTTTCTTTCTATTTCCATTTCTCTAGAAGGTGGGTGAAAAAGGATCTTGCTGTGATTTATGTCATAGAGTGTTCTACCTATGTTTTCCTCTAAGAGTTTGATAGTGTCTGGCTTTACATGTACGTTTTAATCCATTTTAAGATTATTTTTGTGTTTGCTGTTTGGGAGTGTTCTAATTTCATTCTTTTACATGTGGTTGTTCAGTTTTCCCAGCACCACATATTGAAGAGGATGTCTTTTCTCCACTGTATATTCTTGCCTCCTTTATCAAAGATAAGGTGACCACAGGTGTGTGGGTTTACCTCTGGGCTTTCTATCCTCTTCCATTGATCTATATTTCTGTTTTTGTGCCAGTACCATACTGTCTTGATTACTGTAGCTTTCTAGTATAGTCTGAAGTCAGGGAGCATGATTCCTCCAGCTCCATTTTTTGTTCTCAAGATTGCTTTAGCTATTCGGGGTCTTCTGTGTTTCCATATAAATTGTGAAATTTTTTGCTCTAGTTGTGTGAAAAATGCCAGTGGTAGCTTGATAGGGATTGCATTGAATCTATAGATTGCTTTGGGTAGTAGAGTCATTTTCACAATATTGATTCTTCCAATCCAAGAACATGGTATCTCTCTCATCTGTTCGTATCATCTTTAATTTCTTTCATAGGTGTCTTATAGTTTTCTGCATACAGGTCTTTTGTCTACTTAGGTAGGTGTATTCCTAGATATTTTATTCTTTTTGTTGCAATGGTAAATGGGAGTGTTTTCTTAATATCACTTTCAGATTTTTCATCATTAATGTATAGGTATGCAAGAGATTTCTGTGCACTAACTTTGTACCCTGCTACTTTACCAAATTCATTGATTAGCTCTAGTAGTTTTCTAGTAGCATCTTTAGATTCTGTATGTATAGTATCATGTCATCTGCAAACAGTGACAGCTTTACTTCTTTTCTGATTTGGATTCCTTTCATTTCTTTTTCTCATCTGATTGCTGTGGCTAAAACTTCGAAATCTATGTTGAATAATAGTGGTGAGAGTGGGCAACCTTGTCTTGTTCCTGATCTTAGTGGAAATGGTTTCTGTTTGTCACCATTCAGGGTGATGTTGACTGTGGGTTTGTCATATATGGCCTTTATTATGTTGAGGTAAGTTGACTTTATGCCTACTTTCTGGATGGTTTTTTTTTTTTGATAAACGGGTGTTGAAATTTTGTCAAAAGATTTCTCTGCATCTATCGAGATGATCATATGGATTTTCTCCTTCAATTTTTTACTATGGTGTGTCACATTGATTGATTTGCTTATACTGAAGAATCCTTGCATTCCTGGGATAAACCCCACTTGATCATGGTGAATGATCCTTTTAATGTGCTGTTGGACTCTGTTTGCTAGTATTTTGTTGAAGATTTTTGCATCTACATTCATCAGTGATATTGGCCTGTAGTTTTCTTTCTTTGTGACATCTTCATCTGGTTTGGTATCAGGGTGATGGTGGCCTTGTAGAATGAGTTTTGGAGTGTTCCTCCCTCTGCTATGTTTTGGAAGAGTTTGAGAAGGATAGGTGTTAGCTCTTCTCTAAATGTTTCAGAGAATTTGCCTGTGAAGACCTCTGTTCCTGGGCTTTTGCTTGTTGGAAGATTTTTAATCAGTTTCAATATCTGTGCTTGTGATTTGTCTGTTCATATTTTCTATTTATTCCTGGTTCAGTCTCAGAAGGTTGTGCGTTTCTAAGAATTTGTCCATTTCTTCCAGGTTGTCCATTTTATTGGCATATAGTTGCTTGTAGTAATCTCTCATGATCCTTTGTATTTTTGCAGTGTCAGTTGTTACTTCTCCTTTTACATTTCTAATTCTATTGATTTTGAGTCTTCTTCCTTGTTTTCTTGATGAGTTTGGCTAATGGTTTATCCGTTTTATTTATCTTCTCAAAGAACCAGCTTTTAGTTTTATTCATCTTTCCTATTGTTTCTTTCATTTCTTTTTCATTTATTTCAGATCTGAGTTTTATTATTTCTTTCCTTCTGCTAATTTTGGGGGGTTTTTGTTCTTCTTTCTCTAATTGCTGTAAGTGTAAGGTTAGGTTATTTTTTGAGATGTTTCTTGTTTCTTAAGTAGGATTATATTGCTATAAACTTCCCGCTTAAAACTGTTTTTGCTGCATCCCATAGGTTTTTGGTCATCGTGTTTTCATTGTCATTTGTTTCTAGGTATTTTTTAATTTCATCTTTGATTTATTCAGTGTTCTCTTGGTTATTAAGTAGTGTATTATTTAGCCTCCATATGTTGGTATATTTTACAGGTTTTTTTCCTGTAATTGATACCTAGTCTCATAGAGTTGTGGTTGGAAAAGATACTTGATATGATTTCAATTCTCTTAAATTTACCAAGGCTTGATTTGTGACACAAAATATGATCTACCTTGGAGAATCCTCCATGAGCGTTTAGGAAGAAAGTGTATTCTGTTGTTTTTGGATGGAATGTCCTATAAATATCAGTTAAGTCCATCTTGTTTAATTTATCATTTACAGCTTGTGTTTCCTTATTTATTTTCATTTTGCATGATCTGTCCATTGGTGAAAGTGAGGTGTTAAAGTCCCCGACTATGATTGTGTTACTGTTGATTTTCCCTTTTATGGCTGTTAGTATTTGCCTTATGTTTTGGGGTGCTCCTATATTGGGTGCATAAATATTTACAATTGTTATACCTTCTTCTTTGATTGATCCCTTGATCGTTATGTAGTGTCTTTCTTTGTCTCTTGTAATAGTGTTTGTTTTAAAGTCTATTTGTCTGATATGAGAATTGTTACTCCAGCTTTCTTTTGATTTCCACTTGCATGGAATATCTTTTTCTATCCCTTCACTTTTAGTCTGTATGTGTCTCTCGGTCGGAAGTGGGTGTTTTGTGGACAGCATATATACGGGTCTTGTTTTTGTATCCGTTCAGCCAGTCTTTGTCTTTTGGTACGAGCATTTAATCCATTTACATTTAAGGTAATTATCGATATATATGTTCCTATTCCCATTTTCTTAATTGTTTTGGGTTTGTTATTGTAGGTCTTTTCCTTCTCTTGTGTTTCCAGCCTAGAGAAGTTCCTTTAGCATTTGCTGTAAAGCTGGTTTGGTGGTGCTGAATTCTCTTAGCTTTTGCTTGTGTGTAAAGCTTTTGATTTCTCTATCAAATCTGAATGAAGCCCTTGCTGGGTAGAGTAATGTTGGTTTTAGGTTTTTCCCTTTTATCACTTTAAATATATCTTGCCTCTCCCTTCTGGCCTGCAGAGTTTTTGCTGTAAGATCAGCTGATAACCTTAGGGTAATTTCCTTGTATGTTATTTGTTGCTTTTCCTTTGCTGCTTTTGTTTGTATTTAATTTTTGTTAGTTTGATTAATGTGTCTTGGTTTCCTATTTTCTTCTAGGGTTTATCCTGTATGGGAGTCTCTGCACTTCATTTGCTTGGGCAACTATTTCCTTTCCCATGATAGTGATGTTTTTGACTATAATCTCTTCAAATATTTTCTCAGACCCTTTCTCTTTCTCCTCTTTTCTGGGGCACCAATATTTCAAATGTTGGTGCGTTTAATGTTGTCACAGAGGGCTCTGAAACTGTCGTCAATTCTTTTCATTCTTTTTTCTTTATTCTGCTCTGCAGTAGTTATTTCCACTATTTTATCTTCCAGGTCACTTATCCGTTCTTCTGCCTTAGTTATTCTACTATTGATCCCTTCTAGACAATTTTTAATTTCATTTATTGTGTTGTTCATCACTATTTGTTTGCTCTTTAGTTCTTCTAGTTCCTTGTTAAAAGTTTCTTATATTTTCTCCATTCTATTTCCAAGATTTTGGATCTTTACTATCATTATTCTGAATTCTTTTTCAGGTAGACTGCCTATTTCCTCTTCATTTGTTAGGTCTGGTGGGTTTTTTCCTTGCTCCTTCATCTGCTGTGTGTTTCTCTGTCTTCTCATTTTTCTTAACTTACTGTGTTTGGGGTCTCCTTTTCGCAGGCTGCAGGTTCGTAGTTCCCATTGTTTTTGGTGTCTGTCGCCAGTGGCTAAGGTTGGTTCAGCGGGTTGTGTAGGTTTCCTGGTTGAGGGGACTAGTGCCTGTCTTCTGGTGGATGAGGCTGGATCTTGTCTTTCTGGTGGGCAGGTTCACATCTGGTGATGTGTTTTGGGGTGTCTGTGGCCTTATTATGATTTTAAGCTGGCTCTCTGCTAATGGATGGGGTTGTGTTCCTGTCTTGCTATTTCTTTGGCCCAAGTTGTACAGCACTGTAGCTTGCTGTTCGTTGAGTGGAACTGGGTCTTGGCGTTGAGATGGAGATGTCTGGGATGTTTTCACCATTTGATATTACGTGCAGCTGGGAGGTCTCTTGTGGACCAGTGTCCTGAAGTTGTCTCTCCCACCTCAGAGGCACAGCCCTGATGCCTGGCTGGAGCACCAAGGGCCTGTCATCCTCGTGACTCAGAATAAAAGGGAGAAAAGAAAGAAAGAAGATAAAAATTTTTTAAAAGTAAAATAAAATAAAGTTATTAAAATAAAAAATAATTATTAAAAAAAGAAGAGAGCAACCAAACTAAAATACAAATACACCAATGATAACAAGTGCTAAAAACTATACTAAAAATTAAAAAATTAAAAAAAAAAAGGACAGCCAGAACCTTAGGACAAATGGTAAAAGCAAGGCTATACAGACAAAATCGTACACATAAAGCATACACATACACACTCAGAAAAAGAGAAAAAGGGAAATATATATATATATATATATATATATATATATATATATCCTTGTTCCTCAAGTCCACCTCCTCAATTTGGGATGATTCATTGTCTATTCAGGTGTTCCACAGATGCAGGGTACATCAAGTTGATTGTGGAGATTTAATCCACTGCTCCTGAGGCTGCTGGGAGAAATTTCCCTTTCTCTTCTTTGTTCGCATAGCTCCCGGGGTTCAGCTTTGGATTTGGACCCTCCTCTCCGTGTAGGTCTTCTGAGGGCATCTGTTCCTCTCTCATACAGGACAGGGTTAAAGGAGCAGCTGATTAGAGGGCTCTGCCTCACTCAGGCATGGGGGAGGGAGGGGTACAGAGTTCGGGGCGAGCCTGCAGTGGCAGAGGCTGGCGTGACGTTGCACCAGCCTGTGGTGCGCCATGCGTTCTCCCGGGGAAGTTATCCCTGGATCCTGGGACCCTGGCAGTGGCAGGCTGCACAGGCTTCCGGAGGGGAGGTGTGGAGAGTGACCTGTGCTTGCACACAGGCTTCTTGGTGGCGGCAGCAGCAGCCTTAGCATCTCATGCCTCTGGAGCTCCTTTAAGCAGTGCTCTTAATCCCCTCTCCTTGTGCACCAGGAAGCAAAGAGGCAAGAAAAAGTCTCTTTCCTCTTCAGCAGCTCCGGACTTTTTCTGGACTCCCTCCCGGCTAGCTGAGGTACACTAACCCCTTCAGGCTCTGTTCACGCAGCCAATCCCAGTCCTCACCAGGGGATCCGACCTCCGAAGCCTTAGTCACAGCTCCCAGCCCCGCCCGCCCCAGCGGGTGAGCAGACAAGCCTCTCGGGCTGGTGAGTGCCGGCCGGCACCGATCCTCTGTGCGGGAATCTCCCCGCTTTGCCCTCCGGATCCCTGTTGCTGTGTTCTCCTCTGCGGCCGCGAAGCTTCCCCCTCCACCACCCACAGTCTCTCCCCGCAAAGGGGCTTCCTAGTGTGTGGAAACCCTTCCTCCTTCACAGCTCCCTCCCACTGGTGCAGATCCCGTCCCTATTCCTTTGTCTCTGTTTTTTTCTTTTTCTTTTGCCCTACCCAGGTACGTGGGGAGTTTCTTGCCTTTTGGGAAGTCTGAGGTCTTCTGCCAGGGTTCAGTAGGTGCTCTGTAGGAGTTGTTCCACATGTGGATGTATTTCTGATGTAGTTCTGAAGTATTTGTGGGGAGGAAGGTGATCTCCACGTCTTACTCTTCCACCATCTTGAAGCTCAGATGCTCATCTTTGCCTCCATTTTAATTATTCCCTCAGACCTAATCCCCATAAACTATGTGGGATTCACAGATTGGATTCAACTTGGGCTAATGATGATGGGCTTGTTTAAACTGAGATTCCAGGAGTCCCACCTATCCAGACCTTATAAGGTAAATCAAACCTGAAAAAAATTCCCTTCACCTTTCTAAAGAGCATTTTGCACTTTTAGTTTTTTCTTACATCTGCATGTAAAGTCTTTTGAGCCCATTTTAGGAACATTTGATCTAAAGAATAGATTTTATATTTATTGGTTCAAAAGCTTCTTAGACCATTTTCAATTTGAAATCTCAAGAGAGAAAGCACTGGACTGGCCCTTGTTAGTAAAGGCAGAGGATCCTTAGGCTTTTTTATATTATAATGCAACTAGTGAAATTTGAGTCCACAGGGACCGTATGTGGGGTGTATGATGTTTGTACTAGATCTCAGGGGAAGAGATGGACCAATGTCCAGGGCCAATGATTATTTGAGTGTCCTCTTATTGGTACCACCTTAGATAAACTTGTAGGCTTGCCTAGGACTTTTCCGGCTTCTGAACTCAAATGTCTATAAGTGTATAAGTCTCCAGCTTTAATGGCCAATATAGAAGAGCTACACTCTAGATATTTGTGAAGGAGTATAATTGCAAACTCATTCATCTTTCAAAAGCTTACCTCAGAGACAGAATATGTATGAAGGATTGACTGAGGGATAAGTATTCTGTCAATTCCTCAAACCAGCAAAACCTCTCTATATATTAACTATATCTGAAATGCTTCATAGCATTTGGAAGAATTTTTCCATAGCCTGTGGAAGAATTTTTTTCTTCTAATTGTTTACTACAGCCCGTCCATCTATATTGTAGATTTAACCAATGTTGTGTTTAACCAAACAACCTCTGGCAACTCATTCCTATACTTACTGAAAGGAGATTAAGTGGTATATTTTTACATTATGCAACTGTCTCTCTAAATGTAGACCCATTGAAGAAAATTCTTCCTAATATTTGTATCAGAAATACTTGTGTTTCTAGGCAGATTATTAGTTTTCTTTACAGACATTGACACTGAAAATCAGCCTCTATATACAGGCACCAAATTGAATCTCGGAGACAGAGTTTGGGTGAAGTAGAAAAGAACAGCTTTATTGCTTTGCCAGGCAAAAGGGACCACAGCAGGCTAATGCCCTCATAGCTGTGTGTGCCAACCTAGGGGGTTTGTGAGAAATCTTATAGTCAAGGGGTGGTGTTGCTGATAAGGATCAGGGTACCTGAAGGGCATGAATTCCTTCAATCCAGAGATCCTCTGGCATCAGGTGGTCTCGTGATTCTCAAGGTTATGGAACTGTGACCTTCTCTCTGGAATGAAGAATACTTCATCACATAGTTAACATCTTCCATTTGGTGGGGGTTTTAGTTCTGCAGAAGAGCTCAAAGATATTGTCATGTATATCCCTTGAGGAGGAACCAGGACCCTGCCCTAAGGTTGCACTATTGTTTCCTTTTTTATTATTATTTTTTACTGAAGTATAGTTGAATTGCAGTGTTGTGTTAATTACTGCTGTACAGTAAAGTGACTCAGTTATATATACATTCTTTTTCATATTCTTTTCCATTATGGTTTATCATAAAATATTGAATATAGTTCCCTGTGCTATAAGGTAGGACCTTGCTGTTTATCCATTGTCTATATACCAGTTTGTATCTGCTAATCCCAAACTCCCACTACTACCCTCTCCCACTCCCTCCCCCTTGGCAACCACCAGTCTATTTTCTATGTCCCTGATTTTGTTTCTGTTTCACAAATATGTTCCTTTGTCTCATATTTTAGATTCCACATATAAGTGATGTCATGATATTTGTCTTTCTCTTTCTGACTTACTTAGTATGATAATCTCTAGTTTCATCTATGTTGCTGCAAATGTGGTATTACTTCATTCTTTTTTATGGCTGAGTAATATTCCATTGTATATATGTACCACATCTTTAACCATTCATCTGTTGATGGACATTTAGGTTGCTTCCACGTCTTGGCTATTGTGAATATGAATAGTGCTGCTATGAACATAGGGGTGCATTTATCTTTGAATTATAGTTTTGTCTGGATATGTGCCCAGGAGTGGGATTGCTGGATCATATGGTAACTCTATTTTTAGTTTCCTGAGGAACCTCTACAGTGTTTTCCACAGTGATCACACCAACATACAGTCCCACCAACAGTATAGGAGGGTTCCTTTTCTTCACACCCCCTCCAGCATTTGTTATTTGTAGACTTTTTAATGATATGTCCATTCTGACTGGCATGAGGTGGTACCTCATTGTAATTCTGATTTGCATTTCTCTAATGATTAGTGATGTTGAGCATCTTTTCCATGTGCTTATTAGCCATCTGTATTTCTTCTTTGGAGAAATGTCTGTTTGGGTCTTCTTGCACTATTGTTTCTTGACTGCTCCTCCCTTGTCTCTGCATCCCCTCCCTTTCCTGATTAGCAACTGTTTAAACCTGCCCTTTGGAACTCAGGGAAGGTCATGGGGGCTAAATGAAGCCTATTTCCTACAAACGAACCAGGAGACAGAGAAAGGCTTTTGTGCCCAGGAGTCCCACAGGGTCCTGCTTGGTTTTAATACTTAAGCTTTGTAAGATCATGCTTCCCTTTTCATGCAGGCTGCTAGAAAACTTAAAGCTGAGTTAGTGGTTTGTCACTAACTTGTAAAATGGCTTATGGCATGCATATCTTGCCATATAGCTTTTATTATTTCTAGGCTTATAAGTTATTTTTAATGAGGTAGGTTCCAAACAATCCTAGTTTTATCAATAAGCTGTATTCTAAAAGCAATCAAGGGGCCCCTTTTATGATGTATTAACTTGGCCAAAAAGTTCGTTCGGATTTTTCCATAACATTTTATGGAAAAACCTGAACGAATTTTTTGGCCAACCCAATACCTTGTATAAGGTAAAAGGAGGTAGCAGAATACCCACAGGAATATCTCAGCAGAACACTAAGGTACAGGGTTGGACTAGAAATTTTTAAAAGACAACCAAGACAGTTTATAGCTAAGATTTTCAAACTAAACTGTGAAAAAGAATAACTCTGGAATTTCTTGTATAAATTCAGGTTCCTAGACATCACCCCTAGGGATTCTAATGCTTAGGGTGAGGAACAGAAATCTATATTTCAAAACTGAAGAAATGAAAGATAATGATAATCTTACATCTGAGTCATTTAATGACTCAATAAATATGTACTAAGCAGCTACTATGTGGAAGACACTACTCTAAACACTTTAAAGCTATGTAGATAAATTGGCCATTAATTATGCCATCAATAGATTCATAGTCTAATAGGAAAGAGAAGAGAGTTACACAAAATATAGTAACAGGGCTTCCCTGGTGGCGCAGTGGTTGAGAGTCCGCCTGCCGATGCAGGGGACACGGGTTCGTGCCCCGGTGTGGGAGGATCCCACATGCCGCGGAGCGGCTGGGCCCGTGAGCCATGGCCGCTGAGCCTGCGCGTCCGGAGCCTGTTGCTCCGCAACGGGAGAGGCCACAACAGTGAGAGGCCCGCGTACCGCAAAAAAAAAAAAAAAAAAAAAAAAAAATATAGTAACAGGCAGTAATCAACAACCTTTAATTAAGCATTTTATTGTTTGCAGGTACTATTCTTTAATTACAGATAATAGTGTGTGTTTGTACATTCTTTAATTGTCCAAATTAAGATATACAAATTTGAAAGGTATGCATTGTTAAGACCCATTTTAAGGGAAAAGTGAGGATCAGAGAAAGTGAATCCGAACCCTGTGGTCCTTTTACAATAAAAATGTATCCCAAATGAATTATATATATGTTATATATTAGGTTATATATTAGGTTGAGGTGCAGAAAATATTAATTTTGATATTGCCTGAAAATAGAAAATCTTTATGGTGAAAAAATGCTTTATGGTAATAGTCTGGAATGTTTCATGATGTCTTCATTCAAGAGATCTGAATGGGCAAGTGGCACAGACTTATGAAAAAAATCAAAGGGTCAGCAAATTGGTGAAATTATTAAGTAAAAGCCTTCAGTTCTGCTATTTCACACCCCAAGGAGGTTCTCAGCAGATTATTTTCTCTTATATAAAAAGGAGGAAGACCTGGTAATATTTTTTTATTAATAAAACCAACTTCCTCAGTAGCAAGAAAATGTCTGTGGATAAAATGTTTTATGTTATTATTTGTAATAACCGCCAAGGCCACTCTAATACAAATTTATGTTTGCTCTCAGGTACGTTTGCCATTTGTATTTGGAACCATGGCCATGTCTTTGTTCTTGGTTTTGACACCCATTATCAAGTCTCCTAAGATGCACCATATCTATGTTCTTTTTATCCTCAGCGAACTTTTGGTTTGTTTGCCTTTTGTTCACTTTAATTTGCGGCTACGTGTTTCAACAAGGTAACTTGCTTTTTACAGTTACTATTAAACGTTTCGCCTGCTGATGACGTTGATGAATATATTTCAACAGAAGGAAATTTACAGAAAAATCCACCTACAACTGCAACCAAAAAAGAATAAATTATGCATATTTGACAAATGATTGATTTATTAAAAGCATCTTTCTCTTTTTTCTTTTTATGCATGAATTTCATACAATTTATTTTTCTGGCCTTTACACAAAATCTTTTAATTACATGTTATCATCAAGATTTTGATTAAAATTGTATCCTATGACAGTCATGATCTAAAGGATTACAAAGGTAAAGTAAAATTATATTTGATCATACAAAATGAAATCGATGTCAAAAACGGGAAAATTTGCTTCCCAACAAATCCTTCCCTAAAATGGACCTCTAGAGTGAAAGTGCCTATGGACCGTGAACATCATGACATACACAGGCTGGATACTGTACTGTTGCCTTTCCACCCAGGCTGTCTGAGGCCCTCCAGAACCCAGTGATGTGGGCTGGAGACTTCCCTACTTAGTTTACATCAGCTGTCTTTGAAATGTTTCTCACCAGCCCAAGAAAAGCAGGAAATCAATTTAGCAGAGGGAAATAAACAGATGGACACAGTCATTTATTTTGAGGGGAATTCTGTGCTGTTTGAATTAAAGTAATGAGCACTTTATGATGCAGTGAAGTTGTTTTTGCATTTCATTTGAGTAATTCAAGCTGTAAACAGAGCCCCATGGCAGATGAGCAGTACCAAATTTCCTCAGCTTCTGGATATTCTAATAAAGGATTAGGGAAGGGAACATCCTTCCTCTTACAGAAGTTAATAATAATAATAATAGTAATAATGATGGTGATGGTCTCAATAATAGCATCTTCTTATCAACCATTATTATGTACAGGCCCCATGTAAGATACTTCTGTATATGGTATCTTTAATCTTCATCATACCTCTGCATGTTCCTACTTATAGATGACAAAACTGAGTCCCAGAAACTGGGAAATTTGTTATGGTTTCAGAGCTGGTAAGCAGTGGAGCTGGGATCTGAACACACTTCCCTATTATTCTAAAACTCTTAACTCTTTCTGCTGCACCACAGACTGAAGAGGTTCTTCTGTCACCCATTCCTCCACTTTAGCATGTTTGCTTTCTTTTTTGTTTGTTTGTTTGTTTGTTTTGTTTTTAACATCTTTATTGGGGTATAATTGCTTTACAATGGTGTGTTAGTTTCTGCTTTATAACAAAGTGAATCAGTTACACATATACATATGTTCCCATATCTCTTCCCTCTTGCGTCTCCCTCCCTCCCACCCTCCCTATCCCACCCATCCAGGCGGTCACAAAGCACCGAGACGATATCCCTGTGCCATGCGACTGCTTCCCACTAGCTATCTACCTTACGTTTCTTAGTGTATATAGGTCCATGCCTCTCTCTCGCCCTATAACAGCTCACCCTTCCCCCTCCCCATATCCTCAAGTCCCTTCTCCAGTAGGTCTGTGTCTTTATTCCTGTCTTACCCCTACGTTCTTCATGACATTTTTTTTCTTAAATTCCATATATATGTGTTAGCATACGGTATTTGTCTTTCTCTTTCTGACTTACTTCACTCTGTATGACAGACTCTAGGTCTATCCACCTCATTACAAATAGCTCAATATCGTTTCTTTTTATGGCTGAGTAATATTCCATTGTATATATGTGCCACATCTTCTTTATCCATTCATCTGATGATGGAAACTTAGGTTGTTTCCATCTCCGGGCTATTGTAAATAGAGCTGCAATGAACATTTTGGTACATGACTCTTTTTGAATTTTGGTTTTCTCAGGGTATATGCCCAGTAGTGGGATTGCTGGGTCATATGGTAGTTCCATTTGTTGTTTTTTAAGGAACCTCCATACTGTTCTCCATAGTGGCTGAACCAATTCACATTCCCACCAGCAGTGCAAGAGTGTTCCCTTTTCTCCACACCCTCTCCAGCATTTATTGTTTCTAGATTTTTTTGATAATGGCCATTCTGACTGGTGTGAGATGATAGTTCATTGTAGATTTGATTTGCATTTCTCTAATGATTAATGATGTTGAGCATTCTTTCATGTGTTTGTTGGCATTCTGTATATCTTCTTTGGAGAAATGTCTATTTAGGTCTTCTGCCCGTTTCTGGATTGGGTTGCTATTGTTATTGAGCTGCATGAGCTGCTTGCAAATTTTGGAAATTAATCCTTTGTCAGTTGCTTCATTTGCAAATATTTTCTCCCATTCTGAGGGTTGTCTTTTGGTCTTGTTTCTGGTTTCCTTTGCTGTGCAAAAGCTTTTAAGTTTCATTAGGTCCCATTTGTTTATTTTTGTTTTTATTTCCATTTCTCTAGGAGGTGGGTCAAAAAGGATCTTGCTGTGATTTATGTCATAGAATGTTCTGCCTATGTTTTCCTCTAAGAGTTTGATAGCTTCTGGCCTTACATTTAGGTCTTTAATCCATTTTGAGCTTATTTTTGGTATGGTGTTAGGGAGTGTTCTAATCTCATACTTTTACATGTACCTGTCCAGTTTTCCCAGCACCACTTATTGAAGAGGCTTTCCTTTCTCCACTGTACATTCCTACCACCTTTATCAAAGATAAGGTGTCCATATGTACGTGCGTTTATCTCTGGGCTTTCTATCCTCTTCCATTGATCTATCTTTCTGTTTTTGTGCAAGTAGCATACTGTCTTGATTACTGTAGCTGTGTAGTATAGTCTGAAGTCAGGGAGCCTGATTCCTCCAGCTCCCTTTTTCTTTCTCAAGATTGCTTTAGCTATTTGGGGTCTTTTGTGTTTCCATACAAATTGTGAAATTTTTTGTTCAAGTTCTGTGAAAAATGCCAGTGGTAGTATGATAGGGATTGCATTGAATCTATAGATTGCTTTGGGTAGTAGAGTCATTTTCACAATGTTGATTCTTCCAATCCAAGAACGTGGTATATCTCTCCATTTATTTGTATCATCTTTAATTTCTTTCATCAGTGTCTTATAATTTTCTGCATACAAATCTTTTGTCTTCTTAGGTAGGTTTATTCCTAGATATTTTATTCTTTTTGTTGCAGTGGTAAATGGGAGTGTTTTCTTGATTTCACTTTCAGATTTCTCATTAGTATATAGGAATGCCAGAGATCTCTGTGCATTAATTTTGTATCCTGCTACTTTACCAAATGCATTGTTTAGCTCTAGTAGTATTCTGGTAGCATCTTTAGGATTCTCTATGTATAGTATCATGATATCTGCAAATAGTGACAGCTTTACTTCTTCTTTTCCGATTTGGATTCCTTTTATTTCCTTTTCTTCTCTGATTGCTGTGGCTAAAACTTCCAAAATTATGTTGAATAACAGTGGTGAGAGTGGGCAACCTTGTCTTGTTCCTGATCTTAGTGGAAATGCTTTCAGTTTTTCACCATTGAGGATGATGTTTGCTATGGGCTTGTCATATATGGCCTTTATTATGTTGAGGAAAGTTCCCTCTATGCCTACTTTCTGCAGGGTTTTTATCATAAATAGGTATTGAATTTGTTGAAAGCTTTCTCTGCATCTATTGAGATGATCATATGGTTTTTCTCCTTCAGTTTGTTAATATCGTTTATCACATTGATAGATTTGTGTATATTGAAGAATCCTTGCATTCCTGAAATAAACCCCACTTGATCATGGTGTATGATCCTTTTAATGTGCTGTTGAATTCTGTTTGCTAGTATTTTGTTGAGGATTTTAGCATCTATGTTCATCAGTGATATTGGCCTGTAGTTTTCTTTTTTTGTGACATCCTTGTCTGGTTTTGATATCAAGGTGATGGTGGCCTCATAGAAGGAATTTGGGAGTGTTCCTCCCTCTACTATATTTTGGAAGAGTTTGAGAAGGATAGGTGTTAGCTCTTCTATAAATGTTTGATAGAATTCACCTGTGAAGCCATCTGGTCCTGGGCTTTTGTTTGTTGGAAGATTTTAAATCACTGTTTCAATTTCAGTGCTTGTGATTGGTCTGTTCATATTTTCTATTTCTTCCTGATTCAGTCTTGGCAGGTTGTTTATTTCTAATAATTTGTCCATTTCTTCCAGATTGTCCATTTTATTGGCATAGAGTTGCTTGTAGTAATCTCTCATGATCTTTTTTTTATTTCTGCAGTGTCAGTTGTTACTTCTCCTTTTTCATTTCTAATTCTATTGATTTGAGTCTTCTCCCTTTTTTTCTTGATGAGTCTGGCTAATGATTTATCTATTTTGTTTATCTTCTCAAAGAACCAGCGTTTAGATTTATTGATCTTTGCTATTGTTTCCTTCATTTCCTTTTCATTTATTTCTGATCTGATTTTTATGATTTCTTTCCTTCTGCTAACTTTGGGGTTTTCTTGTTCTTCTTTCTCTAATTGCTTGAGGTGCAAAGCTAGGTTGTTTATTCGAGATGTTTCCTGCTTCTTAAGGTGGGCTTGTATTGCTATAAACTTCCCTCTTAGAATTGCTTTTGCTGCATCCCATAGGTTTTGGGGCGTTGTGTCTCCATTGTCATTTGTTTCTATGTATTTTTTTATTTCCTCTTTGGTTTCTTCAGTGATCACTTCGTTATTAAGTAGTGTATTGTTTAGCCTCCATGTGTTTGTATTATTTACAGATCTATTCCTGTAATTGATATCTAGTCTCATGGAACTGTGGTCGGAAAAGATACTTCATACAATTACAATTTTCTTAAATTTACCAAGGCTTGATTTGTGACCCAAGATATGATCTATCCTGGAGAATGTTACATGAGCACTTGAGAAAAATATGTATTCTGTTGTTTTTGGATGGAGTGTACTATAATTATCAATTAAGTCCATCTTGTTTAATGTATCATTTAAAGCTTGTGTTTCCTTATTTATTTTCATTTTAGATGATCTGTCCATCGGTGAAAGTGAGGGGTTAAAGTCCCCTACTATGAATGTGTTACTGTCGATTTCCCCTTTTATGGCTGTTAGTATTTGCCTTATATATTGAGGTGCTCCTATGTTGGGTGCATAAATATTTACAATTGTTATATCTTCTTCTTGGATCGATCCCTTGATCATTATGTAGTGTCCTTCTTTGTCCCTTTTAATAGTCCTTATTTTAAAGTCTATTTTGTCTGATATGAGAATTGCTACTCCAGCTTCCTTTTGGTTTCCATTTGCATGGAATATCCTTTTCCATCCCCTTCCTTTCAGTCTGTATGTGTCTCTAGGCCTGAAGTGGGTCTCTTGTAGACAGCATATATAAGGGTCTTGTTCTGTATCCATTCAGCCAATCTGTGTCTTTTGGTGGGAGCATTTAGTCCATTTACATTTAAGGTAATTATCGATATGTATGATCCTATTCCCATTTTCTAAATTGTTTTGGGTTCGTTATTATAGGTCTTTTCCTTCTCTTGTGTTTCTTGTCTAGAGAAGTTCCTTTAGCATTTGTTGTAAAGCTGGTTTGGTGGTGCTGAACTCTCTCAGCTTTTGCTTGTCTGTAAAGGTTTTAATTTCTCCATCAAATCTGAATGAGATCCTTGCTGGGTAGAGTAGTCTTGGTTGCAGGTTTTTCTCCTTCATCACTTTCAGTATGTTCTGCCACTCCCTTCTGGCTTGTAGGGTTTCTGCTGAGAGATCGGCTGTTAACCTTATGGGGATTCCCTTGTGTGTTATTTGTTGTTTTTCCCTTGCTGCTTTTAATATGCTTTCTTTGTATTTAATTTTTGACAGTTTGATTAATATGTGTCTTGTCTTGTTTCTCCTTGGATTTATCCTGTATGGGACTCTCTGTGCTTCCTGGACTTGTTTAACTATTTCTTTTCCCATATTAGGGAAGTTTTCAACTATAATCTCTTCAAATATTTTCTCAGTCCCTTTCTTTTTCTCTTCTTCTTCTGGAACCCCTATAATTCGAATGTTGATGCGTTTAATGTCGTCCCAGAGGTCTCTGAGACTGTCCTCAGTTCTTTTCATTCTTTTTTCTTTATTCTGCTTTGCAGTAGTTATTTCCACTATTTTATCTTCCAGGTCACTTATCCGTTCTTCTGCCTCAGTTATTGTGCTATTGATCCCATCTAGAGTATTTTTAATTTCATTTATTGTGTTGTTCATCATTGCTTGTTTCATCTTTATTTCTTCTAGGTCTTTGTTAAATATTTCTTGCATTTTGTGTATTCTGTTTCCAAGATTTTGGATCATCTTTCCTATCATTATTCTGAATTCTTTTTCGGTTAGACTGCCTATTTCCTCTTCATTTGTTAGATCTGGTGCACTTTTATCTTGCTCCTTCATCTGCTGTGTGTTTTTCTGTCTTCTCATTTTGCTTATCTTACTGTGTTTGGGGTCTCCTTTTTGCAGGCTACAGGTTCGTAGTTCCCGTTGTTTTTGATGTCTGTCTCCAGTGACTAAGTTTGGTTCAGTGTGTTGTGTAGGCTTCCTGGTGGAGGGGACTAGTGCCTGTGTTGTGGTGGATGAGGCTGGATCTTGTCTCTCTAGTGGGCAGGTCCACGTCTGGTGTGTTTTGGGGTGTCTGTGGCCTTATTATGGTTTTAGGCAGCCTCTCTGCTAATGGGTGGGGTTGTGTTCCTGTTTTCCTAGTTGCTTGGCATAGGTTGTGCAGCACTGTAGCTTGCTGGTCGTTGAGTGAAGCTGGGTGCTGGTGTTAAGATGGAGGTCTCTGGGAGATTTTCGCCGTTTGATATTACATGGAGCTGGGAGGTCTCTTGTTGACCAGTGTCCTGAAGTTGGCTCTCCTACTTCAGAGGCAAAGCCCTGACTCCTGGCTGGAGCAGCAAGAGCCTTTCATCCACACGGCTCAGAATAAAAGGGAGAAAAAGTAGAGAGAATTAGTAGAAGTAGGAGGAAAGAAAGAGAGAAAGAAAGAAAGAAAAAGAAAGTAAGAAACGAGGGAAGGAAGGAAGAAAGGAAGACAGAAAGAAAGAAAGAAGAAAAGAAGGAAAGAAGGCATGAAGGAAAGAAAGGAGGGAGGGAGGGAGGGAGAAAGGAGGGAAGTTAGGATAAAAGACAGAAAGAAAGAAAATACAGTAAAATAAAATAAAGTATAATAAAGTTATTGAATTAAAAAATAATTATTTAGAAAAAAAGGGGGGGGACGGATAGAACCTTAGGACAAATGGTGGAAGCAAAGCTATACAGACAAAATCTTACACAGAAGCATACACATACACCTTCACAAAAAGAAGTAAAGGGGAAAAAAATCATAAATCTTGCTCTCAAAGTCCACCTCCTCAATTTGGGATGATTCATTGTCTAAAGGAGGGAAGGAAGGTAGGAAGGAAGGAAGGAAAGAAAGAAAGAAAGGAAGGAAGGAAGGAAGGAAGGAAGGAAGGAAGGATGGAAGGAAAGAAAGAAAGAAAGAAAGAAAGAAAAGTATAATAAAGTTATTAAAATTAATTATTAAGAAAAAAAAATTTTTTTTAAAACAGAAACAATGGACGGATAAAACCCTAGGACAAATGGTGGAAGCAAAGCTATACAGACAAAATCTCACAGAGAAGCATACACATACACACTCACAAAAAGAGGTAAAGGGGAAAAAATCATAAATCTTGCTCTCAAAGTCCACCTCCTCAGTTTGGGATGATTCGTTGTCTATTCATGTATTTCACAGATGCAGGGTACATCAAGTTGATTGTGGAGCTTTAATCCGCTGCCTCTGAGGCTGCTGGGAGAGATTTCCCTTTCTCTTCTTTGTTTGCACAGCTCCCGGGGCTCAGCTTTGGATTTGGCCCTGCCTCTGCGTGTAGGTCGCTGGAGGGCGTCTGTTTTCTGCTCAGACAGGACGGGTTTAAAGGAGCCGCTGATTCAGGGGCTCTGGCTCACTCAGGCCGGGGGGAGGGAGGGGCACGGAGTGCGGGGCGAGCCTGCAGCGGCAGAGGCCGGTGTGACGTTGCACCAGCCTGAGGCCCGCCGTGCGCCATGCGTTCTCCCGGGGAAGTTGTCCCTGGATCCCGGGAACCTGGCAGTGGCGGGCTGCACAGGCTCCGCGGAAGAGGGGTGTGGATAGTGACCTGTGCTCGCACACGGGCCCCTTGGTGGCGGCAGCAGCAGCCTTAGCGTCTCCCGCCCGTCTTTGAGGTCCGTGCTTTTAGCCGCGGCTTGCACCCGTCTCTGGAGTTCCTTTAAGCAGCGCTCTTAAATCCCTCTCCTCGCACACCAGGAAACAAAGAGGGAAGAAAAAGTCTCTTGCCTCTTCGGCAGGTGCAGACTTTTCCCCAGACTCCCTCCTGGCTAGCCGTGGTGCACTAACCCCTTCAGGCTGTGTTCACGCTGCCAGTCCTCTCCCTGCGCTCCTACCAAAGCCCAAGCCTCAGCTCGCAGCCCCGCCCGCCCTGGCGGGTGAGCAGACAAGCCTCTCGGGCTGGTGAGTGCCCGTCGGCACCGATCCTCTGTGCGGGAATCTCCCCACTTTGCCCTCCGCACCCCTGTTGCTGTGCTATCCTCCTCGGCCTCGAAGCTCCCCCCTTCGCCTCCCGCAGTCTCCGCCCATGAAGGGGCTTCCTAGTGTGTGGAAACCTTTCCTCCTTCACAGCTCCCTCCCACTGGTGCAGGTGCCGTCCGTATTCTTTTGTCTGTTTTTTTCTTTTTTTTTTTCCTTTGCCCTACCCAGGTACGTGGGAAGTTTCTTGCCTTTTGGGAGGTCTGAGGTCTTCTGCCAGCATTCAGTAGGTGTTCTGTAGGAGTTGTTCCACGTGTAGATGTATTTCTGATGTATCTGTGGGGAGGAAGGTGATCTCCGTGTCTTACTCTTCCGCCATCTTCCCAGCACCCCCATGCTTTGTTTTTATTTGAATTTAGTTGGAAAGCATCTTTCTCTTTCAACCAGAATAATACTCCTTATGTATATGTATGTACATGGAACATATGTAAAACACAACCAGCACAAGATACCTAATGCCCAGAACTTTCACACTTTAACTCTCCTTATCTGTAACAAAAGCCTTACTTCCCCAATAATGCATGCTGATCTTAGTTTCCCAAGACTGAAGTAAATGTCCCTCTTTGTGCACTGATGCTTCTGAGCTTATTATGTCATAATCCACACTCTGTTTTAATTGTCTACCTTTTTTCCCTAAAGACAGTGAGCTCCTCTAAGGGAGGGATTGTTCCTTAGTCTTTTTTTTTTTTAATTTCATTCATTTATTTAAATTTGTATGCTCACCCCCTCAGACAACGTGGGGATAAGAATAGACATCTTATAAAATAAATGTCTGAAAAAAATAAAAAATAAAAAAAATAAATGTCTGAATGCACAGACAAATGAGTGAATAAGTGAATGGACTGTAGGTGTACATCCCTATAGGGGGCATCTCCCCTGATATTCTGCTTCAGTTTGGGTTCTTGGCAACACCTCAGAAGTATTCCATTATTGATTTTAGCTCTACTTTTTTGCGTGACTGAGGCTGGAATGCCATATAGAGATAGTACCAAAGAAGAATCTACACTAGTTCTTACCAAATATTTATTTTCTTTCACCCCTTGACTGACTTCTCTGAAACTGCTTTTGTCAATATGACCCTACCAGTGTCAACATAAATGTTCCCATTTGTATTTATCACGATGCTCACTGGTGACCTGACACCACTGTTCTAAACATAATTGCAAACCACTTTTAGTGATAGCATTGAAATGATTAATACAAAATGAAAATTAAATCCTAGAGAAGGCAAATAGGTATCAGAGAACATAGGTTGAGAAAAAAAATGGGCAATTAAGGATAAAATTGGATCTAGCATATATACTTGGACTAGCTTACTACAGGAATAATACATGGAGAGCCTTGTGATGACCTAGTGAATGATTAATAAATCAGAGCCCAACTCTTCTTTTCAAATTTTGTCTCAGTGAGGTTTTCGATAAAATGTGTCTGGCAAAGAAATTCACAAATAGCAGGTGTCTGAAGGGCATGTAATCTATATTTTGTTTGAAAGTTGATTCAAATACTCTAGGACACAGGGTTAAAAAGTTGATGTTTTATAATGATAACTAAGGAGTCTGGTCTTTAAAACACAGTTCAAAGGAAAACACCACATATGACACTTTTTGCACACTCTAGTTTACAGGAACAAGGCTGGTAGACTACAGGTGATCTTGCAGATTCTGGACAGCCCAGGAAGGTATGTTTGGCTATGCAGAGGACAAGTGGGTTGGTGCAGCAAGGGTGCCACTCTAGGAGAGAGACCTGATGGCCTGCCACCTCACATTTCTACAGAGAGGTTGGAAAAGGGTAGAGACCATTCAACTGTGTAGAAAGACTCTGAGCTTGGCAGTTAAGTTGTCGATCCAGCAGACATGAACAAATACAAATTAGTCCCAGGACTTCTCTGGTGGTGCAGTGGTTAAGAATCCGCCTGCCAGTGCAGGTGACACGGGTCCGAGCCCTAGTCTGGGAAGATCCCACATGACACCGTGCAACTAAGCCCCTGTGCCACAACTACTGAGCCCATGTTCTAGAGCCCATGAGCCACAACTACTGAGCCTGTGTGCCACAACTACTGAGCCTGTGCTCTAGAGCCCGCAAGCCACAACTACTGAAGCCCACGCGCCTGGAGCCCATGCTCTGCAACAAGAGAAGCCACCACAACGAGAAGCCCACGTACCACAGCGAAGAGCAGCCCCCGCTCACCGCAACTAGAGAAAGCCGGCACACAGCAACAAAGACCCAATGCAGCCAAAAATAAAATATAAATAAATAAATAAATTTATTTAAAACAAAAAATTAGTCCCAAATACAGCTAGTTTATTGCTCCTCACCCCATATCTCATTGCTTGTTAAAAAGAAAAAGATGTTTAGGGTTGATATGGAATTAAATGTGCAAAACAAGGATTTTCCCTTTAAATTTTCCTTTAAACTGCCTTTAAGGAGGCACTTCCCAGTTTTGTGAAATGTCCTTCTCTGATCAAAATCTTTCATCCCACCCACAAAGAGCCAGCCCATCCATTCCATGGAGTAGTATCCACAGTCATCTTCAATCAGGGCAAGTGAAAGCCCCCAGCCAAAGGGTAGGTATGAAAACAATGCCAAAACAGTAATCATGACCTGAATCTCCCATTCATAGGTAACATTTGTAGTCCCACACCACAAAAGAGGAATTCACTTACTGTGGCCTTTCTAGAATTTCTGGATATCTATTTCTAGGGATAATAGTCACTAAGGATTCCATCCTCACTAACATTTGTTATTTCTTGTCTTTTTGATGATAGCCATTCTGATAGGTGTGAGGTGATACTTCATTGTGGTTTTGATTTTAAAACAAACCATTTTCGAGTGCAGAAGCCCAGCAGTAATGAACTGCTCTGGATGCTCCACATACTACAAGCAGCCTCATAATTCCTAGGTTTCCCTTGCATGGAAGACTTGCTGTTCCAGAGCTTCAGTTCTAAAGTTCTAAAACCACCATGTAACTGGCCAACCCTACTTGTCAAGTGTCCTGTCCTGGACTCTAAGGGGAATGCTTCTCAAACCCTGTATATCACAGTTGGCCATTTTACCCGGATAATTGGTCCACATTTATGCACCTCAAGGTGCACAAGTCAAAGCTACTAATAACACAAGCTACAGTGCAGGGTCAAAGAAGTTTACAGATACAGTGCTGTGGGTACACGAGGGCCCCCAGACTCTTAACATCCTATGAATAAATGTCCTTATACCAGACATGGTACCAGGATTCTCATCCAGAGAAGGGCCCTCGATACTCTGAATATGTATACATTTATAGAAGAAAAAGTGGGAGCAGGGACCAGATAAATAAGTCCAAAGCGTCTGAGGATTCTAGTATTCCCTTCACAGTCATCCATATTGAAGCTAATACAAAATATGTTCAGCAGAAATTTAAAGCCAGTCCCTTTATCTCGACTTCCAACCAACAATCAAGGCACAGACAAACAAAAGGAATGAGTACTACTGCCACTTTTAGCATTCAATAACCTAAAATTATTATGCTATGTAACTATTATACTAATTATTAACCAGAGACTCTTAAGAGAAACCAGGCATCTAAAAAAGTCTATGTAAAACTTAGTAAGGAGATTATAAAGATGAACACTTAGAAGGTTAATTTTTCTGAGGTACTAAATAAAGATCAAGAGAAAAAATGTTCTATATTCAGGAGAGATGATTCAAAAATTATCCATCTGGCTTTAGCTGAGATATCTATGACCATTTGACACATATTTCTAACATGTAGGGAGAAAATGAAGTAGCCTAATGGTTTGGACAGAACGGAAATCATTTTGCAAAAATTCATTTGTACACAAATAATTTTAAAATCTGAAAGAAAATCAGGTAAAATGATGTATATTAACTTTTCATCTTGCCACTTACAGGGAAAAGGTATTTAGCTACTATGGGAATGCAGTGAAGAGCAGTGGTTTAGAACATGAAATTTAGAATCAAAAGACCTAGGTTCAAGTCTTGACTCTAACATGGCATGTGGATATTGGACAAGTTTGTTTTTTTTTTTTTTCATCTTTATTGGAGTATAATTGCTTTACAATGGTGTGTTAGTTTCTGCCTTATAACAAAGTGAAGCAGTTATACATAAAGTTCTCTGAGCCTATTTACTCATCTCTAAAATGAGGATAGGGAAGTTCCTGGTGGTCCAGTGGTTAGGACTCCATGCTTCCACTGCATGGGACACAGGTTCAATCCCTGGTTGGGGAACTAAGATCCCACAAGCCATAGGGTGCAGCCAAAAAAAATAAATAGATAAAATAATGATAACCATAAATCAATTTGAGTACAGATTAAATGAAATAATTCCTGGAAACTTCTTAGCATAGAGAAGCATGAAATATTAATATATGTCTTAATTTCTTTTTGGAGAATCCACAGAATAAGGAAAAATGAACGGAGATTAGTACTATATTGCTTCTGTAACTTCAAGTGGACACGAACACCAGAGTTGGACAAAACTAATTTACTTGGGAA
The DNA here is from genome assembly GCF_008692025.1 of Phocoena sinus. Classification (NCBI taxonomy): domain Eukaryota; kingdom Metazoa; phylum Chordata; class Mammalia; order Artiodactyla; family Phocoenidae; genus Phocoena; species Phocoena sinus. The sequence goes on from NC_045779.1 coordinate 28,549,399, forward strand.
TAATACAGCATGGCCCATCATTTCCCTGATCAGGTTCCAAGCCTAGTCATCTTAAGTTAAAAGAGGCTTGACAGGGAGGCACTAACTGCTAAGAATGACAACAGTCTGCCCTGCCCAGTTCCTGAGGCATTAGAAATAAGAAGAGGAATGTATTCATTAGTAACTTCAATTCACCAGCTAGGAGGAACTAAACTAAATCCTCCTGTTGAGTCCAGAGATACTTCCTGGACACCTACGGGACCTCTAATTTATGCCTTCCCTTACCCACTACTACATTGCACTCACCAGATCCCATCCCCTTTGCACTGGCTTTATTGAGGTTGTTAGTGTAGCAATGCTAGGTACATTACTTATTTATTATTGTATAATAAACTACCCTCAAAATTTAGTGATTTAAAATTTAGTGATTAAAAGCAAACATTTATTATCTCATATTTTCTGTCAGCTAGAAATTTGAAAGAGCATTAGCTGGGTGAGTCTGAATCAGAGTATATCATGATTTCAATCAACATACGGGCCAGGGCTTCCCTGGTGGCGCAGTGGTTGAGAGTCCGCCTGCCAACGCAGGGGACACAGGTTTGTGTGCCTGTCCGGGAGGATCCCACATGCCGCGGAGCGGCTGGGCCCGTGAGCCATGGCTGCTGAGCCTGCGCGTCCGGAGCCTGTGCTCCGCAACGGGAGAGGCCACAACAGTGAGAGGCCCATGTACAGCCAAAATATATATATATATATATATATATATATATATATATATATGTAGAGAGAGAGAGAGAGAGAGAGAGAGAGAGAGAGAGAGACCAGAAGACTACAACCATCTGAAGCTTGACTGAGGCTGAAAGATCCTCCTTCAAGATGGCTCACTCACATGGTTTTGATGAGAGGCTTCAGTTCCTCACCAGGTGAGTCTCCCCATAAATTCTCCTCATGACATGGCCAATGGCCTTCCCCAGAGCAAGTAATCTGAGAGAGAGAGAGATAAAGAGGGAGAGAGTGAAAAATAGAGGTTGAGAGGAGAGGGGAGGGGGAACAAAATTTCACTGCCTTTTGTAACATAATCTTATAATTGACATACCATCTCTTCTGTATTCTGTTGTCACACAGACCAAGAGTAGTGATAGCACAGTATGGGAGGGAAATACACAAGAGTGTATGGATCATCTCAGAGGTTGGCTACCCCAAAGAGGACCTACCTGAGTTACAGTACACATACAACACCCATTATTACACAACTTTATAAGGTAAAAACTAAAAGACCCTCCTTGATCCTTCTTCAGTCACTTGCCCCTTCACTCACTATACTCCAGACACAATACCTATCTTTCAGCTCCTGAGTACATCAAGTTGTTTTTCACCTATGAGGCTTTGCATATCTCTTCCTTCTTCCAGAAATTCTCCTCCCTCCCAATCTCTGCATCTTAAGTTCTCAGTTTAAATACTGCTTCCCCTGAGAGTTCTTTCATGATCAAATTATGTCATCAGTGATGTTAGTACTAACAATGATAATTGTTAATATTTACTGCATGGTTACTATATGCCAGGTACCATTCCAAGAACTTTTTATGTTCTAACACATTTAATTCTCACAATAACCCAATGAATTAGGTACTTTTATTATCCACATTTTACAAATGAGCAAACAGGCCCAAAGAAGCAACTTTCTTAAGGCAAGAAAACTAGGAACTGGTGAAGGATTTGAGGAATAGTGTGACTGACGTGTCCTGAACAAGAAGAGAGGGGAATGAGAGGAGATTAGAAAGAATAGTCAGGAAACTGATCTTGTAGAGCCTATAGACCATAGACTATAGCCTATAGCCATAGACCATATTACATTGATATTTTATTCTAAGGGCAATAGTAAACCATTGGAGAATTTTAAGCAGTACATATAATCTGATAAAGTAATACTTAAACATGTTTTAAATATAAAGAATAATAAACACTCAACCTAAGAAATAAAACACTACAAATATTGTTAAAGAGCCCTAGGCTACTCTCCTTTCCCCACTTACTCTTAGAAGTAGCCCCTATTTGGGGACTTCCCTGGCAGTCCAGTGGTTAAGACTCCACACTTCCACTGCAGGAGGCACAGGTTCAATCCCTGCCGGGGGAGCTAAGATCCCACATGCTGCGTGACGTGGCCAAAGAGAATAAAAAGAAGAAGTAGCCCCTATCTTGAATATCATTATATTTTTATCACATATGTATGTATATTATGTATATATACAGTGCGACTTGCTCTTTTGTTCAATTTTGTGCTTTTAAATATATATACATAAGACTATTATCTCCAGTTCATTCATATTGACAGCTTTGTGATATTGCATTGTGTAAGTGTAGTAAAATATATTTTTTCATTCTCCCATTTAATGGACATTTATGTGGCTTTAACATTTTTACAAAGAGAAAGAATACTGCTGTGATCATTCTTGTATGTTTATCTCTCTAAAATATGTCCTAGATAACAAAAGATTTTAAAACAATAGAAAGGAAAAGAAAAAGGAAAAAGCACCAAAACTGTCATTATCTACAGACTAAATGATTATCAGTATAGTAGAATTAATAAGAAAATAATTATTAAGCAATTAATCTGAGTCTAAGATCAATTGTGAATTACACACCAGCATCAAATAGTATGAAAATGTTCAAAAGATAGAATTTACAAGTGAAAATAAACACAATGTACCTAATTCTAAATTTAATCAAAAAATGAAAGAACATTAAATTTACTTTTAGAGTTGTCTACCTTTTTCTATGGAGAATGGGTTGGAAAAGACAGGAGCTAAAGCAGAAAGATGAGTTCAGAGTTTTTCACCATTACCTAAAAGAAAAATGATAGTGACTAAGATCAAGTTGTTTGTAGTAGAATCGGAGACACATGGTCAAATAAAGATATGATTTGGAAATAGAAACAAGAGGACTTGGTAATGGATTGGATGTGGGGGGTGAAGGAAAGTATCAAAGATATTGAAATATAGTTTTGATCAATTGAGTGGTAATGAAATCTACTGAGGCTTGAGACAAATTAGAATGGTAACAAGAGTTCCACCTTAACATATCAGTATTGAAGTTGCCTGTTATGTACACGTAGATATAAGTAGAGGCTTCTGTCTCCAAGTGAGTGAACTAGCTTGTACCAAAACAACCCTCCTACCAAAAATAATTTAAAATGTATAAAATATTAAAATGTCTATTTGAAAAAATAAGAAATATAGCAAAGCAGTAAGAGTTTAAGCAGTCAAAATCCTGAAGAAAAAAGAAAACTGGAGAAGTGAGCCCGACATTCAGCATCACTTCTCCCCTAGAAGCATTTGACAATATGTAACTGGTGAATCAGAAGATACATCAAAATAAAATACCTAGACAGAAACATGGAGAGAGAAGTAAAAGATGGAAATACAGAAAGCAGAGTAAACATGTATAATATGGGCACAAGTCTAATATACTTCTGGGATATAATTTCACATCCAACAGATCAGCAAAAACTTTAAGTCTGATGATACTAAATGTTGACAAAGCTGTGAAATTGGAATCATCTAATAAAACAGCAGAACCCTGTGAACTAGCAATTCCATTCCTATGAATATCCTAAACTCAAATATGGATTAAAGAAGAAATTGTAAAAAAAGTTCATTCAGCATTGAATTTAATAGTGAAAAAGGGTCATCAAAAGGTAGATAGATACATTCATAAATAGAAACTGTAAAGGCACCTTCATTCTTCCAGTTGCCAGGCCCACATACCTTGCTCAATCTTATTCCTTTCAATCTCTCATAACCCCACATCTAAATTATCAGCAAATTCTATAGGGTCTACTTTAAAAATATATCAAGAGTCCAATCACTTCAAACCTCCAATGCCAGCTATCTTGTCCCTAAGCTTAAATACTTGCTAGTTCTATATACTTGGAATGGTCCATCCCCAGCTCCTTTCCTTTTTTTTTTTTTCTTTTTCTTTTTTCCCCAGCTCTTTTTCTTGTGTGCAGCTCTAATTCCAGAACTACAAGTAATACAATAAATAATCCAGACAGCCATCTACTGCATGCTTAGGAACATCCTTGGATCAGGAATCAGTAAATAGAAACCCCAGCAACCTCATCTATTTCCAATAGCAGTAAGTTCAATTCAGGCTAAAATTTTCCTCAAGAGTACCTGTGGTTGAGACATAATTCACATACCATATGACTCCCCCATTTAGAGATGGGTTTTGTATATTACAACTTTTTAAGACTTGTGGCAAAATACATATAACACTAAATTTGTCACTTTGACCATTTTTAAGCGTACAATTCAGTGGCATTAGTCATATTCACAATGTTGTGCAGCCATCACCGGGCATATTTGAATTTTTAAATAATTAACATGAGAAACATTTTAACTCTGGCCTTAAAAGAGTTCACAAAATCTTAGAACAATTTACAAGTTAATCATTTTCAAAACCAAGTTAACGGCAGTAATAAAATGCTTATGTAAGGACAATGGTTAAATCAAGAAAGCACTTTGCAGAAGAATCATGGGGTGAATGTATAAGAGTTAGCAATCCACATGAAATTGTAAAATTATTTTTCAGGATTTAAAAAAAAAAAAAAACAGGAAAAAGGCAAAAGCATGCAACTCCTGAGGGCAATAGGATTCTTCCGTGGAAACATTTTAATATTTAGTGCCACAATAGGGGCAGGAATCTTTGTGTCTCCTAAAGGGGTATTAAAATATTCCTCACTGAATGTAGCTGTCTCCCTGAGTATTTGGGCTGCTTGTGCTGTGCTGACTTTGATCTCCGCTCTCAGTCACGCAGAACTGGGGACAACATTCCCTAGAAGTGGAGCACAGTATTATTTCCTCAAAAGATCTCTTGGATCCTCTGTTGCTTTCCTCAGTCTTTGGATCAAACTTTTTACTCATCCCTTAAGACTAGCTACTGAAACCTTGTTACTATCTACCTATACAATTCAGCCTTTCTATGCCGGGTGCCCAGCTCCAGAGCTACCAAAGAAGTGTCTAGCTTTGGCTATTCTGTGGTCTTTGGGACTTCTAAATACTCGAGGGGTGCAAAAAGTGGCTTTGTTTCAAACTATCAGTACTGTGACAAAGATGACTGTCCTCTGCTTCATTTCCATCACTGGGATTGTGCTGTTAGGGATTGGGAAAAAAGAGAACGTGGCCAGGTTTGAGAACGCTTTCGACGCTGAACTTCCTAACGTCTCACAGATTGCAGAAGCCTTCCTACAAGGATTGTTTGCATATTCTGGCACGTCAATCCTGAACAGCATAGCAGGTAAATCTTTTTCTGAAATAGTTTTGTCGCAGCATAAAGTTTTGTCTACAAGTCTGTGGAGAAAGATATATCTGATTTGTTTATTTGTGGGGAATTGAATTAAATCTGTTCTGCATGCTCTACATGTATGTAGTTTAATCATCATTAAGACTTGGTAGATACTTATCTATATAATATACACAGAATTTAGTGTTTTTCAGGTCACTCCCCTATCACAAACCTGGGAATTTTATAAAGTTTTCAAGAGAAAATTAAGACCACTCTCAGATTTTACCGTACTTTATTCTAACAATTTTTCAAGACATTTTGAGTTAAATATCAATTATATAAGAAATATATTAACATAATCCATTTGTAAAAAATTAAAACTATCACAGATTTTATATATCCCCTACCACATTGGTAAAATTTCACATCCTAATTTTGATTCCACAATATGTCTTAGAGAAATTTCCATATTAGTTCTTAGACATCTAACACATTCTTTTAACTGCTGCGTAATATTCCTTAGAATGACTTTACCGCACTTTCACATTAGAGGTATTTAAAATGTTTCCCATTTTTTACAATTTCAAGGACTGGTGTAATATCCATGCCTCCCTGCTTATATACACTGTTGTTTCTGCAGGGCAATGCTGCTCCCTCTGATGTCATGGTACCAAATGAATTTGGTAATAGTTGCATAGCTCTCTACAGTAAACAAAAGAAATAAATAGAAAACAATTCACTATATTTCTTTTACATTTTAAACTTATAGGAATATTAAAATTTAAGGAATATATTAAATATTGAAGTTATATAAAACTTCCAAACAAAATCTTTGCAAAAATTTTAATAAGAAACCGGAGTTTGTTCCTCTAAATATAATGTTGCTATAGATTTTATGTTTGAAATGTCCTTAATACTTTATCAAAACTTTTAGTGATGATTTCTTCAAATTCTAAATTCTTGAATTATTGAATTTTTTTATGTTCCCCAGTCAATGAGACACTTTGCTCACTCATGTAGATTACTAAAAATTTAACAGTTGATATATTTTTAAGTACTTTAGCATTTTCCTTTTTTAATTGACAAATGTAACATTGAAATTTCTTGCAATAAAATTAACAAATTTTTAAATATCAAGCCTTTTCAAATAAGACTTTAATTTACCTAGCACAAATTAATTATGCCAACAGTCACCTTGCTGCTAGTTTGGCCATTAAAAGGCACATGAGTCATAAGTGAAAATATTGGATATATATGGAGGCAGGGTTTCACAGGTCACTGCTTTTGGAACTGCATCCTCCGAGGGTCACCTAGTCAGTGGGCAGCGGTGGGTTCTGCAAAAATAAATACCCAGATGTTGGTGCACCCCTTGGCTAAAGTAAAGCATCACACTAGAGCAAGCCCAGGTGTTCTTGATAGTGATGATTACCTAAAGACACAGCGCAGTGCAGCTTTAGACCCAATTCTGTCTGAAGCACTCATCTCATTCTCCCCCTACTCCTTGGTTTGATTTGTTATCAAACAAGTTAAACCTTGAATTAAGGACAAGAATCCCATAACGGGAACTGACAGAGAAGTGTAACTTCAGATCAATATGGTTGTGTTTGAAATGTCTAGTGAAATTTTCTGGATCTGCAGACTATTAGAGCAGAAGGTCGAATGCGATGAGTACCGTAACACGGCCAGAACTTGTGGCTAATTGAATGGGGCTGGCTATCAGAACCAGCACTTCATTAACTTACCAAATTTAGAGATCTGGCTTCTTCCATCTCAAAATGGGTGATCCTCGCTAGAAAGAACTCTCTCCCTCAAGTTTGGTTCTCCGAGTTCCTGAGCTGTCATATTCCTAACTAATTGTAAACAGAATAGATAGCTTGTGTCTAGATTCTTACCACCAGCCACATATGGCTAGTGAGCATCTAAAATGTAGTTAGTCAAAGTGAGGTGCTCCATAGGTGTAAAATACACACCAGAAATCAAAATCTTGAATGAGCAAAACAATGCCCAATAGCTCATTAATACTTTTTTTATAAATGTTACATACTGCAATGATAACATTTTGGATATCTGGGGATAAATATATATATTACTAATTCCATTTCATTGGTTTTTCTTTTATGTAGCTACTAGAAAATTTAAAATTACATAAATGGCTCACAGCATATTTTTATTAGACAGTACTGCTAGAATAGGAAAAATACAAAATGTTCCCAGCTAGAGTCATTAGGCTTTTGTACCTTTTATCAGTTCATAAATGACTGTGGGCTGCTTCTGAGGGGAGAATGTAAACTTCTAGATTTTTCTAAGCAAGGCAGCTTCCTCCCCTCCCTGCCAAATCACCCAAGGACTAAGGGCAATTCTCAGGAGAAGGGTTCAGCTATAGGGAACTAGCAGTCATTATTCACAGAAGCTGGAGGAGAGGAGAACCTGCCGGTCAAGTTGTAAAGTCATTTACCCACACAGGGGATCAGGGTCACTATCTCAGGTGATTGAAGCTGTTGGGTGGACCATCCCAGCTCACACAGTTACTTACACTTCCCAGATTCAAGATAAGACATGTGATCTGAGCACTTGATGCTTCAAGTCACATATGCACAGGCTGGTTCTGTCACACTGTTGCTATAGTAATAGCGGACCCCAAGACCTCACAATTCAGCTGACATTGATTTTATATCAATATCACCTGATTTCTTTCCAATCGGAATTTGGATGGACAGACTCTCTTCTACATGGCTTACGACAAATTTCCTTCACTGCTTGAGTAGATTCAAACAATCTCTTGACTGCCTGATGGACTCTAAATTGTTTTCCTCTTATTATTTTATTCATAACCCATAAGACCCTGAATTCTATTCACACCTTTCTTACTTATGATGACCCAGTAGTCATTTTAATACAGTAAATTTGCCTAGGTAGGAAAAGTTTGCTTGGGAGAGTAAGGATGAGAAAGGTACTTCCTCAGAGGTCAATTTGCTTGAGGGAAAGAGATGAGAGAACCGTTACTTCTGAAAAAAGGAAGAAATTACATATCTCAGATGGGATGAAGAGACATGCTACATACCAAACAGTCTTTTTTTTAAACAACTGTACATTTTTTATTTGTACAAATCTGTGGGCTGGCAATCTTTGTTGCTAACTGCAAAACCTGTTTCCCAAAGTCCATTAAGGGTCACAGCCAGGTTAGAACTCCAGACCATTTAGGTCCAGGCCTATGCTCTTAACCACTCCCCTGAATTTCGTTTTTAAGAAAAACAGTATGATGTTTAGGAATTTTGAGATAATATGTCAATTTTAGGAATCCACTGTTGATGCAGTGTCTCCTCCCCTGAGGTAAGGCCCTTACAATTGACAGAAACTGACCCAAACATTGTTAGGTGCCTTGAGCTCATCCTTGCTTTTGGTTTAAAAACTTTATTATGTATTGGAGCTCAAAATTTTTCCCAACTGAGGACGTCTATCCAAGAGGGTGGGAGTAAGTGTCAAAAAGAACTCTGCACCTTCTGTCCAGGAAATCCATCACCTCAAGGTCCAAGAGATCTAGCTACATGAAGGCTGGAGAGTGCAGTGGTTACTGTCTGGTGTCAGACAAAACTTGGTTAAAATCCTGCCCTCACCACGTATTTGCTGTGTGACCTTGGGCAAGTCTCTTAACCTCTCTGAGTCCCTGCAGTTTCCTCTGTATTTGAAATGTAGACAAAGCACAGTATGTCCTTGTTGCTGTCATGGGTATTCAATACTACACTTTGGAAGCCTCTGTGACAAAGCAAGACATAGATGTGCTCACAAAAGGCTGCCATGGCATGGGGGAGGGGTGCATCTGTTTTCTTTTTGCACCAACTGATCCCTTTGCATAGAAGACTGCCCACTGAGTTCTTCACATAGTTCCCTCCCTCACTTCCTTTAGGTCTTCCCTCAAATGTCATTTCTCAGCTAACTTATTTAATGCAAATTTCCTCCCGCCCCCCACTCTGCTCTCATCCCTGTTTCATTTCTTTCTCTTTTTTTATTGAGGTATAGTTGATTTACAACATTATATAGGTTTCATGTGTACAACATAGTGATTCACAGGTTTTAAAGGTTATAGTCTATTTATAGTTATCATAAAATATTGGCTATATACTATGCACTGTACAATATACCCTTGTAGCTTATCATTTTATACATAGTAGCTTGTATTAAATAGTCTTTTCCATCACTGTAAATCCATAATCATGAAATAGTTGGAAATTTTGGATTTTTAGTATAAGATGGTGAGAAATCCGAGCTTTCAGGCAAAACTTGCAAAGGAGTAGAATCAGTCAAGCAGATGAGGAAACAACAGACACATGAATAATACTTTCTCATCCTTTTCATTACAAAGAAGTCTTCAAAAGTCTCATAATAATATGACCTTTTCTGATGAGTTTATTTGTGTTTTTTAGGAGAGATAAAAAATCCTGGTGAAAATATTCCCAAATCTCTGATTACTGTCCTTCCCATGGTGGCTGTGATTTATTTACTGGCTAATGTATCCTACCTGGCAGTTTTGACTCCCAGGGAAATCATCTCTGCAGGTATGAATGTGTCTAGACAAAGAGGAAATAGTCACTACTACCTCCTCTGAATAAACAGGGACTCTTACATACTGCTATTTTTTCGATACACCCATAAGAGTGTAAATGTGATGTGGTCCTGCTTTGGTTTTCACAAGAAAGGAAAAATAATCATCTAAACAATCTATTTAAAAATGAGCACATGCTAAAGACTAAGGTCGAAGGGTAGAAGAATGTGAAGAAGCAAGAACTGAAAAGAGAATGAGGAAGAGGAAGAAGAGGAGGAAGAGAGACATGGAGGAGAAAGAGGAAAGAGAAGAGGAGAAACAGGAGCAAGCAAGGCAAGAAGGCAAAGAAGAAACACTTTGTTAGAAGATGTTCCACCCTTTAAGGTGCACCCAGGTACCTGTCCTCAAAATAGTTGTTTGGAACAAGCAGTACCACCTTCATTATCTTCATTTTTCAGATGAGGAAACTGTAGCGAGGAAAGTTAAATAATGAACAGCATTGATAAGATTCAAAAATAGGTCTCAGTCATGCTCTTCTAATGATAAAAGATTGCTTCTTGATCAGGTTATTGCTAGTAATGGATTGTAAATGTGGACATCAATTTGCGAGATCTGACCTTCAAAAATATATTCTTCTCAATTCCATCAAGCATGGTGCTCAAAGTTACACAGCTAGTAATTGAAAAAGACAGACTCAAATCCAGGTTGTTTGACTCCAAGACCTGTGTTCTCAACCACCATACTAAAATGTCTCAACACAAGCAAACCAAATCAAAGCATAACCACCACTAATAGGGCCTATTAGCAAAGCAAGCAATAGTATGAATATTTATTAATATATATTAGATGATGAATTTTATTAATACATATAATCATATAACATATACATGACTAAATGGAGATACAACAAAAAGTTAATAGTAAATGGCACCATCTGAATGATAATATTGCAAGATATCTTTTATTTCCTTTTTTATACTGTTCATATTTTCCACAATTAGCATGTTGTACTTATGATCAGAAAAAAAATTTTAATACCAAATAATTATATTTCCACAGAATCAAGTGACGAATTTTTATGACACCACTGGGTCTTTTTTAAAAAATGTTAAATTATGTTCACTTTACTTTAAAAAGGCAGAGTAGAATTTGAAATATATTAGAAAAATTCTACAAAATTTTAATTTTTAAAAAATAATTACTCCTGAAAGAAGAGAAGTTTGGTTATCTAGAAAATTCATTTATTGAGAACAACTAACTCTTCAAATATTCTGGATAGAGGTCAAATAATACATCAACAGAAACATAGACTCCAAAACTATTGTATATACAAATAGGCACAGGGGTCTATGAACACACATAGGGTGTGTGGTTTTGAAGGGGCTGACTGTGTCACTCCAGTAACTAGAATTCCCCTGTAATGGATGTGTTTTCAAGGCCAGAGGTCACAAAGAGGATCAGTCTAGTGAGCCACACCACTGAACTGGAGTTCTGCTCTATCATCTGCATTCAAAGCCTTTACAAAACTAAGAAGCTTTGAAGTTCATTTTTTAAAAAATCGATATTTTACATGGTCCCAAAAGTCAAAAGGTGCATTTATACATCTTCTCTGAGACTAGTATAAAAATGTTATGTTGATTCTAAAAGAAAAAGAGGAATATACATTTCTAAAAGTAAAAAGAAACACACTGCTTCCCACAGTTTGGTCTCACAGGAATACAGTAACACACTAAAGGAGATTTTTTTAACTATGAAAATGAGAGGGAGAACTATAATTTGCCTTTCACCCTACATCCAAACCAGGCAGCAAGTTCTGTAAAGACCCACGTCACTAACATCTCTCTTTGGGTGTTCCATCCTCTTCTTTCCCCCACTCAGTGCCCAGGCCCTTATTTTTCTTGCTTCATTTACAGCAATAACCTCCTAATGTATACGCTCACCTCTAACTTCCTCCTTCCAATCCAGCCTCCACTCAGTCTCTAGAGATGACTCTATAAAACACAAATCTAATCCTGTCATCTCCCTGCTTAAATATTCCACCATCTTGTTTTCTTGCATCTCCTCCCAGTCTCACTCTCACAGCTGCTGCAACCACCACACCATCACTCCATCATCACCTTCCTTCAGACCAACTATGAGCTCCTAACCTGACCATGGCAGGTTCTCCAAGATCTGACTCAAGCCTAACTTTCTATCCTCATCTCCTGCCTTCCCTTGCACACACACACACACTCACCACACATCAGACTTTCTAAACAATTTACTGTGTTTCCAGAATAAATACTATCTCTCTGCCTCCCTCGCAATGCCATCTCACCAGCCCCCACCTGATTTAGATGCCTTTCTCATGCTTAATGTCCCACTTATAAGATTTATTCTAAGTTTAATACACTTTGAGTCCTGAAAAGTGCCTCCTAAATCCCATGCACAAGCTAGTCTTAGAAAGTTTGAAATGTAGTGGCAAATCACCCCTTCCAATGCATTCTACTGACCAACACAGACCACAAGGCCAGACCGTATTGAAGAATAAGTAAAGAGACTCCCTTTCTTGGAAGGAGCTGCAAAAGCATATTACAAAGGGTATGGTTGCAGAGAAAGTGAAGAATTATTGCCGTAGTTTCAATCAAGCAAAGGGACTGACTTTTTTGAAATTTTTCTAAAATTTTCATAGATGCTGTTGCTGTCACCTGGACGGACAAAATAATCCCTTCCATGCAATGGGTCATTTCTTTTGGAATTTCAACTTCAATATTTAGCAGCATGTGTTGTACAGTGCTTTCGGCATCAAGGATGATCTACACAGCAAGCCAAGAAGGACAACTGCCTTTGATCTTCTCGATGCTCAATAACCACTCGTGTCCAACCATGGCTGTCAGCCAGATAATCATCTTAACTTCAGTTGTTATTATAACCTCAGATTTGATCAATTTAATAAAATATTCAGGATTAGCAATATGGTTTTTAAGAGGGTTACATATGATAGGTTTACTTAAACTAAGGTACCAGGAACCCAATCTACCTAGACCTTACAAGGTAAATCAAAATTAAAATGTTAATATTAAACTTCTATTCTCTGTCTAGGAATATAATTTCTTATTCTATATGGGATGCTTCTAACCAGTCATGAGTCAAATTTATGAAACATCTGAACCAGACCTCCATTTCCCAGCTTACTGATGTGTAATCGACTGTATGGGCTGCATTTGGTCTGATTTTTCTAGAGTAAAATGTCAAAACTGATTCTCCTCAAGGAAGACAGATGTTATCCTTATTGTCATCTTTCAGGAGCTAGGTAATAACACTTCTGAGGGGAGGGCTTTTTGCCCAGCTCAAAAGCATCTCCTCAGTCCATGAACAGATGAGGGTGATGTGGCATACTTTTCTTGTGTATGGCCTTGATAGGGTCTTTATTTTATACAATAAGATGTTAATCTAAGCCTCAGTTTAGGTGATTACAAAAATTTTGAACCTGAACTTAACTAGCAAGATAGAATCACTATCCTCTATGTAATGTCAGCAGGGCTACTGTAGGTTCCTAGAGTGTCTTTGTGCAAAATATAATAAAGCACCCCTCCCTCTAGGCAGTCCCAGCCCCGTGCCCAGGCACAGAGCCTGGTGAGCTAGATATCAGCCCCCTTTTTCCCCCTCAGATGGGTATGCTTGTATGAGTGTCAACTGCCTAAGCAACCATATGCAAAAGAAATAAAATCAGACTCTCATTTGAAAAGACCGTTCTGACAATAGTGTAGAAAGTGAATTAGAAGGAGGGGTGAGCAGTTTCAGGTCAAACAGCTGGTATAGATTTTCTTAGCTTTACCCCCTTTTAACTCAGGAGAATCCTAAATCTCAGAGATTAAGTAAATTACCCTAGATAAAAGGATCAGGGCTGGGATTTAAACCACACATTCTGATTTCAGAGACCAAATTTTTGTTATATTTACTGAAAAGATAGTGATGAATTTTTTATTCTATAAAGGATCCTCTGAGGAAATTTTCTCTGATCTTAGCATCAGGAATACTTGGGCCTCTTCTAAACAACTGATTTGCTTATGCCTTTTGGTGGCCTGCTTTCAGAATCTATATGGGGCTTTGTGGCATGCATTTTGTGAGCCAAATTTATTGTTTATCCATGTTTCTTTATTTCCCTCATTTCTTTTTATAATTTTCATTTATTTTGCCTTGGTATAAAATAAGCCATACCTTGCTATAATGTAAATCCTAAAAGTTTCCAAACAGTCTTTGTTTTATTCTTTAATCATGTTATAAATATAATCCGGTGGCCCATATAATTAAGATACTTCCTGGTTGTAGAGATTGTGTGGAAAATAAAATGATAGTCCCATATTTCATGCCAGCGACCATAAAACCACTTGAGTGTGCTTGTTAAAAATCTGAATTCCCAGTCTCGCCCCTGGAGGTTCTAATTTAGTAGGTCTTAGATGGGTCTTAGGAATCGGTATATTTATCAATTATCTTGGGGATTCTTATGCAGAGAGGTCGATTGACCATATTTTAAGAAACACTAGCTTAGACAGTTTTGACTTTCTTCCCCCCCCAAAAAATGGATCCCTCTTGGCCATGTCCCAAGTTGAAAAAAGAAAACAATAATATCTTGAATTTCAGTCATCCATTTATTCAACAAATATGCAGTGACTATCTGCTATGTTTCAGGCACTCTGCTAGGCAGTTCAGAGAAATAAAGATGAATCTTTCCATCAAGAATCTTCTTAGCCTCATAGAAGAGTAAGAAATGTATACAAATCACTGTTATAAAGTTAATTAAGAAATGTCATTTGTTGAGCACATTTTACTGAAGTACACTGTATGCAATTCTTACAAAGATTTTAGGAGACCAGCATTAGATAAAAAACTCATTGCAAATGAGTCTAAGAGGACCCTTTTTCTTTCGACACTCAGACTTTATATTTAAACTGTAATAACACAGAGCACACACATATTTCAGGAATATTTGATTAAAAACCTCTGAACATAATTATCCATTAGTACCCGCCGACCCACCATGTCCTTCCTTCAGTTGTGGTAGGGGTGCAGGGCCCTGAGGGTCTCACTGAGCCGTGTTTGGGGTCCCTGTGGAACAGGCACTTGGGGAACCACCTTCTGGTTGTTCTCTGCAAATAGGTCTGAAGATCAGATTAATTAGGTAGACCAAAGTTATACTGCTAGTCAGTGTCACAAGCTCCCTGGAGAAGAACCTTCTTTATTTGTCCTAAATACCTCTGTATCCTTAACATAGCACATGCCACTAAGCAATTCAGTGAATATTTCTTGAAAGAATGAGCAATTAAAATAACAGAGATTGCATTTCTAACCAGACTTTTCTGATTCCAGTATTTCTGTTGTTTCTATTACTTGATGGTGCTGCCCTAAGAAAGACTGACACATGCTCCCTTATAAACAAATATTTCAGTTATGATGTTACTGGATTTTCAAATTCCCAAAACTAAGAATGCTTCAATGATTAATACTAGAATGACATAGTTAATTTTTGATGATGTTTAAATGTATTTTTTCTATGCCTGAAAATGAAGCACTAATTTTAGTAAATAAATGACAATATCTGATGAATTGAGTAGGCATTCATGAAAACTATAGAATGAATAAAATACAGTTCCACTTTTTTACAATCATTCAGTCTGCCATTGATTTATTTTCTGTAATGTAATAGTTTGGAAACATCTGTTCCATAAGAAAGAGAATGTTCTTATGTTGTTTATAGAAACCTAAGGACAACGTCATCACTAATCTTAATCTTTTTTTAACTTTCAGGTGCCTTTGCCATTTATATTTGGATGCATAGCTATATCTTTGTTTCTGATTTTGACGCCATTGATTCAGGCTCCTAAAATAGAGCATGTCTATGGGCTTATCTTTATGTTCAGTGGACTCCTGTGTTACTGGATTCATGTTCACCTTAATCAACATTCTGTCTGTTTTGTCAAAATCACTTGTTATTTACAATTACTGTTTAATGTTTCACCACCTGAAGACCATGATGAAGGTACTTCAACAGGAATAAATGACCTTAAAGAAATCTTTGTAAATAAGAAACTTTAAAATGTAAAATGTTTAATGAATGAATACATTCTTAAAGGTAAACTTTGCTTTAAAATATATAAACACAAAGCCTCTACCTCCTGCCCAACCTCCAGCTACACATATCAAATCCACCACCCTAGCTACATATTCAAGCTCTTTACAATTCAAATTATTCTCTTGGTAACTGAAGCCTTAGTTCCATAGTGCCCAACATGTTTCTCACCACTTTCTTCTTGGTCAAAAATTTTAAATGCGTGCACACACACGCACACACACACACACAAACACAAAGTTTAAAAGGCATAATATGCCTTAGTCACTTAATTACTGCCTACTTCCATGTGTAAAAATTATTATAATGTTGTAAACAAGAAACTAATATAATGTATGTCAATTATATACCAATAAAATAAACAAACAAGTAAATAAAAAAACAAAAAGTCATTGCCAGGAAGATAAATTCATAGGTGCCTAGTGTATAGCAGATACTTAATATTTGTTGAATGAATGAATATAGTTGCATCAGCAAAAATAAAGAAAATATTGTAAATCTGTAATTGATATTAATAAATACTATGCATTACTTTCTACTCACTGGTCTAAACTCTTCACATTGATACCAATTAAAATAACATATTTTACTTTCAGGTCTCTGTATTTAGCCTTTATAAAGTGTGATACGCTAAATCATGGTCCTCAAAAATACGTCTAGGTCAATTAAGTTCATATCTAGTAAGAGAAGTTTATCAAAATGTTTCCCAAATTTTGTGGAACCCTAAAATCAATACATTAACTGGCATTAAAAAGGGAATATAAAGACACTAAAGTTTCTAAAATCCAGTAATAATAATAATGATTTTATTTTGTTCCTGTAAAAATAAAAATAAACAAGGCATTATTTAAAAAAAACAGAAGGGAGAGAATGTCATGAAAACTTTTTTAAAGACTTTGAAATCGAGGTGGGGAACTTACTGGATGTCCTGTCTAGTATACCTTTCTTAGTTACTTGTGCTTTTTAATGTCTTTAAGCCATGTTACAACTCTAAGTTGTAGAATACTCATAATAATGCAAATGATTTTTGACAATAGAAATATAAGTGAATTTTGTCTAGTGGATGCAGTGATTACCATGGATACTGACCACTTTTACTTCTACTTGTAAATTTGTTTCGACATTCTTGACTGCCTATGTGTGCACATTGTTTGAATTCTCTTTTAAACTGGTTATAATATCTCACTGGTTCCCTCATTAAATAGTGAGTTAAATATTTTTTAAAATATATATGTATGTATAAGCTTATATATATTTTTATATTTAACTCATTTCATAGATATAGATATTGATATAGATAGATATAGATCTCCAGGCCCTAATCCCTGGAACCTCTGAATCTTACTTTATATGGAAAAAGAGTTTTTACAGATGTGATTAAGGATCTTGAGATGAGGAGCATTTTACTGGATTATCTGTGCAGGCCCTAAATGTAATCACAGATGTATTTATAAAAGAGAGATAGAGGGAGATTAGATACAGACAAAAGAGAAGGCAGGGGGAGGCCTTCAAGATGGCGGGGGAGTAAGATGTGGAGATCACCTTCCTCCCCACAAATACATCAGAAATACATCTACACGTGGAACAATTCCTACAGAACACCTACTGAACGCTGGCAGAAGACCTCAGACTTCCCAAAAGGCAAGAAACTCCCCACATACCTGGGTACGGCAAAAGAAAAAACAGAGACAAAAGAATAGGGACAGTACCTGCACCTCTGGTAGGGAGCTATGAAGAAGGAAAAGTTTCCACACACTCAGAATCCCCTTCACTGGCGTAGACGGGAGTGGGAGGGGGTGGGCGGGGGAGGGAAGCTTCGGAGCCACGGAGGAGACCTCAGCAACAGGGGTGCGGAGAGCAAAGCGGCGGGATTCCCGCACAGAAGATCGGTGCCAACCAGCACTCACCAGCCCGAGAGGCTTGTCTGCTCACCCGCTGGGGCGGGCGGGGACTGGGAGCTGAGGCTCGGGCTTCGGAGGTCGGATCCCAGGGCGAGAACTGGGGCTGGCTGCGTGAACACAGCCTGAAGGGGGCTAGTGCGCCACAGCTAGCTGGGAGGGCGTCTGGGAAAAAGTCTGGAACTGCTGAAGAGGCAAGAGACCATTGTTTCAGGGTGTGCAAGGAGAGGGGATTCCTTCCCCATGTGCCCAGAGAAGGCAGAGTGCCACCTAAACGAGCTCTAGATATGGGTGCGAGCTGCGGCTATCAGCTTGGAACCAGAGATGGGCGTGAAATGTTAATGCTGCTGCTGTAGCCACCAAGAATCCTGTGTACAAGCACAGGTCACCCTCCACACCACCCCCGGGCCCACCCGGAGCCTGTGCAGCCCGCCACTGCCAGGGACCCATGATCCAGGGACAACTTCCCTGGGAGAACACATTGCTCCCCACAAGCTGTTGCAACGTCGTGTTGGCCTCTGCCACCGCAGGATCCCCCTGCATTCCAATTTTAACTATGTACCCCTCCCTCCCCCCAAACCTGAGTTAGCCAGAGCCCCTAATCAGCCGCTGCTTTAACCCCATCCTGTCTGGGTGGGGAACAGACGTCTGAGGATGACCTACATGCAGAGGTGGGGCCAAAACCAAAGCTGAACCCCAGGAGCTGTGTAAACAAAGAAGAGAAAGGGAAATTTCTCCATGCAGCCTCAGGAGCAGGGGATTAAATCCCCACAATCAACTTGGTGTACCCTGCATCTGTGGAATACCTGAATAGACAACGAATCATCCTAAAATTGAGGTGGTGGACTTTGGGAGCAACTGTAGACTTGGGATCTGCTGCCTGCCAATGACTTGTTTCTGATTTTTATGTTTATCTTAGTATAGTTTTTAGCACTTATTATCATTGGTGGATTTGTTTACTGCTTTTGTTGCTCTCTTCTTTTTTTAATTATTATTACTTTTTTTTTTTTTTTTTTGCGGTACGCGGGCCTCTCACTGTTGTGGCCTCTCCCGTTGCGGAGCACAGGCTCCAGACACACAGGCTCAGTGGCCATGGCTCATGGACCCAGCCGCTCCGCAGCATGTGGGATCCTCCTGGACTGGGGCATGAACCCGTGTCCCCTGCATTTGCAGGCAGACTCTCAACCACTGCGCCACCAGGGAAGCCCTTTATTTTTTATTTTAATAATTTATTTTTTTCTTTTAATAATTTTTTAAAATTTCTTTTTCCTTCTTTTTTCCTCTGTTTTCTTCTGAGCTCTGTGGCTAACAGGGTTTTGGTGCTCCGGCTGGGTGTCAGGCCTGAGCCTCTGAGGTGGGAGAGCTGAGATCAGGACATTGGACCACCAGGGACCTCCCAGCCCCATGTAATATCAATTGGTGAGAGCTCTCCCAGAGATCTCTATCTCAACGCTAAGACCCAGTTCCACCCAACAGCCAGCAAGCTCCAGTGTGGGACACCCCATGCTAAACAACTAGCAAGATAGGAGCACAACACCACCCATTAGCAGAGGCTTTCTAAAATCATACTAATTTCACAAACACCCCAAAACAGACCACCAGACCTGGTCCTGCCCACCAGAAAGACAAGATCCAGACCCAACCACCAGAACACAGGCACCAGTCTTGTGTTCCAACAGCCACTGAACCAATCTTACCCACGGGGGGCAGACACACAAAAAATGAGAATTACAAACCTGCAGCCTGCGAAAAGGGGACCCCAAACACAGCAGGTTAAACAAAATGAGAAGACAGAGAAACACACAGCAGATGAAGGAGCAAGGTAAAAACCCACCAGACCAAACAAATGAAGAGGAAATAGGCAGTCTACCTGCAAAACAATTCAGAGCAATGCGAGTACAGATGATCCAAAATCTTGGAAATAGAATGGAGAAAATACAAGAAACGTTTAACAAGGACCTAGAAGAACTAGAGAGCATACAATGATGAGCAACACAATAAATGAAATTAAAAATTCTCTAGATAGAATCAATAGCAGAATAACTGAGGCAGAAGAGTAGATAAGTGACCTGGAAGATAAAATAGTGGAAATAACTACCACAGAGCAGTAAAAAGAATGAAAAGAATTGAGGACATTCTCAGAGACCTCTGGGACCACATTAAATGCACCAACATTCGAATTATAGGGGTCCCAGAAGAGGAAGAGAAAAAGAAACATACTGAGAAAATATTTGAAGAGATTAAAGTTGAAAACTTCCCTAATATGGGGAAGGAAATAGTTAATCAAGTCCAGGAAGCACAGAGAGTCCCATAGAGGATAAATCCAAGGAGAAACAGGCCAAGACACATATTAATCAAACTATCAAATATTAAATACAAAGAAAAAATATTAAAGCAACAAGGGAAAAACAACAAATAACACACAAGGGAATCCCCATAAAGTTAACAGCTGATCTTTCAGCAGAAGCACTGCAAGATGGAATGTTCTATATATGGCTAGATATGTTAGGTCCATTTGGTCAAAAGTATAGTTCAAGTCCAACATTTCCCTATTGATTTTCTGTCTGGATGATCTATCCATTGTTGAAAGTGGGATATTGAAGTGCCCTAATATTATTATCTTGTTATCTATTTCTCCCTTCAAATCTGCTAGTATTTGCTTAATACAGTCAGATGCTCTGATGTTGGGTGCACATATTTATAATTGTTATAACCTCTTGATAAACTGACACCTTCATTGTTATATACTGACCTTGTTTGTCTCTTGTTACAGTTTTAAGTTGAAGTCTATTTTGTATGATATGAGTATAGCTACTCCTACTTTCTTTTGGTTTCCATTTGCATGGAATATCTTATTCTATCTCTTTACTTTCAGTCTACGTGTGTTCTTAAAGCCATGGTGAGTCTCTTTTAGGCAGAAGACAGTTGGGTCTTGATTTTTTTTTATCCATTCAGCCCCTCTATGCCTTTTGATCAGAGGATTTAATCCATCTACATTTAAAGTAATTATGACAGGTAAGGATTATCTGGCTGTTTTGTAGTTCCCTTGTTCCTTTCTTTCTCTTATGCCGTCTTTGTTATGATTTTCCATAATGGTATACTTTGATTCCCTTCTCTTTATCTCTTGTGTATCAACTGTAGGTTTTTGCTTTGTGGTTAGCATGCAGCTTACATAAAACATCTTAGAGATATAAAAGTCTAATTTAATCTGCTAACAACTTTTTTTCTGAGTAATGATATTATGCCTTAACTTTGTTTTCTGTTATCTACATTTACCCACACACAAAGTACCTTCTTTTTTCCTTTTTTTTATTGAGATATAGTTGACTTACAATATATATGTCACAGGTGTACAACATAGTGATTCACAATTTTTAAAAGCTATACTCCATTTGTAGTTATTATAATATATTGGCTATATCCATGTGCTGTACAATATATCCTTGTAGCTTATTTATTTGGTAGATAGTAGTTTGCATCTCTTAATCCCCTACCCCATCTTGTCCCTTCCACTTTCCCTGTCCCTACTGGTAACCATTAGTTTGTTTTCTATAATTTTGAGTCATTTCTATTATATTTTATTCATTTTATTTTTTAGATTCCACATGTAAGCAATATCATACAGTATTTGTCTTTCTCTGTCTGACTTATTTCCCTAAGCATAATACCCTCCAAGTCCATCCATGTTGTTGCAAATTTTCATTCTTTTCTATGGCTGAGTAGTATTCCATTGTATATATATACCACTTGTTCTTTATCCATTCATCTGGTGATGGATACATAAGTTGCTTCCATATCTTGTCTATTGTAAATAATGTTGCTATGGACACTGGGATACATGTATCTTTGTTAATTAGTGTTTTCATTTTCTTCAAATATATACCCAAGAGTGGAATAGCTGTATCATACAGTAGTTCTAGTTTTAGTTTCTTGAGGAGCCTCCATACTGTTTTCCATAATAGCTGCATAAATTTACATTCCCACCAACAGTGTACTAGGGTTCCCTTTTCTCTACATCCTCTCCAACGTCTGTTATTTGTGCTCTTTTTGATGATAGCCAGTCTGGCAGGTGAAATGTGACATGTATTTTGGTTTTGATTTGCATTTCTCTGATGATTAGTGATGTTGATCATCTTTTCAGGTGCCTGTTGGCCCTGTGTCTTCTTTAGAAAAATGTATATTCAAGTTTTCTGCACGATTTCTAATGTTGTACCAGATGTCTCTTAAACTGGCCTCATTTCTTTTTATTCGTTTTTCTTTTCTTTTCACCTTCAGTGATTTCCACTATCCTGTCTTCCAGCTCACTGATCCATTCCTCTGTATCATTCAGTCTATGGTTGATTCCTTCTAATGTATTTTTCATTTCAGTTATTCTATTATTAATCTCTGTTTGGTTGTTCTTTATATTTTCCAACTCTTTGTTAAAAACTTCTAACTTCACACTCTGTGCATTAATTTTTCTCCCGAGTTCTTTGATCCTCTTTGCAATCATTTCCCCAAACTGTTTCTCAGATAGGTTGCCTATCTCTACTTCACTTAGTTCTTCTTCTGGGGTTTTATCTTGTTCCTTCATTTGGAACATGTTCCTCTGTTGCCTCATTTTGCCTAACTTGCTGTCTTTATTACTGTGTACCTGGTAGGTTGTTTACATTTCATGACATTTGCCAGCACCAGTGTCCATGTGGTAGAAAGAACTTCCAAAAATGGCTGCCACTACTGTCTATGTCCCAAGGGTGAGCTGCAATTGCATCCTGCTTCTCCAGTAGAATCCCCCAGTAGGTCTGACCTAGATGCCGTTCAAATTACTGCTTCTTGCCTGGGTCCCTGGGCATGTGCAATTTTGTGTGCACCCTTTAAGACTGGAGTGTCTTTCTCCCCCAGCCCCCTGGGACTCTGGGACTCCCCAAAGTAAGCCCACTGGTCTTTAAAGCCAAATGTCCTGGGGGCTTGTCTTCCCAGGGCAGGAACCCTAGGCTGAGAAGCCCAATGTGGAGCTCAGACCCTCACTCTTTTGGGAGAACGTCTGCAATTATATTTATTCTCCTGTGTATGGGTCGCCCAGCTGGGGCTATGGGTCTTGACTATACCATGACTGCATCCTTCTTACCTGTTTCATTGTGGTTCTTTATATCTTTAGTTTCAGAACATCTTTTCTGGTAGATTCTGGTCATTTGCATCAATAGTTGTCCTGTAATAGTTGTAATTTTGGTGTGCCCCAGAGAGGATGTAAGCTCAGGCTCTTTCTACTCTTGGCTGTCTATCATCTTGGCTGATATCTCAATAACAACTTATCTTTGATTGCACTAAAAAAAACCCAACCTTTTACTCCCCCCCTCCAACCTTTCGGTTTGTTTGTTTGTTTTTTGTTTTTTGTTTTTTTGTGGTATGCAGGCCTCTCACTGTTGTGGCCTCTCCTGTTGTGGAGCATAAGCTCCGGACGCACAGGCTCAGCGGCCATGGCTCACGGGCCCAGCCACTCCGTGGCATGTGGGATCTTCCCAGACCAAAGCACGAACCCATGTCCCCTGCATCGGCAGTCGGACTCTCAACCACTGCGCCACCAGGGAAGCCCCAACCTTTCGTTTTGATGTCACAATTTACTTCTTTTTATATTGTCTAGCCATTAACAAATTATTGTAGCTATAGAAATTTTTAATATTTTTGATCTTTAACCTTTACACTAGAGTTAAGTAGTTAGCACTCCACATTAAAGTATCAGACTATTCTGAATTTGACTATATTCATTTTACCAGGGTGTTGTATGTTTTCATGTTATTAATTAGTGTCCTTTCTTTTCAGCTTGAAGAATTCCTTTCAGCATTTCTTGTAAGGCAGTTCTAGTGGTGATAAACTCCCTCAGCTTTTATTTGAGAAAGTCTTTATCTCGCCTTCAGTTCTGGAAGACAACTTTGCCAGGTAAAGTATTTTTGGTTTGCACTTTTTTACTTTCAGCACTTTCAATATGTTATCCCATTCTTTCCTGGCCCAGTAGGTTTCTGCTGAGAAATCTACTGATAGATTGATGGGAGTTCCCTTGTATGAGAGATTTTTCTTTTCTCTTGTTGCTTTAAAAATTCTTTGTCTTTAATTTTAGACAGTTTTATTATAGTGTGTCTTGGAGAAGAGTATTTTGGATTGAAATGTTCGAGTACCTATTAGCATTGTGAACTTGGATGTTTAAATATCTCTCCAGATTTAAGAAGTTCTCAGCCATTATTTCTATAAATAAGATTTCTGTTCCCCTTCTCCATCTCTTGTCTTTCTTGGACTCTAATAATTCATAGATTATTTCTCTAATGGTATCCTATAGTTCACGTAGGTTTTCTTCACTCTTTTGCATCCTTCATTCTATGTTCTCCTCTAAGTGGATAATTTCAAAGAACCTGCCTTCTACTGCACAGATTCTTTCTTCTGATCCTTTTTGTTGTTGATACTCTCTACTGCATGTTTCTATTCATTCACTGTATTCTTCAGCTCTAGAATTTCTGTTTGGTTCTTATTATTATTTCTATTACTATGTTAAACTTTTTATTTTATTCATTTATTGTTTTACTGTTTTATTGATTTCCTGATTTCACTGACTTGTCTTTCTGTGTTTTCTTGTAGCTCATTGAGCTTCCTTAGAGCAGCTATTTTGAATTCTATATCTGGTAAGTCAGAGATCTCCATATCTTTGGGTTACTGGGAGAGTATTATATTCCTTTGGTGCTGTCATGTTTCCTTGATTTTTGATGTTCCCTTAAGTCTTGTATTGCTATCTTTGCAGTTGAAGAAGCAGTCACTGTCTCCAGTCTTTAATGACTTGCTTTGAGATAAAAATCCCTTCT
Organism: Phocoena sinus; assembly: GCF_008692025.1. NCBI lineage: Eukaryota > Metazoa > Chordata > Mammalia > Artiodactyla > Phocoenidae > Phocoena > Phocoena sinus. The sequence continues at coordinate 28,574,032 of NC_045779.1, forward strand.
GTTAGACCTTGTAGAGATTCTGAATGCATGGTAAGCATTCAACAAAAATGATCCAGTAAGCTCACAGTATTTGCAAAGTCACTTTCTTTTATACTATATATTACAATGAAGCCACTTTCAAAGATTATATAAGAAGTTATTTTTTTATAAATGGCCTCATTTTTTTTACAGGAGAGCTGAAATACCTGGTAAAAATATCTTGTAGTTGAGGAAATATTTATCTGCCAACTATTAACCCTTTCCTTCCACACAGACACCAACAGTCACCATCTATCACTCAACACCACCTGACATATTATACATGTGTGTTTACTTGTTTGCTTACCTCTCCTCTGACTATAATAAGAAAGTACTTTGTCCTGACTAGAATATAGAAGGTTTGACTGTTTTGATCCTTCATATAGTGGGTACTAGATAAATATTTGTTGCATTTTAGGGGGTCTAGAGATTTTGAGGCTGATAAAGGGAAAGGATAAGATCAGCTTGTGATAGCACATACACGACTTACTTGGGCAGCACTCTTACTGGTTTGCAAGTGAGAGAAGTCACTCACAGCATGAGACTTCCCAGAGGCCATGGCAAGCCACTGGAGGGGAGGAAGGCAAGAAAATTCCTGGGGAAAGGAAAATCAGACAGAGGCTTGTACATCTAGAAGATGTCATTCAGCAGCACAGCATGCAGTCTCTGGATCAGAGAGTTTCCAAGGGCAGCAGTGATGTAGAGTCTTTATTGCCCTGAGCTTACCTTACTTGTGCTAACAGATGTTGTGTGCAGTTTCACAGGGCATGCAAAGCAGACAAGTTCTAAATGGATAAAATATCCTTATTTGGACTATATTTAAAACAATGGAATGTTTAAAAACTTGCTTGCTGGCTTTAGAGCTAATGGGTTTCAGCCTGCTGTGAGGAAGCAGACAACCTACAGTCCAGTATGCAGAGGTCATCTTTGGCTCCTTCACATACCATGTGTGAAATGAACAAAACATCATCACAAGTTAATTTCTCTATAGCTGATCCTGCTACAAAATTAGTGGAGGAACAAATGTTTGAATTAATGAATAAATACACATTGGGTAAATTAATACCTATAAACTGGTGGAAGAGCAGTAGCCTTACATAAATTTAATACTAGACTGGTTTGCATGTATACTCAGGCCCAATATAGATATACTAATTAATCCTAATTGTGGTGTAATTAATCCTAATATGTGAGGTAATCCAACAGGTGTTTCACATATATTATCTCATTCAATACTATGTAGCTTATACTACAATATTAAATTGTTATCCTCATTTCATAGATAAGGAAATGTGGATTCTAAAAAAATAACACAACTTGCTAAAAACCATGCTGCAAGTAAGTGGAAGAGTGGGATCCAAACCTTTGCTCACTTGAATGCAAAGTTTACATTCTTTCCATTAAACTACAACTTCTTCCCTAGATACTCATCTACAAAGTATTATTTGAGTTAAATAATATCATTGTTATACCTCCAGTGGAGACTTCTCCACCCAGAACCTTTGAAATCGTCCTTTCTTAATTAGCTGTGACTAACTTGTTCAGTGGCATAGACAATTTTTTAAAAATAATTAACGTGTGAAACATTTTAACTCTGGCCTTCAAAGAGGTCACAACATTGAATAACAATTCACAAGTAAATCATTTTTAAAACCAAATTAGGTTTAATAATAAAACACTTGTGGAAGGATGAGATGGCTAAATTAAGGCCATGTCACTGTTTGGGGAGCCTTTCAGGAATATGAAATTTTAAAATTATTTTTTTTAATTACAGCAATTCACATGAAATTTTAAAATTATTTTTCAGGATTTAAAAAAAAAAAAAGACAAAAGCATGCAACTCCTGAGGGCAATAAGATTCTTCTGTGTAAACATTTTAATGTTTAGTGCCACAATAGGGGCAGGAATCTTTGTCTCCTAAAGGGGTATTGAAATATTCCTCACTGAATGTAGCTGTCTCCCTGAGAATTTAGGCTTCTTGTGCTGTGCTGACTTTGATCTCCACTCTCAGTCACACAGAGCTGGGGATGATCTTTCTTAGAAGTGAAGCACAGTATTATTTCCTCAAAAGATCTCTTGGATCCTCTGTTACTTTCCTCAGTCTTTGGATCAAACCTTTTGTTTACCCCTTAAGAATGGCTGCTCAAATCTTATTACCATCTGGCTATATATTTCAGCCTTTCTTTGCCAGGTTCTAGGTGTCCATGGAGCGCAGGTGGGGAAGCAGTGAGGATAGACAGGAAAAGACTGTGAAATAAATAATTTTATAAATTTTTTTTACTTGAGTGAGCAAAGTTTCTCATCGATGGTGACCATCAAGAACTTGAAGAAAAAAAAAAAGGCATGAAGAACCTAGGGGTAAGACAGGAATAAAAACACAGACCTACTAGAGAATGGACTTGAGGATGTGGAGAGGGGGAAGGGTAGGCTGTGACAAAGTGAGTGGCATGGACATATATACACTACCAGACGTAGAATATATAGCTAGTGGGAAGCAGCCGCATAGCACAGGGAGATCAGCTCGGTGCTTTGTGACCACCTAGAGGGGTGGGATAGGGAGGGTGGGAGGGAGGGAGACACAAGAGGGAAGAGATATGGGAACATGTGTATATGTATAACTGATTCATTTTGTTATAAAGCAGAAACTAACACACCATTGTAAAGCAATTATACTCCAATAAAGATGTTAAAAAATAAAATAACTTTCTGCAAAAAAAAAACAAGAACTTGAAGAGATAATCATTAAAACTTTTTGAATTAAAATTTTGTAGTCATTTCAAATATAAAATCCTTTTCATCTTCAAAATTAATTTTTGAAACCATATACATTTTAGAATAATTTTGTCAAGTTCTATAAAAGATTCAGTGGGGATTCTCATGATGGAATTTTATTTGAAGTGTATTTGGGGAAAACTGACATCTTTATAATAATGATTAAAGGTTTCTCTTGATTAAACTTTTTGATAAACTTCAGTTCAGTTCAGTTTCTTACACAAAATTTTGCATACTTCGTGCTAATTCCACAGCTTAAAATTTTTGTTGCTATGTTGATTTAGAAAATTCAAGAGAATTTCTTAAAAGATATTTTACTTTCTTACAGCATTGGTTCTAGTTCACTTTTAAAATAGAGCAGGAATCCTTGATTTGCTCATGACTTTAATGAGAATACTTCTAATGTTTCATATTAAGTATGATGTTTGCTGTAGGTGTTTAGAAAATGCTGTTTAGTTACAGCACCATCGCCTACCCTTCACTTGCTAAGATTTAAATTATGAAAGAATATTGAATCTACTAAATGACCCTTGCTTCATTAAGATAATTATGCTTTCTTATCAACTAATGTAGGGCATCTTTTTTAGCTTAATGAGCCTTACCTCTTTTTTTCTGTTAGTCTAACAGTTTCTCCATTTTATCTTTTTGAAAAACCAACTCTGTTTTGTAGATTTTTCCTAGTGTTTTTCTAGTCTTTAGTTCTCTTTCTGCAGGAGCCCATAGTCTTATACTCCCTCTGGTGTCCGACTGATGTACTAACTAGGGGCCAGGATGGAAGGCAGTTCCACTGCTCTCCCTGCTTTCCTGTGGAGAAGCCTCAAGCCCTGGCCTTCTCCCAACCTAGCAGAGCTGTGCCTGGGTGCACAGCAAGGCTCTCATCCCTTTTCCTTTGTTCTTAGCTGCCCCAGCAAACTATGACAAAACCAGCCCCCCTGGCAGTGCCATGAAAGGCCAGGACGTTCTGGCATGCTCTACCCAGTGTTTGGAGGGGGTGGTACATACAACTAAGTAACTAGAATTCATGAGTGATGCAAATTTTTTCAAGGCCACAAATCACAAAGGGGACTGATCTTGTGCTCCCATGCCATTGACCTGATGTTCTGCACTGGGATCTGAATGTATCAAGTCATCATAAAGTTTTTAAAGCTTTGGGTTTTATTTTGAAAAAAGCTTATATATTTTTAGATGGTTAAAAAGCCAAATGATGCCGCAATGCTATCTCACCAGCCCCAGCCTGACTGCCTATCTCATACTTGATGTCACACTGGTAAGATTGATTCCAGATATATTGCCCATTTTGCACCCATGAATACATCATAGATATCATGTAAAGCAAGTCCAAGGCAGATTGAAGTACAATTTAAAAATATAAAATAAAACTGCAGAATGTAGTTATTGAAAAGAGTTGATTACAGATTATTTACAATTACAATTATTACAATTACAATCTATTAATGATAGGTTTTTTGAATTTTAGAACTGAGATCTCCTATAGAAACTACTTTAATAATTTTTGTTTTGCAGATAAAGAATTAGAAGCAAAACTGCAGGTTTCTAAGCACTTGTGATTTTAACAGGCAAATAACAGAAATACAAATTCATCAAATTATCATTCTGAAAAAACAATCAACCTTTAAGTGCTGAGGTAACCCAGATATAATCTACAATTTTTAAACTCTACTAACTATAATAAATATCTTGATGGATTAATTTAATTAATTATAATTAATTACATAATTTTGGAGGAAATATCCAGTACATTTAATATCATTGCAGAATGACTTGTTTCTTATGTCAGTTGTTTGTTTTAGGTTAGACTATAATACTTATCCTCATTGAAAAAAATCTCTATTTTAATTGATATTCAGTTATCGTATTAGTGGCTTATCTGTTATCTAATCCTATCTCCTCCAGAACAAAACAAAACCCTTTATTTAGCTCCTATTTCTGTTAGTTGGCAATTTGCACTGGTTCAGCTAGCTGCTTCCAGGCTCACGCATGCATCTGTGTGTCCTTAGCGTGGGTGACTTGTTTCTGCTACATCTAGCTTGCTCAAATGGCAGCTCAGGCAGTCTTCCAAGAGAGGGAGCAGAAGCCTGCAAGACGTCCTGAGGCCTAGCACTAGATGTCTTGGGACTAGCACTAGAATTCCAATGAATTCTATTGACCAAAACAAAAACTAACATGTAAGCCCAGAATCAAGGATCCAGTGAAGAGTTTATACCTCCACCTCTTGTTGAAAGGAGCTGCAGGGCTTCCCTGGTGGTGCAGTGGTTGAGAGTCCGCCTGCCAATGTAGGGGACGCGGGTTCATGCCCCGGTCTGGGAGGATCCCACATACCGTGGAGCGGCTGGGCCCGTGAGCCATGGCCGCTGAGCCTTCGCGTCTGGAGCCTGTGCTCCGCAACGGGAGAGGCCACAACAGTGAGAGGCCCGCATACCAAAAAAAAAAAAAAAAAAAAAAAGGAGCTGCAGATGCATGGTAAAGCATGTAGCTATAGGAAATAGTGAATTGTGGCTACAAGTTTTAGAATATATTAGGTACAGCTGAACAATAGGAGACTAATGACAATTAAGTCTGGATATATCTTCAACATTAGAAAGTTAGGCCTATATTTGACGGCCAATGTTGACACAAATAATCAATAAATGATCTATAATAAAAATAGGAAAGCGTTTTATTCCAGCCAAACTAAGAACTATAGCCCAGGGGACCCAGATTCAATAAGTACTTGAATTATGTTCTGCTGGGCAACAAAATGGGGAAAGCAAAAAACAGCAAAATTATATAAATTGTCAAGAATTGTGCTTGGAGCTGGTAAGAAGTAAGGGTGTTTGTTAAGCAAGGTTAGGTTGAGGTCTGAAATGGTTGCATAGTTACAAGGGGAGACTTTGAGATCATAATGTTGCAGCTGGCAGCTTCTAGCAGATATTGTTTTGAAAACAGCTGGTGGTGTCCTTGAGTTTGATACAGTTCAGAAAATTCAAGTTCTGGAAGATGCAGGAATGTGTTTGAAACCACATCTACAAGGCTGCTCAGCTCCATTTTGAATGCCTGAATCAGTTAATCCATTTAGATTTTTAAATGCATTCTTTCCTTTAATGGTTAAAGCACATGTACAATGCATGTTTGACGTAAGGTAGGCTGTTCCAGTTAGCATAAAGCCAAACCATCTATAAGCCAGAATGACTTCCCCATGCCTGAGTATGTGAAAATTTCTTCCGTCACTAGTGAGGAACCACGGAAGATTTTAGTTTAGGATAGTGACTGGTCCAGGGTTGAGATAAATATTTTGTCTCCATTTAAAAATATTCCCTTGACCCAGAAAGCAATGTAACCAGGAGGGTTCTTGGACCTTATTTGGGTATTGTTTTCCTACCTGGAATGCCATTCTGTCCAGAACACACTGTGAGCTAGCAAGACTCTGTTCAGTCATCTATGGATGACTTCCTTTTATAAAACATTCCCACTACCCACAGTAATATACAGTTGGCTTAAATGCTTCTGTGCTGTTCCTAGCACTGGCCCTGATGCACAGCAATTCTGTTTCCTCCACTGAACTATGAATGCTTCCAGGAACGAGAATGGGCTTCATCTTATTCCTCACTGCATAGTGAGGTGCCTGGCACAAGTAAGGCATCCAGTAGACGCAATAACCTGGGGGAACAACTTATAGGTCTGTAAGACTACAGGTCTGTAAAAACAAACTGCTGTGAAATCGCCTTCAGAAGTCAGTCGCCTACAATGCAAAAATCATACAGAAGAGCCACAAAGGAAAGACGCATTCCTTCCCCAACCACCACAGGCCAGGCAAAATGTTTCGCTTTACGGCAAGTCTCAGGAGTCGCGCCGTAGATACCGTAAAAGGGAGGGAAGGCCTCGTTGGGGAAGCTCAGGCTTCTGGCTTTGCGACACCGTCGGGGCGGGAAAGTGCCGGCTGTCGGTTGGAGGAAGTCGGCCCGCCCCCTAGGGCCGGACCTCGGCGCACCCGGGAGGCGTGTTCCGGCCTTTCAGACCCAGCGCTGGGCGCCGGTTAAGACCCATCTCCCCGTTGCTGGTGCCATGGAGGCGCCGGTGGAGCCGGAAGTCGAGAATGAGGACGGCGAGAGCCGCTGCGGGGATCTGTGCTTCATGGACAAAGGCCTGCGGAGGTAAAGGGCAGCTTTACCGGAGACCGCACGGCAGGGGCCGAGGGTGGCGGGCGGCCTCGGTGGAGCGGAGGCGCGGGGCAGCTTTACCGAGACCGCACGCGAAGGCGTCTGGCTGTCGCCCGCCGTTCTCCGCCACAACTGCGCTGCTGAAGTGCCAGATCCAAATCCAATGAGCCCCCTTTCCTTTCCTCCAGGGACTAATGAGCACCCTGGAAACTGCCCCACGTCCTGGTTCCCTGCCGGCGTTTGACCATCCTCCCTTCTTCGCTGGCTCTCCTTTCTTTGCTGGCAACTATTTCTTTGCTTGCCCTGTAATTGTTGGTGTTCGCGGGTTCTGTCCTCTCCTTTGCTCTTTCTCTATGACAGAAAGTGGCAAAGTAGTATCTCTGGCAGCCGTAAAGCAAGAGTTTGCTGCGCTTCATTGGTTTTGCCTTGATTGTCTTAGCTCCTGGTCTAATTACTTTGCAGAGCCCTGTGATACATATACTGTTATACTTCTTGAAAATACTAAACATAACATATTTCGTTCACTGCTTTCCTCTTTCATGCAGCCCAAATTTGTTCACGATACTAGGCTCTTGGTTCTGCATTGCTGATTGGTCCCTCTCTGCCTTTTCAGTCTTACCTCTTACCCTTTCTCCGGTTACACCCTGTGATTAGACACACTAAGCTACAAGCGGGCAGTTCCATAGTAGGCTTCTCTGTGCCTTTCCACATAGTTCCTTTGTTGCCTGCCCTCTCTGTGCACCTTGCTGATAATTAAAGCAACTTGTTCTGGATCCTGATCTAAAATTTGCCAGAAAGCCCCAGGAAGGTGTTTTTCAAAAGAATATTTATATTTATATTTAATAATAGCTGCCATTTACCGAATGCCATTTATGTGTGCATGTTACATATATTATCACAAATCCTCACAACAAGTCTGCAAGGTAGTAATTTTACGAGGGACAGATCTGAGATTCAGAGGATCTTTATAACTTTCCCAACATGCAGCTGGTGGATTAAGTTTGAATTCAAAACCATTTCTATCTAATTTCACTGTCTGCTTTTTCGGCTATACTACATTATATGCACAATACTAATTTCCAGAAACCGAAATGCTTCAGAAACTAGATGGCTATCATTAAGAGCATGTGTTAATAGCATAAGGTCTGGCATTAAATAATAGCTCAGTAAATGACAGAAGCAAGATAATTGGAAAATATTTGAAACAGTCACATTTAGAGATTGCCAGTTTGAAATTTAGAAATGTTTTATCTTTTTCTGCCAGGGGTTCTTATGTGCTTCAGTCTGAAGACTAAAGGATAAGTTGAATGACCTTGTGACTTATTCATACTTTTCGTGTTTTAATTTTAAATTTGAGATTCTTAATGCAAATTTGGAAGCAAACTTGAATTCCTTGTTTTCCCTTTACTCCCTGACTGGTAAACTTCTCATTTTCCTGCTACTAGATTTCCTACAGCTTTACTATAGCTGCTATAGAACAGATGCCAATGACATTGTGTGTCCCAGTTCAAGCATCTCTGAATTATGTGCACTGTAGTTTATATTCCTGGAACTCCTATCTTCAGAAGAGGTTCCAGTTAAAAATAGCAGTAATTGACAGAATGAAGAGATGAGTTACATTTAGAGGAGACGCTTTCCAAATTCCAGCAAGGGAGGACAGGGACTGTTTCACTACGAATAGCAATAACTAACGGTTTATTTTGAAATCAACTACATTCTGGGTTAAACAGACATAGCAGACAGTGAAGAGAATAAGATTGTAAACTCCAGTGCCAGATCTGTATTTATACTGGCTCAATTTGGTAATAGCTACAAGAATTTGGACAAGTTATTTAATTTCTGTAAACCATGGCATCCTTAGATACCTACTGCTTGGAGTTGTTGTGAGGATTAAATGGACAGAGGAAACAGGTTTAGAGAGGTTAATTCATTTACTCAAGTAACACAGCAAAAGTGGTAGAGTGCAGATTTGAACTTGGGGTGTTAGGATTCCAGGAACTGACTTTACAAATAACTGCTTTCACTCAGTGCTGATGACTTTGTTTGCATATAAAAGCTAGAAATGCCCGGTGTCCCTTGCCTCTCTTGATAATGGTCCAAAATACTGGTTAGTTGTAAGAAGCACTGTACCTTATGAGACATTTCAAGGCTACTACAAGTAGGAAGGATTTTATTATAGAATGAATAGAGTACATACTTACTATCTACATGCTGTTTGGTTAATTTTAGTTATTTGGTCATGATTTTTAAATCCATTTTTTACTTGTTTTTGATAATATATATTTTCCTTTGTAGCATATCAGAGTTATCTTTAGATTCAGCCCTTCGTGCCATCAATCTTCACTGCAATAACATCTCGAAGATCAAAGCCATTGATCACATTTGGAATTTACAACATCTAGATCTGTCATCTAATCAAATAAGTCAAATTGAAGGGCTAAACACACTGACAAAACTACGTACTTTAAACTTGTCCTGCAATTTGATCACAAGAATAGAAGGTTTGTAAGTGATTTTCATCTAATACTTTGCATAAGGGAGCTGATTTAAGTCCATTTTTCATCTTCTTCCCAAAAGAGTGGGATAAGTATTATCATAAACTTTTCAAAACTGACCCTAAAACTCTACATAAAAAGTTTTCTTCTAGAAAAGTTATCAATTTTAAAAATATATATTTTGTAAAGTACCAACAGAATTGATTTCACTGTTATCAGACTGTAGATTTGCTTCAGAGCAGTCTGAAATAGTATTGTAATACTATATAACTCTAATTAATTGATTATTTGAATCTTATAATGGCTTTATTTTGTTTTAGGACTTAAAGCACTAACTAATCTGACTAGACTGAATTTATCTTATAACCACATAAATGATCTTAGTGGTAAGTTGATATGCTTATGTTTTCTATAATGCTGAGTATTTGCCATGTATAATGAGTTAGACTGAGCTATGCATGTTAAAGAACTGAATAATCCAATTTTTGACCAAAAATCTTATCTAGAGGCTGTTTCTCAGTCATATTTGTTTTTTGTTGGTGCTAAAGCTACAGCTGAATAAAAAACTAGGAATAAAAACCAGAGTAATCAGTAACAGAAAAAGCTTGGTTAGAAAGAACCTACTTTGGGAGAATAATGTTTTAATCTTAGATAATTAATATACTATTATGTAGAGAGAGAGAGTTCCAGCAGAACTTTTTACAATGATGAAAATATCCTGTATCTGTGCTATCTGGTATGGCAATCAGTAGACAGATATGGCCTTTGAGCACTTGAAATGTGGCTAGTACACTGAGGAACTGAATTTGTAATTTTATTTAATTTTAATTAAATTTTTATTTAAATTTAAAAAGCCACATGTGGCTAGTACTACCATATTGGACAGTGTAGGTATATAGCATTCCAAAGGCTATAGCAAATTAACAATCAAGGTTTTTTTTCTTTCAAAGATTTATTATTATTTATTTATTTAATTTATTTTTTTGGCTGTGTCAGGTCTTAGTTGAGGCATGCAGGATCTTTTATTGTGGTGTGTGGGCTTCTCTCTACCTGTGGCATGCAGGTTTTTCTTCTCTAGCTGTGGCACGTGGGCTCCATAGTTGTGGCACGTGGGTTCCAGAGCGCATGGGCTCTGCAGTTTGTGGCATGCGGGCTCTCTAGTTGAGGCGCGCGAGCTCAATAGTTGTGGCACGCAGGCTTAGTTGCCCTGCAGCATGTGAGATCTTAGTTCCCTGACCAGGGATCAAACCCTCATCCCCTGCATTGGACGGTGGACTGTTTACCACTGGACCACCAGGGAAGTCCCAGGATTTTTTTTTTATTTTCTTTTTGACTTTACCATATATAAGAAGGTTAAAACTTGTTAATCTTTTAATTGATTAAAGTGATACACTGATAAAATGAATGGAGTTTTATGATAATTCTTAAAATTATCTGTCAGAACTAGCAGAATTTCTCAAATTATCTTCATAATCCTTATCAGTATTTGAAACAGTCTTATTCATTTGTTTGTTCTTCTCCCCTGCTAGAAAAATACGACCCTATGCCAGGTATTTAGTACACAAAAGAATAAAATACAATGACCTAGTTCCTACCCTTAACCAAAGTAGCAACAGTATTTTAATTTTTAAAAACCTTTTTCCCCAAAAATGTGGAAGTATTAGAATTGAGTATTAACTGTAGCTCTGTCTCTGCTATGTGATGCTGAGCAAAGTATATTGTTCTTTGGATGCAATTTCCTTAACTGAAAAATGTTAATTTTGGATAATATAGTTCATTCATTTACTTCTATAGTGATGAAAAAATAACAACAACAAATAGGTAAAGTTCTTATCACAGGGCTTACATTGTAGTGGGGAAGTAAAACAAATAAATGAGATCATGTCAAACCACCCCAAAAAATAAGCAAAAGATTTGAGCAGACCCTTCCCCAAGAGGATATCCAAGTTGCACACAAGCCCATGATTTAAAAAAATGTTTAGCATCCTTAGTAATTAAGGAAATGCAAATTAAAATCATAATGAGATCCACTTCATACCTACTAGAGTAGATATACTTTTAAAAACATAAAATACAAAACGCCAGTGAGATTGTGGAGCAACTAGAACTTGCATACATCACTGGTAGAATTCAAAATGGTAAAACTACTTTGGAAAACAGTTTGAAGGTTTCTTATAATGTTAAACAAATACTTAGCGTATAATCATGCATTTCTACTTCTAGTTGTTTACTTAAGAAAAATGAAACATGTCTAATCAAAGACCTGTACATGAATGTTAATATGATTATATTACTTTTTAATATAATCATGTTTATATGATTATTCATAATCTCCAAAAACTAGAAACCACCCATTTATCTATCACCTGGTAAATGGATAAACAAATTGTGATACATCCACAGGATGGAACACTACTTGGCAATAAAAAGGAATGAACTATTGATATATGCAGCAACATAGATAAATCTAAAAATAATTATACTAAGTGAAAGGAGCCAGACACAAAAGATTACGCTGTATGATTCCATGTATATGATATTCTGACAAAACCAAAGATACAGGGGCAGAATGAGATCATTAGTTACCAGGGGTTGAAGATGAGGAGAGAAGATTGATTTACATAGGAACACAGTGATTTGGGTGATGAAAATGTTCTGTGTCTCCATTGTAGGGGTTACATAACCGTATATGTTTGTTAAAGCACATCAAACTCTACTGTATATATTTTCTGCAACCCTATAAGTTCTAATAGATAATCCTTAGAATGATAATATTTTATATGTTCAGAAACACTTCAGTAAGTAAATAATGACAGTTCATACGATTAAGAACATACAAAAACACTAAGGCGTGATCAAGCTTGCCATGATAAAGGCAGTAAGAAGGCTACTGTGGCTAGAGCATAGCAAATGAGGGATTAATGTGCTAAGAAAAGAGATAACAAAACAGGCAAAAGTCATACAGCTTCATAAGCAGGATAAAAAGTTTGCATATTATTCTAAGTACAATAGGAAACCATTGGAAGGCTTTAAACAAGTAAATGACTCAATACATCTGTTTAAAGGATCACTTTGGCTGCTGAGTGGGTGAAGAATGGACTTCAGTAGGACGGGGTGAAAGTCAGGTGACAAGAAGCTCTTCCTGTGGTCTGGATGAGAGATGATGGAGACTTGAACTAGGATGGAAACAATGTAGAGGAGTAAATACGTTATGTTTTGCATGTGGAGTTCATAGAACTTGCTGATGGATTGAGATGAGGAGATGAAGGGAAAAGGAATCAAAGATAATTAAGAGTTATCTTTGTAGTAACAGGTGGTTGATGGTACTATTTCCTGACATGGGGAAGATTGGAGGAGGAACAGGTTTAGAGATGAAGGGGTAAGAATGAAGGATCCTATCTTAAATTCGAGAGCCCTATTAGATAAGTGTGTGTGTATGTGTATGACCTGCGGTTTGGGGGTAGGGCATCAGGGTTGGTGTTGTAGATTTGGCACATCAGTGCTGTTTGTTGCTCTGACACTATAGGAGATTCTGGAGAGTGTATGAATAGAGGAGGGGGCGACCAGGAATGCGCCCTGGGGCACTTTAAAATCAAAACATAAAAGGGACATGAGGTTGCAATATAAGAGAAAGAACCAGTAACATGGAACAGGAACTTAGAAATGTGGTAGTAAATTAAGAAGAAATGCTGAGTACTCATAAGAATGCTTGACAGGAAATCTGATCCTGTAGTGAGTGGTCAAAGACTTTTCTGAGGGTGTGACAGATGAACAGAAGTTAGTGACGAGGACTATGAAGAAAATGAGGCAACCCTGTAAAAAAGATGACTAGAAGTTAGCCAGATATGATAAAGATCATTGAGGAGAGAAGAGTATTCCAGTCAGGTTGAAGAAATTGAAGGGGTGGGGGGAAGGTGAGTAAAGTTGAATTTATACATGGAGAGTACTAAACTAGGCAAAATTGAAAAATAAGACCTTCATTGGAACAGTGTAGAGTGCATCTCAGAATGGTCCTTCCAAAAGAAGGAAGGCTAGGGCATTCAGCCATGGATGATTCTCCTTTTGTTGAGGGGTTCCTGGAGGTGTTAACTACTTCACATTTCTGAGCTAAACTCTTGCTCAACAAGCTCCATTTTAAAGAAAATTCTGAGGCATGGCCCCTGTCCACCACAGCTGCAGCTGAAGTCAGGCTGTCCAGGGAGATGTGCCAGGAACCAGTAGCCTCTGCTACAAACCTAGTTTCTAACATTACCATGCTCTAGATAATCTCATGCAAGAAATGTTACCAGGGAGCTAAATCAAATGGGTGCTATTTATATTTATTTTATGCTCAAACCAATGAAACTGGAGTGTTAGCTTATGTCTCCTAATTAAAAATAATGTGTTGATTGAGAGCCTGAAGCCATTGCTTTATTCTTATTCTCATAAAAGTACATGGGCCTGGGGAGGTCCATTTGTTTTGTTTAAACAGAGCCCAGGTACGCCTGGGCTGAGGCTCAAAGAGATGCCAAACCTTTGTTTCTTCAAAACAACAATTGACTTTGCTGATAACCTGTTCATTAGATATAGCTGTTTACAGAAGGATCTTATTAATGCTACTCCTTTGCCTCTTGAAATACAACCTATATAAAAATTATTTTTAGTTAGCTGTTAGAAAAATTACTGTTGTGACATCAAAAACATTTTTTTTCCTGTTGCAGGTTTGATGCCCCTTCATGGAATTAAACATAAACTTAGATATATTGACCTACATAGTAATTGTATAGATAGTATCCATCACCTACTTCAGTGTACGGTAGGATTGCGCTTCTTGACTAATCTTATTTTGGAGAAAAATGGAGAAGATAATCCTGTCTGTCATTTGCCAGGTATGATCGATTAATTTAATACCTTTTGTAACAGTTGATTTTCAGAGCTCCTTTATTTCCTGCAACTTGTATTTATGACCTTGAATTTGTCTTAAGCTTTGCAACTTCTTATTATGTATTTGGAAAAGTATAATTGCAAATAAATTATTTTATTAAGACAAACTAAATTGCTGTTAAAAGAGGAACACAAACTGAAGAGATATGTAATTCTCTTTAGACAGTTTTATATTTGATAAGTGAATGCCTCAAAATTAAATTGTGCTTATGATATATTCTTATAGTATAATACTAAGCAGCCATAAAAAAGAATATAGAATCTCTTTAGCTACTGATAAGCAGTTATCTCCAAGATATACTACTGTTAAGAGAAAGAAAAGCAAGTTGTGAAACATTGTGTATAATACGCTCCCATTTGTGTGCAAAGGATAACGTGTGTGTGTGTGTGTTTGCTGAGTATATATATATAAAATACCTAGAAGGATACACAAAAATCTGATAATAGTGGCTAACTTCAGTATTAGGTAGGTAGGGATCAGGAGATGAGAAAAGGGCATCTGGGAATCAGGAAATGTTAGGAAAACTTTTTACTGAATACCTTTTGAATTTTACACCATGTGAATGTGTTAAATTATTAACAAGTAAATGACTTTTTTAAGAAGAAAGCTTAAACTTAATATGAGCTTAGATTTATTAAGATACAAGATATATAGAAGATGCTGCTGAAATGCCATTTGACCTAATTCAAAATCATTGAGGTTGGCAAAGATAAAACAGACCAGACTGCCATTTCTAGAACTCACTTATCTCAAAGTGCTTAACCCAACAATAAGATACAAACGTAGGATATGAATATACATTCTAAAGATGTGTTTGGGTAGAAGTTGGCTGCAGAGGCTGTGTTGTCATTAATATGCAGCTATGAGAAGGCTTTTCCCAGAATGGAAACCTATTTTGATAATTTTACTTTGCAGAAGAATATATTAGATTTGAGATCAACTATTTTCCTAAGCCCATATAATGATAGAGTCTCCCTAAAAATCAGAGCAGATTTCCATTTTGGGGGGAAACCCTTTTCTTGGGAAAAAAACCTTATTCCTAAGACAACTTTAATTTACTGACCCACAAGTTGGATTTTTTTCCTAATAATCTCATCTCAATAACCTCTAGTTCCTATAGTTTGAACCTTTGTTTTTCATTTTCTTTCCTAGATGAGGTATTTCTCTGAACACAGTTGCCCTCCCCCCAGAATTATTACTGAAATTACTTTTCTTTCTTCAAAATTTCTAACATGAATTTTCCAGACTTCTTTCTTTTGTACTTCCAACCACTTTATTTTACTTGGTTTTAAAATTTATCAAAATTGAAGTGTTTCTATTAGCCTAAACACCAAATTAATGTTAATTTGCCAGACTTCTCATATGTAATTAGGGAAAATAAACATATTCTTAAATACTTGATAGATTGTCTGTTTTAATCCTAGTTATATAGAATTTAAGAGGAGAAAGTAGGAATGTTTAAGTTTGTTAATGCTTATGGCCTCACTAGCAAAATTCTTGCTTCTCTGATTGTTATTCTCATCATCCTGATTTACATCTATACTAATCATATTACAAATAAAAAGAGCTATATTTGGTTTTCTGTCTGGAATAAATTGCTACTGGTTTCATGCATTTATAGCTTTACAGCAATTTTATAAAAGATAGATCCAGAAATGATGATTTTTTAACTTTCTGACTTTCATCAGGAGGGTTGTTTGGGAGGGATTGGGGGGTAGTGTTTTGTTTGTTTTGTATTTAATGATTATGTACTGGAGAAGAACTAAGTAGTTTTTTATTAAACGTTCATTAGTTGCATTCCAGGACTAATTTTATCATTCAGGTGATATATCTGGTAGCTGATAATTTTACTTCATTCTAGAAATAATTAACCTTTCTTTTTATGCTTGAATTTTCATTTTGAATGATTTGTTTCCAAGGGTACAGAGCAGTTATGCTCCAGACTTTGCCACAGCTTAGAATCCTAGATTGTAAGAACATATTTGGTGAACCAGTAAATATGGCAGAAATAAACTCATCACGCCTACAGTGCTTTGAAGGTCTTTTGGATAATTTAGTTTCTTCTGACTCTCCCCTAAATATAAGTGAAGATGAGGTATAGTATGTTTTTTTTTCCTAATATAAAAGATATCTTCAAATTTTAATTAATAAATAAATGTAAATTTAAAGGATTTTGGTTTGTTTCTGTGTCCTAGATCTTTGATGGTATGCCAGTGGTAACACCACCTATCAATGAGGTAGCTCCCTTGGATCACTTTGTAAGTACACCAGCAGATACTGGTTTGACATCCTTTATATCTGTGTGTCCTTCTGAGCCAGAGAAAGTTAATAATGAAAATGATTTTCAGAATGAGATGAAACTTCAGAAATTAGATGACCAAATTTTACAGCTTCTCAATGAAGTAAATATTTTTCCTACTTTTCTAAGCAGTGTGTTTGTTGGAAAAAAAAATAGTAAAAAAATGTGCAATAAAATTGCATAAAGCTGACCCACCAGAAACAGTCTATATTTATTGCATTGGTGTGTATGTTTATTTTTTTTTCTTTAAAATAGGATTCTATTGTAGTAGTAGTGGTAGAAAAAACATACTTTTTTCACTCATTTTCCTTAATGTCCTCCTTCAAATCTTCATTATGTAATTCTTTTGTTGTTCTGCAACAAAGGAATTATTTGTTATTATTTCCACCCACCCACCTTTTATTTCAAGTAAATAGAAATCTTTGGATTCAGTGCTTATTAACATAGAGGATATGTGAGCTACTTTTGGCCTCTACTTTCTCTTCAGTTGTTTCATGGTCAAAGCCACTTCTATAACCTATAGCTAAATGGCAAGTTATTTTATATAATTCCTGCTTCAATTCCTGTTTACAGCAGACCCTTACCAAATAACCTCTGCTTTCTTGAAATACTAATCCTTTTTTACCCCTGCTGCTAGTTCTCTGGTTTTTAGAAATTTTGAACTATGTGGTTGATCCGTAATTCCTAGAATTTACTACTATTTGAGTCTCCAACCTTCTCTCTAGCATTCTTGCTCTGACCTATACTGACAGTTGTTTCCTTGAACACTACACCTCCCAGAATGCAACGGATTTTTCCTTTATCCCCTACCTGGACATGGAGGAGAAAGACTGTGGGATAGGCCTGAAAGGCTATTAGTCAAAAGTCAGTTTGACCTAGAAATTTGTAGTTGAATTTTAATATTTAAATTTTTTCTCAAAATGGGGGTGGGTAGTGGAAAATGCTTATGGAATGATTATGGTTCAATGGGTTATTAATAATCCTGAACTATTGTCTTAGCTATAACATTAGCAATGCTTGATAAACATGAGGTCTACCTTAGGTGGGTGCGTGAATAAGACTAAAAGGATTCTGTGTGCCAAAAATCCCTAGAGATTTCAATTTGGGCCACAGAGGTAGATTGTAGTAGAACTGGGGCAAGAATGCTGGCAGATGCATTCTTTGACATCATTGATAACATATTACTGAGGTACTAGGCTCTTCATCTCTTCAGGTTTCATCTTCCATCTTAGAATGGCTGACTCTTCTTTCTCAATGTCAGAACTTAGATTTAAGCTTAATAACCTAAATTTGAAGTGAACTTTCCAGCTTCTCTTATGCCATCCTCATTTCATTCTCACAATAACTCAATCAAGTAGATAGAGATTAGTATATCGTTGTTCTTGTTATGTAGAAAAGAAACTCAGTTTACTTAAGAGTCCTTTATTTTAGTGAGGCAGAGTTGAACTTCAAACGCAAATGTCCTGATATCCAATCTGGTATTCTTTCCACTATCATGCTTCTTATTCAGTTAGTGATAATTCTTCCTACTTTATAACTAAGAATAGGAGTCTAGCTCTCTGGAGGAAAAAGGATGATTTGTTGCTATGCATATAAAATTGTTTAGGAGAAGGACTTCTTGTTTGCTAACTTACTTGGTATAAAGGGTAAACATACAATTTGAATTTCAGTTGATATATACACTTAAATTATAAGTGAAGTCATAAAGTTACTGAAAATGTGCTATAATATAATGATGGTTATTCTTCTTAATTACTGGACTTATAATTGTTACACTGATTTTGAGAATTCTGTCTGTGAAAGGCTGTTTTGTCTTTAAGTTTTCATTTTTCCCCCACCATTTTATTATGAACATTTTAAAACTTAGAGCAAATTTAAGAGAATTTCTTAGTGAATTAGCAGGATACCCACCAACTAGATTCCACCATCAACATTTTACTCTACTTATTTCATCATAGGTCTATCCATCTACTCATTTATCAAACTATCTTATTTTATGACACATTTTAAAGTGAATCACACGTATCAGTATACTTCCCCCTAAATACTTAAGCCTGCGTATCATATCATTATAGTTCAGTATTTTTTTAGTTTTTTTTACTTTCACTTTTTTTTTTTTTACTTTTGATGTAAAATAGAGATGTGTGTATTCCCTGAATTGACAGTACATAGGCCTATTACCCAAACGTTTATGAAGGTGAGCGTCACTGTCCTAAAATGTTCCCTCGTGCTGCTGCTCACAGGGGTTCCTCTACTGCACTCCCCACCCTCACCATCACTTTTCTCATTTTTTTGACTATAGACTATTTAATACTCCTTCCAGAACCAAATATAAATGGAATCATACAGTATATATACTCTTTTGTGTAAGGCCTCTTTCACTCAGAATAACCTTGAAATCAGTCCATTATTATGTGTATCAGTAGTTTGTTTTTATTGCTGCGTGGTATTCCGTTGTATGAGTATACCACAGTTTATTTTTCCATTATCCCTATTGATATACCACTGGGTTCTTTCCAGGTTTGTGGATAAAACTGCTATGAACATTATAGTACAAGTCTTTTTGTGAACTTAGGTCTTCATTTCTCTTCAGTAAATAGCTAGAACTAGAATTTCTAGACTATAGGGTAGGTGTTTGTTTAGTTATATAAGAAACTGCCAGAGCTTTCCCAAGGTGATTGTTCCATTTTATTCCCACCAACAATGTAAACTGACTGTTCCAGTCGTTCCATATCCTCACCAATGTTTGGTGTTAGCATTGATTTTATTTTAGCCATTCTAGTCGGTGTATACTGGTATTCACTGTGACTTTAATTTGCATTTCACTAATGATCAGTGATGTTAAGCACTTTTTCATGTACTTATTGAATCTTTTGTGCAGTGTTCAAAAATTTTGCCCACATTTTTATTGAGTGATTAGTCTATTACTGAGTTATAGGAATTCATTTTATATCTTGAATACTAATGTTTTGTCAAATATATTTTCTCCCAGTCTGTGGGTTGCATATTCATTTCCTTAAGGGTCTTTTAATAAGCAGCAGTTTTAATTTTACTGATTTTTATTGTCTAGTTCTATCAGTTGCATGTGAGATGTTAGATTCTTCAACTATGATTGTGGATTTGTCTATTTCTTCCTTTAATTCTCTCAACATTTGCTTGTCATATTTTAAAGCTCTCTTACTAAGCACATACACATTTATGACTACTTTTACTTCCTATTTAACTGATTCTTTTATCATTATGCAATGTAAATTTATGTTTTTACTCAATTTCGGAATTTTGGGACATCATTGCTTCAAATATTTCTCTGTCCCATTCTCTTTCCTCTTTTTTCAAATTCCATTTAGACCTTTCGATGTGTCCCACAATCCCCTGATGCTCTGTCGGTTTTATCAACTTTTTTTCTCTGTATTCTTCATATTGAATAAGTCCACTGAACTCTTTTCAGGTTTACATATTCTTTCTTTTATCACCTCATTCTGTATTAGTCGAGCCAGTCAATTTTTACTTTAGACATTGTATTTTTCAGTTGTAAAATTTCCATTTTTTAAAATAATTTTTACTTCTCTGCTGAATTTCCTTTTCATTCATGATAAGCACTTTTTATATCATTGAGCATACTTATGATCACTGTTGTAAAGTTCTTCTCTGCTTATTTGAACATTTAGGTCCTCTCAGGTCTCCACTGATTGTCATTTCTCTTGAGAATAGGTTATATATTCCTGGTTCTTCCTACTGTGAGTAATTTTGGATTTTGTCCTGGACAGTGTGAATGTTACTTTGTGAAGAATCGAGATGCTGCTATAGGCCTCCAAAGAGTGTTAATAGTTTTGTTATAGCAAGCATTTAACTTGCTTTGACTAACTGCTGCTTTTTTTTATCCTTTGCTGGGCTTCTTGCAGTCTGTTCCATACTATCCTCAGATTCTTCAGACCCAAAAGTTTGTGGGTTTCCCACCTGAGTTTTAAGACACCCTACGTAGTGCCAATTGTGCTGTTTTCTTAGGATAAAAGCCATAAAGCAGAAACAATCCATTCTGGTCATATTTCCAGGTATCAACTCTCCTCTAGAATAAAACTACTTTTGTTCACTTTCCAGGATTCCAAGTAGTGTTTGTTTGTTGTTGTTTTGTTTGTATTTTTCCCCAGTTTGTAATTGTTATCTTGAGAGCGTCAACCTCATAGGAGCTTACTTGTCCATACCAGAAGTTGAATCCTTTCTCTTTAATTCCAAACATACCTAGTTTATAAATCTTTAATCTTGTAAAAAGTTGTAACATTTTAGAAAATGTCAAATTATGTTCTTTTATACCGAATTGAACTTTTAAAAAACTTTGTCTTTTTTATTCTAGACTTCTAATTCTTTAATAGATAATGTTCCTGAGAAAGATCTCAGACCAAAAAGAGACACAGATGTGACTTCTGAAAGTGACTATGGAAACAGAAAAGAATGCAATAGAAAAATTCCTCGAAGATCAAAAATCCCATATTATTCCAAAACTATTCAAACTGTTAAGCACCACAGTAAAAACAACAATGCTTTTATAAGGTACTTCTTTTAGTTCTAGGAATTCAGACAAGGCACACAGAAGTTACTATTGCTGGCTTCTTTCTTAAAGCTATCTCATGGTCATATTTTTTTACTATTCTAATGTCAAAAGATTTGACTTTTCAGCCTTGCAGCCTCAAATTTAGTCAGTACTTTCATATAAATTTATATAAAAGGCTCTCTTTATGCTGGATTGTCATTGTACTTTCATATAAATTTATATAAAAGGCTCTCTTTATGCTGGATTCTCATTATCTAAGTTGTGAAAAATACTAATAAGTATTATACGTTTCTTTGAGTTATTTTTTGTGGTTTTTTCTTTGCAGTTGTAATCGTAAAATGAAACCACCTTTCTTTAAAGAATTACACGTAAGATCATCTTTAGTGAACAATAATATATTAGAAGAATCAGAAAAGCAGAAGACTGAAATAATTAAAGTAAACAACGGTAGCTCAGAAAATGCCACTTACCGGGTATGATTTAAGAGATTAAGAAAAATTGGATATGAATAATCTTATTTTTAAATTCGAAGTTAGTCCCAGAAAAACTATGCATGTTTTTATGAGCAAAAAAATATTTTGTGTAATTTTATTGGGGGTTGCGGTTGGGTTATTTTCCCCTTCCTGATTTCCAGATTTTGTGTAATGTTACTATTTTTGTAATTTTTTTTAACATCTTTATTGGGGTATAATTGCTTTACAATGGTGTGTTAATTTCTGCTTTATAACAAAGTGAATAAGTTATACATATACATATGTTCCCATATGTCTTCCCTCTTGTGTCTCCCTCCCTCCCACCCTCCCTATCCCACCCCTCCAGGCTGTCACAAAGCACCGAGCCAATATCCCTGTGCCAGGCGGCTGCTTCCCACTAGCTATCTACCTTACGTTTGGTAGTGTGTATATATCCATGACTTTCTCTCGCCCTGTCACAGCTCACCCTTCCCCCTCCCCATATCCTCAAGTCCGTTTTCCAGTAGGTCTGCGTCTTTATTCCTGTCTTACCCCTAGGTTCTTCATGACATTTTTTTTTCTTGAATTCCATATATATGTGTTAGCATACGGTATTTGTCTTTCTCTTTCTGACTTACTTCACTCTGTATGACAGACTCTAGGTCTATCCACCTCATTACAAATAGCTCAATTTCATTTCTTTTTAAGGCTGAGTAATATTCCATTGTATATATGTGCCACATCTTCTTTATCCATTCATCCGATGATGGGCGCTTAGGTTGTTTCCATGTCCTGGCTATTGTAAATAGAGCTGCAATGAACATTTTGGTACATGACTCTTTTTGAATTTTGGTTTTCTCAGGGTATATGCCCAGTAGTGGGATTGCTGGGTCATATGGTAGTTCTATTTGTAGTTTTTTAAGGAACCTCCATACTGTTTTCCATAGTGGCTGAACCAATTCACATTCCCACCAGCAGTGCAAGAGTGTTCCCTTTTCTCCACACCCTCTCCAGCATTTATTGTTTCTAGATTTTTTTCATGATGGCCATTCTGACTGGTGTGAGATGATATCTCATTGTAGTTTTGATTTGCATTTCTCTAATGATTAATGATGTTGAGCATTCTTTCATGTGTTTGTTGGCATTCTGTATATCTTCTTTGGAGAAATGTCTGTTTAGGTCTTCTGCCCATTTTTGGATTGGGTTGTTTGTTTTTTTGTTATTGAGCTGCATGAGCTGCTTGTAAATTTTGGAGATTAATCCTTTGTCAGTTGCTTCATTTGCAAATATTTTCTCCCATTCTGAGGGTTGTCTTTTGGTCTTGTTTATGGTTTCCTTTGCTGTGCAAAAGCTTTTAAGTTTCATTAGGTCCCATTTGTTTATATTTGTTTTTATTTCCATTTCTCTAGGAGGTGGGTCAGAAAGGATCTTGCTGTTATTTATGTCATAGAATGTTCTGCCTATGTTTTCCTCTAAGAGTTTGATAGTTTCTGGCCTTACATTTAGGTCTTTAATCCATTTTGAGCTTATTTTTGTGTATGGTGTTAGGGAGTGATCTAATCTCATACTTTCACATGTACCTGTCCTGTTTTCCCAGCACCACTTATTGAAGAGGCTGTCCTTTCTCCACTGTACATTCCTGCCACCTTTATCAAAGATAAGGTGTCCACATGTGCGTGGGTTTATCTCTGGGCTTTCTACCCTGTTCCATTGATCTATCTTTCTGTTTTTGTGCCAGTACCATACTGTCTTGATTACTGTTGCTTTGTAGTATAGTCTGAAGTCAGGGAGCCTGATTCCTCCAGCTCCTTTTTTCGTTCTCAAGATTGCTTTGGCTATTCCGGGTCTTTTGTGTTTCCAGACAAATTGTGAAATTTTTTGTTCTAGTTCTGTGAAAAATGCCAGTGGTAGTTTGATAGAGATTGCATTGAATCTATAGATTGCTTTGGGTAGTAGAGTCATTTTCACAATGTTGATTCTTCCAATCCAAGAACATGGTATATCTCTCCATCCATTTGTATCATCTTTAATTTCTTTCATCAGTGTCTTATAATTTTCTGCATACAGGTCTTTTGTCTCCTTAGGTAGGTTTATTCCTAGATATTTTATTCTTTTTGTTGCAATGGTAAATGGGAGTGTTTTCTTGATTTCACTTTCAGATTTTTCATCATTAGTATATAGGAATGCCAGAGATATTTGTGCATTAATTTTGTATCCTGCTACTTTACCAAATTCATTGATTAGCTCCAGTAGTTTTCTGGTAGCATCTTTAGGATTCTCTATGTATAGTATCATGTCATCTGCAAACAGTGACAGCTTTACTTCTTCTTTTCTGATTTGGATTCCATTTATTTCCTTTTCTTCTCTGATTGCTGTGGCTAAAACTTCCAAAACTATGTTGAATAACAGTGGTGAGAGTGGGCAACCTTGTCTTGTTCCTGATCTTAGTGGAAATGCTTTCAGTTTTTCACCATTGAGGATGATGTTGGCTGTGGGCTTGTCATATATGGCCTTTATTATGTTGAGGAA
Source organism: Phocoena sinus (assembly GCF_008692025.1). NCBI lineage: Eukaryota > Metazoa > Chordata > Mammalia > Artiodactyla > Phocoenidae > Phocoena > Phocoena sinus. The sequence goes on from NC_045779.1 coordinate 28,598,227, forward strand.
AGTTCCCTCTATGCCTACTTTCTGCAGGGTTTTTATCATAAATGGGTGTTGAATTTTGTCAGAAGCTTTCTCTGCATCTATTGAGGTGATCATATGGTTTTTCTCCTTCAATTTGTTAATATGGTTTATCACATTGATTTGCGTATATTGAAGAATCCTTGCATTCCTGGAATAAACCCCACTTCATCATGGTGTATAATCCTTTTAATGTGCTGTTGAATTCTGTTTGCTAGTATTTTGTTGAGGATTTTTGCATCTATGTTCATCAGTGATATTGGCTTATAGTTTTCTTTCTTCATGACATCCTTGTCTGGTTTTGGTATCAAGGTGATGGTGGCTTCGTAGAAGGAATTTGGGAGTGTTCCTCCCTCTGCTATATTTTGGAAGAGTTTGAGAAGGATAGGTGTTAGCTCTTCTCTAAATGTTTGATAGAATTCGCCTGTGAAGCCATCTGGTCCTGGGCTTTTGTTTGTTGGAAGATTTTTAATCACAGTTTCAATTTCAGTGCTTGTGATTGGTCTGTTCATATTTTCTGTTTCTTCCTGATTCAGTCTTGGCAGGTTGTGCATTTCTAAGAATTTGTCCATTTCTTCCAGATTGTCCATTTTATTGGCATAGAGTTGCTTGTAGTAATCTCTCATGATCTTTTTTATTTCTGCAGTGTCAGTTGTTACTTCTCCTTTTTCATTTCTAATTCTATTGATTTGAGTGTTCTCCCTTTTTTTCTTGATGAGTCTGGCTAGTGGTTTATCTATTTTGTTTATCTTCTCAAAGAACCAGCTTTTAGTTTTATTGATCTTTGCTATTGTTTCCTTCATTTCTTTTTCATTTATTTCTGATCTGATTTTTATGATTTCTTTCCTTCTGGTAGCTTTGGGGTATTTTTGTTCTTCTTTCTCTAATTGCTTGAGGTGCAAGGTTAGGTTGTTTATTTGAGATGTTTCCTGCTTCTTAAGGTGGGCTTGTATTGCTATAAACTTCCCCCTTAGAACTGCTTTTGCTGCATCCCATAGGTTTTGGGTCGTTGTGTCTCCATTGTCATTTGTTTCTAGGTATTTTTTTATTTCCTCTTTGATTTCTTCAGTGATCACTTCATTATTAAGTAGTGTATTGTTTAGCCTCCATGTGTTTGTATTTTTTACAGATCTTTTCCTGTAATTGATATCTAGTCTCATGGCGTGGTCGGCAAAGATACTTGATACAATTTCAATTTTCTTAAATTTACCGAGGCTTGATTTGTGACCCAAGATATGATCTATCCTGGAGAATGTTCCATGAGCACTTGAGAAAAATGTGTATTGTGTTGTTTTTGGATGGAGTGTCCTATAAATATCAATTAAGTCCATCTTGTTTAATGTATCATTTAAAGCTTGTGTTTCCTTATTTATTTTCATTTTGGATGATCTGTCCATTGGTGAAAGTGGGGTGTTAAAGTCCCCTACTATGAATGTGTTACTGTCAATTTCCCCTTTTATGGCTGTTAGTATTTGCCTTATGTATTGAGGTGCTCCTATGTTGGGTGCATAAATATTTACAATTGTTATATCTTCTTCTTGGATCGATTCCTTGACCATTATGTAGTGTCCTTTGTCTCCTAATAGTCCTTATTTTAAAGTCTATTTTTTCTGATATGAGAATTGCTACTCCAGCTTTCTTTTGGTTTCCATTTGCATGGAATATCTTTTTCCTTCCCCTTACTTTCAGTCTGTATGTGTCTCTAGGTCTGAAGTGGGTCTCTTGTAGACAGCATATATAAGGCTTTTGTTTTTGTATCCATTCAGCCAATTTGTGTCTTTTGGTGGGAGCATTTAGTCCATTTACATTTAAGGTAATTATCGATATGTATGTTCCTATTCCCATTTTCTAAATTGTTTTGGGTTCATTATTATAGGTCTTTCTCTTCTCTTGTGTTTCTTGTCTAGAGAAGTTCCTTTAGCATTTGTTGTAAAGCTGGTTTGGTGGTGCTGAACTCTCTCAGCTTTTGCTTGTCTGTAAAGGTTTTAATTTCTCCATCAAATCTGAATGAGATCCTTGCTGGGTAGAGTAGTCTTGGTTGCAGGTTTTTCTCCTTCATCACTTTCAGTATGTCCTGCCACTCCCTTCTGGCTTGTAGGGTTTCTGCTGAGAGATCCGCTGTTAACCTTATGGGGATTCCCTTGTGTGTAATTTGTTGTTTTTCCCTTGCTGTTTTTAATATGCTTTCTTTGTATTTAATTTTTGACAGTTTGATTAATATGTGTCTTGGTGTATTTCTCCTTGGATTTATCCTGTATGGGACTCTCTGTGCTTCCTGGACTTGATTAACTATTTCCTTTCCCATATTAGGGAAGTGTTCAACTATAATCTCTTCTAATATTTTCTCAGTCCCTTTTTCTCTTCTTCTTCTGGAACCCCTGTAATTCGAATGTTGGTGCATTTAATGTTGTCCCAGAGGTCTCTGAGACTGTCCTCAGTTCTTTTCATTCTTTTTTCTTTATTCTGCTCTGCAGTAGTTATTTCCACTATTTTATCTTCCAGGTCACTTATCTGTTCTTCTGTCTCAGTTATTCTGTTATTGATCCCATCTAGAGTACTTTTAATTTCATTTATTGCGTTGTTCATCGTTGCTTGTTTCATCCTTATTTCTTCTAGGTCCTTGTTAACTGTTTTTTGCATTTTTTCCATTCTATTTCCAAGATTTTGGATCATCCTTACTATCATTATTCTGAATTCTTTTTCAGGTAGACTGCCTATTTCCTCTTCATTTGTTAGGTCTGGTGCACTTTTATCTTGCTCCTTCATCTGCTGTGTGTTTTTCTGTCTTCTCATTTTGCTTATCTTACTGTGTTTGGGGTCTCCTTTTTGCAGGCTGCAGGCTCGTAGTTCCCGTTGTTTTTGATGTCTGTCTCCAGTGGCTAAGTTTGGTTCAGTGTGTTGTGTAGGCTTCCTGGTGGAGGGGACTAGTGCCTGTGTTGTGGTGGATGAGGCTGGATCTTGTCTCTCTAGTGGGCACGTTCACGTCTGGTGGTGTGTTTTGGGGTGTCTGTGGCCTTATTATGATGTTAGGCAGCTTCTCTGCTAATGGGTGGGGTTGTGTTCCTGTCTTGCTAGTTGTTTGGCATAGGATGTCCAGCACTGTAGCTTGCTGGTCGTTGAGTGAAGCTGTGTGTTGGTGTTGAGATGGAGATCTCTGGGAGATTTTCGCCATTTGATATTATGTGTAGCTGGGAGGTCTCTTGTTGACCAGTGTCCTGAAGTTGGCTCTCCTACTTCAGTGGCAGAGCCCTGCCTCCTGGGCTGGAGCACCAAGAGCCTTTCATCCACACGGCTCAGAATAAAAGGGAGAAAAAGTAGAGAGAATTATTAGAAGTATGAGGAAAGAAAGAAGGAAAGGAGGAAAGGAAGGAAGGAAGAAAGAAGCAAAGAAGGAAAGAAAGGAGGGAGGGAGGGAGGAAGGAAGGAAGGAAGGAGGGAAAGAAGGAGAAAATGTAGAGAGAATTAGTAGAAGTATGAGGAAAGAAAGAGGGAAAGGAGGAAAGGAAGGAAGGAAGAAGCAAAGAAGGAAAGAAAGGGAGGGAGGGAGGGAGGAAGGAAGGAAGGAGGGATAGAAGGAGAAAATGTAGAGAGAATTAGTAGAAGTATCGGGAAAGAGAGGGAAAGGAGGAAAGGAAGGAAGGAAGAAAGAAGGAAAGAAAGGAGGGAGGGAGGGAGGAAGGAAGGAAGGAAGGAGGGAAAGAAGGAGAAAATGTAGAGAGAATTAGTAGAAGTATGAGGAAAGAAAGAAGGAAAGGAGAAAAGGAAGGAAGGAAGAAAGAAGCAAAGAAGGAAAGGAGGGAGGGAGGGAGGGAGGAAGGAAGGAAGGAGGGAAAGAAGGAGAAAATGTAGAGAGAATTAGTAGAAGTATGAGGAAAGAAAGAAGGAAAGGAGGAAAGGAAGGAAGGAAGAAAGAAGCAAAGAAGGAAAGAAAGGAGGGAGGGAGGAGGGAAGGAAGGAAGGAGGGAAAGAAGGAAAAAAGATAGAAAGAAAGAAGATACAGTAAAAATAAAATAAAGTATAATATAGTTATTGTACTAAAAAATATTTAGAAAAAAAAAAAAATAGGAACGGATAGAACCCTAGGACAAATGTTGGAAGCAAAGCTATACAGAGAAAATCTTACACAGAAGCATACACATACACGTTCAAAAAGAGAGGTAAAAGGGGGAAAAATCATAAATCCTGCTCCCAGAGACCACCTCCTCAACCTGGGGTGATTCGCTGTCTAAAGGAGGGAAGGAAGGAAGGAAAGAAAGAAAGAAAGAACGAAGGTAAAGTACAATAAACTTATTACAATTAAAATTAATTATTAAGAAAAAAAATTAAAAAAAAAAAAAAAAAAAACCATGGACGGATAGAGCCCTAGGACAAATGGTGGAAGCAAGAATATACAGACAAGATCTCACACAGAAGCATACACGCACACATTCACAAAAAGAGGAAAAGGGAAAAAAATCACAGATCTCGCTCCTAAATTCCACCTCTTCAATTTGGGATCACTCCCTGTCTATTCAGGTATTCCACAATGCAGGGCACATCAAGTTGATTGTGGAGCTTCAATCCGCCGCCTCCGCGGCTGCCGGGAGAGACCTCCCCCTCTCCTCCCTGCTCTCACAGCTCACAGGAGCTCAGCTTTGTACCCGGCCCTGCCCCTGCGCGCAGGTCGCTGGAGGGCGTCTGTTTTTTGCTCAGACAGGATGGGGTTAAAGGAGCCGCTGATTCGGGAGCTCCGGCTCACTCAGGCCGGGGGTTGGGGGATGGGGGAAGGAGGGGCACTGCGTGCGGGGCGGGCCTGCGGCGGCAGAGGCGGCGTGACGCTGCGGCAGAGGCCGGCGTGACGTTGCACCAGCCTGAGACCCGCCGTGCGTACTCCCGGAGAAGTTGTCCCTGGATCCCGGAAACCTGGCAGTGGCGGCCCGCACAGGCTCCGCAGAACAGGGGCGCGGAGAGTGACCTGTGCTCGCACACAGCCCCCCTGGTGGCGGCAGCAGCAGCCCCAGCGTCTCCCGCCCGTCTCTGGGGTCCGCGGTTTTAGCCGCGGCTCGCGCCCGTCTCTGGAGTTCCTTTAAGCAGCGCTCTTAAACCCCTCTCCTCGCGCACCAGGAAACAAAGAGGGAAGAAAAAGTCTCTTGCCTCTTCGGCAGGTGCAGACTTTTCCCAGGACTCCCTCCCGGCTAGCTGTGGTGCACTAACCCCTTCAGGCTATGTTCAAGCCGCCAACCCCAGTCCTCTCCCAAGCCTCAGCTCGCAGCACCGCCCGCCCCGGCGTGTGAGCAGACAAGCCTCTCGGGCTGGTGAGGGCTGGTGAGTGCCGGTCGGCACCGATCCTCAGTGTGGGAATCTTCCCTCTTTGCCCTCCGCACCCCTGTTGCTGTACACTCCTCCGCGGCTCCAAAGCTACCCCCTCCGCCCGCGAAGGGGCTTCCTAGTGGGTGGAAACTTTTCCTCCTTCACAGCTCCCTCCCACTGGTGCAGGTGCCGTTCCTATTCTTTTGTCTCTGTTTTTTCTTTTTTTCTTTTGCCCTACCCAGGTACGTGGGGAGTTTCTTGCCTTTTGGGAGGTCTGAGGTCTTCTGCCAGCCTTCAGTAGGTGTTCTGTAGGAGTTGTTCCACGTGTAGATGTATTTCTGGTGTATCTGTGGGGAGAAAGGTGATCTCCGCGTGTTACTCTTACGCCATCTTCAAGGTCCCCCCCCCCATTTCTATTTTTGTAATTTTTAAAGGAATGGAAATTACACATTTATTTAAGATCAGATTTCAGTGAAATCATTTTGTTGTATGCTTGTGGAGAAGAAAACATGTCTGAATTTTTGAATTCTTCCTAAAGCAGTGGTTCCTAACTTACGAGTCTCAGACTCCTTTAAATATCTAAGGAAATCTATGAGTTTTTGCAGAGAAACTTCCTTAGAGAAACTCATAAAATGTTGTATATAATTTCAGGGTATTCATGGGCTCTCCTGAAACCCAGTTTTGGACCCATGGATTCCAGATTAAGAGGCATTCAAGAATTTTAAAATTCTTCAATATTTTCCTTAATCATTCACATGTTGTTAAGAATTTTTAGCACACATTGATTTATTTTATATTTTTTATTAACTTACCCTTATTTTACTGTGAACAACTGGTTTTACTTAGGATTGTAATGTGCACTATTCTTCCAATAGTATGATTACTTTTTGAAACATTTCACACCTTTCATGCTATTGGTTTTGTCCCCTTATTCTCAGGTATAAAGGCCTTAATATTTAGAAAATAATAAAAGTCATTATGACAATAATAATAGCAGCTAACATTTATTGAGTGGCTATTTTGTGCCAGACACTGTTCTGCATGCTTTACTTCCGTTCTTTTGGTTAATTCTCACCACAGCCCTTTGAATTAGATGCTCTTATTCCCACATTATAAATGAGAAAATTGAGGCAATGAGAGGTTAGGTAACTTTTCCAATTTCACTTAACAGTATTGTTTTCTTTCAGGCACTAGTTGAGGAGCTAGATCAAGAGAGAGAGAAGAGATGGAAAGCTGAACAAACTGAAAAGAAACTTATGGATTATATTGATGAACTGCATAAACATGCAAATGAAAAAAAAGATATTCATAGCCTGGCTCTTCTTACTACAGATAGGTAAGGGGAAAGTCTGTAAACCTTAAGTTATCTCATACCACAAAGAATGCTGAACTTGGAACTGGAATGCCTTAGTTTAAACTAGCTGTAGTATGATGAAAAAAACTATGCATATGGTTTTAGTTTGAACTAATCTAAAGATTTAGGGCTTTGTCAGTTTTTTACATTAACAAAGGATTCAGGATATTAATTTGAGCCCTCAAGCTGGGAGATGTCAGATCGATAAAAAAAAAGTATTATAAGTGAAAAACAGGAAGAGTGTAGAGCTGAGATTGGCAGACTTTTTCTGTAAAGGACGGGGCTTGGCACATTTTTTCTTTAGGCATTCTGGGTCATAATCAGTCTCTGTTGCATATTCTTCTCAACAATGGGCTTCAGTACCAGATAACCCAAGTTTCTTAATTCTAATGTTTTCATTCAATCTTATTCCATTTTCCATTTTATCTCTTTTTTTCTGTAGTAAATTATGTAATACAGGATTGTCTTATTCCAAGATGTGCGAATACCAAACGGTTTTCTGAAATAACAATAACTTTTTTCTTCTGGTTCCTATAGGCAATTATTTCAAAAGTTATGCTTTTCCTTAAAAGGTTATAAGATTTTTTCCATGGGATTCCTTTCAATTTTTATCTCTTCTCCTTGAATGAGCACCGGGTTTCTAGACTTGGTGTTTGCCAACAAATAGGGCTTAGGAAGTTGCTCTTGGTTCCATTTCTTAGCTGCTTATACAGTAGATAATTCCCTTCCTACAATCTTCATTCATTACTAAGTTGATGTACACGGCTCCCAGCCCAATTCCCAGGTTCTTTTAAGCATTTAACTAGTAAAGTTGTGTGGTACTGATGTGGTATTTTCTACCCCTCACTACCTGATTCTCTGATTCTTTGTACTTACAGAATATAAGGAAAATTACAATACCAAACGTGTTCCATGAAAACCTCTGTAATTACTCAAGCTATGATGCTTTGTGCTATTACTAGCCAAACCACCACTACCCACCAATTTCTTGCCTTATACAAGACAGTGCTGGACAGGGGTAAAGGAACAGAATGGATAAAATAACTGTCCTCTGACCACCTCAGAAGAAACAGCACTTTTGTTTGCAGTAGGTGCATAGGTAGCCAACATAGTTTAATGATAGATTTATAGAGACTGTGTGACTAAATGAGTCACAGTCATAGAATGAAAGAGAGGGTATATCTTTTTTTTTTTTTAATCCAGAAAGATACAAGGCAAAGTCTGAGTGTTCTAAGAGCTGTTATTATTTTAAGTTAGTTCCATTTGCCTTATTGTTGAAATTCCTCCCTGATTTTGGCACTATGTTTTCTCTTGTTTAGAGTCATATGTGTATGAATTTTTGTTTTATTCTGTTTTGTAGGTATTATCTAGTGGAATATTAGAGGAAGTTATTTCTGGGGTTGCTAGCCAAATTCTATTTTAATTGGAAAGCCTTGGACACACCTCATCTTTATCCTTCTTTAACCTCTTTGCTGTTGTGCCATGTTCTCTGTGTTATATATTTGTTGTTCTCTTGGAAATTCATCTTCAATCTTTTCTGATTCTTTTTTCATTTATACCCCGAATGTTTTTTGGGGATTAGATCCTCACCAATCTTCATATTCCCTTATGTGACTTGGTAGGGACTCTGTTTTCCTCATACCTAAGACACGGTCTAGCATCTAGGTACCATACTGTGAGTATATATTATCTCAAAAAGTGAATCTTCTTTACTATGCTTTTAATACCTAACCAATAAGCTCCCAAATCTTTTATCTGTTTTATAGGCCTCCTTGATTAACAAATTGTTCATCTAATCATCTACTAAAAATTTCTTGTCTACATTGCTTATAAGTGTCTTAAGATCAGCATGTCCTTAGGTTGACTTTTTCCTGTTCCCTTATTCTGTATTCTTTGTTCTAATAAATGGTGTTCCAGTCAGCCACCAAAGCTAGAAATTTCAGAATGATTTTTTTTGCTTCCTTTCTCATTCTCAAACTTCATAACCAGTTGGTATTGATACCGTCTTCATTCTGCTTAAACGGTGTTGAACTATCTCCTCTCTATCCCCAAACGGTTGCATCAGTTTAGGCCCTTATCTCTTGATTAGAGGATTTCTCTAATTTTACTGATCGGTAGCTTCTCTGCCCCTTCCACCATATGGTCCACAGAATAAAGTCCAATATTCTTTCATATAACATACCAAACTAGAGTTGAGAGAGTGAACAAAGGAAGACCAGTTTGGAGACGACTCTCAAAGGCAAGAGGACAAGAATTGGAGAAATGACTGTAGTATAGAAGCTGATGAGTGTAGGGATTTTTCTCAATTATGGGTTGGCAATTATAGTAGGTACACATTGGAGTGGCTGCCTAGCTCAGAAATTCCTTCATGAGGCTATGTCTTTGCTATTCGTTGTCCCCTTTTCAAACACTTGACTTCTGTTCTGTCATGAACTGCCTCTCTGCCTATAATATTGGTTAAGAGGTGAGCCCCTGGCCTTAGCCCACATGGCCACAGTGACCGCTGCATGGAGTGGGCATATGAACCAAATTGGACTAACCAGAGCCATTCCCAGAGCTCAGTTCTAAGTTGAAAACCAGCCTGTAGGGAATCAGAGAGAGAGACCTGATGGTATTCATATCCTTGGTTTCAGCTGTGCCTCGGAATAGTGCCACCCCAGCCTCTGAATTGGTTATGTGGGTCAATAAATTCTCCTTTCATACTGAAACTAGTTAAGAGTTTTTAGTCAAAAGGCTCTAAGTAACAGAGGTAGTATAGTACTAGGATATAATACTTAGTGTCTGGGGAAGATACAGGGAAGTCAGAGTTGACTTCCAGGTATCTGTTCAGATATTGCTTCCCTCCTGTAGCTTTCTTTATAAATGCATCAGTGTCCCCTCTGCTAGATATTAAGCTCCTTGAAGACCAGGCTGTATCTTATTCATCTTGCTTGCTTTTAAGCTGACATCTAGCACAATGCCTGAAAAAATGTGTTTTGTAGTTTTGCTGTTGAATAGTAAAGTTCACATAAGATAAAGTTTCATTAATTTATTTTTTTTCTCAATCTCAATATTTTATTTTTCACCTTTGTTGAGGTATAACTGACAAATAAAAATTGTATATATTTAAGATGTACAATGTGATGTTTTGTTATACATTGTGAAATCGTTACCACAGTCAAGCCAATTAATATATCCTTCACCTCATATAGTTGTTTTTTTGTGTGTTGAGAATACTTAATATCTACTTGCTTAGAAAATTTCAAGTATACAATGCATTACTTTTAACTCTAGTCACCATGTTGTACATTAGGTCTCTGGAACTTACTCATAACTGAAAGCTTGTACCCTGTGGCCAACATTCCCCCCACTCCTGACCCTTGGTCGCCACTATTCTACTCTCTGTTTCTATGAGTTCAACTTTTTATTTATTTATTTATTTATTTTGGCTGTGCCAGGTCTTAGTTGTGGCACGCGGGATCTTTAGTTGCATCATGCGGACTCTTAGTTGCAGCATGCATGCAGTATCTAGTTCCCCAACCAGGGATCGAACCTGGGCCTTCTGCATTGGGAGTGTGGAGTTTTACCCACTAGACCACCGGGGAAGTCCCATGAGTTCAACTTTTTTTAGATACCACATATAAGTGATATCACCAGTTATTTCACTTAGCATAATCTCCTCCACGTTCATCCATTTTGTCACAAATGGCCAGATTTCATTCTTTATTAGGCTGACTAATATGGCATTTATTTATTTATTTATTTATTTATAACCTTTTAATCCATTCATCCATTAATAGACATTTAGGTTGATTCCATATCTCGATACTGCAAATAATGCTGCAGTGTAGATGGGAATGCATGTTTCTCTTTGAGATACTGGTTTCACTTCCTTTGGATATATACCCAGAATTGGGATTGGTGGATCCCACTTTTATGGTAGTTCTGTTTTTAATTTTTTGAAGAACCTCCATGCTATTTTCAATAATGGCTGCACCAGTTTAAATTCTCACCAACAGTGTATAAGACCTCCCTTTTCTCCATATCCTCACTAAGACTTGTTATCTTCTGACTTTTGGATAATAGCCATTCTAACAGGTGTGAGGTAATACCTCACTGTGGTTTTGATTTGCATTTTCTTGATGAATAGTGGCATTGAACATGTTTTTATATACTTTTTGGCCATTTGTGTATTTTTGGAGAAATGTCTATTCAGGGGTTTTGCCCATTTTAAAGTTGGTTTATTTGTGGTTTCTCTGCTTTTGAGTTGTATGAATTCTTTACATATTTTGGATATTATCCCATTATCATATATATGGTTTGCAAATATTTTTTTCCCATTTGTCATGTTGCCTTTTTAGTTTCTTGATTGTTTCCTTTGCTGTGCAGAAACTTTTTATTTTGATGTAGTCCTACTTGTTTATTTTTGCTTTTCTTGTTCATGCTTTTGGTGTCCCCATGGAAAAATCATTTCCAAGATCAATATCATGGAGTTTCCTTCTATGTTTTCTTCTAGGAGTTTTATGGTTTCAGGTCTTATGTCTATGTTCTTAACCCAGTTCGTGTTGATTTTTGTGTATGGTGTAAGATAAGACCCAATTTCATTTTTTTTCATGTAGATAACCAGTTTTCCCCATACCATTTATTGAAGAGACTGTCCTTTCTCCACTGTATATTCTTAGGGTCTTTGTTGAAAATTAGTTGACCATATATGTGTGGGTTTATTTCTAGGTTTTCTATTCTGTTCCATTGGTCAATGTGTCTGGTTTTGTGCCAGTGCCATACTGTTTTAGTTACTACAGCTTTGTTTTTTTTTATTGCAGTATAGTTGCTTTACAATGTTGTGTTAGTTTCTGCTGTGCAGCAAAGTGAATCAGTTATACGTATACATATATCCACTCTTTTTTAGGTTTCCTTCCCATTTAGGTCACCACAGAGCACCGAGTAGAGTTCCCTGTGCTAAACAGTAGGTTCTCATTAGTTATCTATTTTATACATAGTAGTATATATATGTAAATCCCAGTCTCCCAATTTGTCTCACCCCACCCCCCTTGGTAACCATAAGTTTGTTCTCTACATCTGTGACTATTTCTGCTTTGCCAATAAGTTCATCTGTACCATTTTTCTAGATTCCACATATAAGCAATATTATACGATATTTGTTTTTCTCTTTCTGACTTAAGTTCACTCTGTATGACAATCTCTGGGTCTGTCCATGTTTCTGTAAATGGCACTATTTCATTCCTTTTTATGTCTGAGTAATATTCCACTGTATATATGTCCTACATCTTCTTAGATAAAGTTTCATTGATTTATGTAAAATGTTTTCCCTCTTGGCCCAATGCTAGTTTCAGGGATGGGCGAAAGGCGTACTATTTTTCAACGTTTTTTATCTAAGGAGAATTTGGAACATACTTCAAATCTTCCTCTCTACTGTAACTTTTAATGTTTAGTACAGTTTTTATCTTTCTATATGTGTAATATACTTAAAGCAACGTTTGATTTATGCTTTAGGCTAAAGGAAATTATTTTTAAAGAGAGAAATTCCAAACTACAACTCGAAATTATGGTTCACAATCTTCAAAATGAAATTAAAAAACTAACTATTGAATTAATTAAAGCAAGAGATCAACAAGAGGATCACGTTAGACACTTAAGAACCCTGGAAAAAGCATTAGAAAAAAAGGAGAGACAAAAAGGGCAACAGCAAGCAGCACAGGTATTTCTCTATTTTACTCTATCAGTCCCATGAATTAACACTTTCATAGCTTCTGTCCTGAAACAAATTATGTCATTATATGGTAAACATAAAGGATGTTAGGCTGAATGCAAAAATTAGTTTAAATGCGCCAGTAATTTAACCTATGGAATCATTTCTTCAATTAGGGCTGCCAACATTCACAAAGCAGAGTTGGTGGAAATGCTGCCGGTTGTTAGGCTTGTGTTTAAGAGCCAGTTTTTAAATGTCTCCTTGGGGTACTTGGAGACTTTTAATTTTCATGCCTTCTGAATGGAAATTTTCAATAAAGTCTGTGGTGAAATAAGAGTTAATGCTAATGTGTTTGATGCTTCTAAGACTACACTTTATGAGACCATAGCATTTAATAAATTTTGAAAATCAACTTAGTCCCTAGGTCCTATTATTTAGAAGGCACTTGTCTTTGGGCAACTGACATTAAAATAGAAGCAGAGGAGATTATTATCTAAATACTGTAATGGTGTGTATTTTACTCAGATGCGACTTATCCAAGAGGTGGAACTCAAAGCCGCAGCTGCTGATAGAGAAATAAACTTACTTAGAACTTCTCTTCATCGAGAAAAGGAACAGGTGCAACAACTTCATGAACTTCTTGCATTGAAAGAACAAGAACACAGGTAAATGAAATATGTATATTTTAGGAAAATATGGACATTTAAAAATAGGAAAAAGTTATTTGGTTTTACCCCCTGCCCCTGCCAAGACTAGACAGTGATTGAGCAGTGGTGAAGTCTGGCACAGTTAGCTCATGGAGAATGACATGTTTATGTATGCTTTAGAATCAGTCTTAGAGTTAGAACCAGTAGCTTAAAAACAAATCAGTAACTTTATTGAGGTTGAGGTATGGGCTTATAGCAATGAAGCTCATTTTCCATTTCTCTAAGCCCAACTAAAAATTGATCATTGTAATATAGAGAAAGCTGTTTTAATTGACTTCCAAGTAACTACTTGTTAAATTATCAGTATTCTTTATCCCTTTGAAGCAGTGTTCAACAAACTTTCTCTGTGAAGGTCCAGATAGAAAATATCAATATTTTAGGCTTTTCAGGTCATGCCAAGCTATCTCTTTGTACCACAAAAGTAACCATAGACAGCACATAAATGAATGGGCATGGCTGTGTTTCAGTAAAAATTTACTTCCCCACAAGAAGGACAGCAGGCCAGATTTGGTCTATGGGCTATAGTTTGCCAACACCTGCATTTTAGAGTCCACAGTAATGTAAGCACATTCAGCTAGTTATCTGCTTACTACCAGTTGAATTGTATGATTGCCATGAGTTAATTGTGTTTGTTCTCAGGCCTATTTTGGTTTTGTCCTTGTATAAATCAAATTTTAATATATAAATTAAATTTTGATGCTCTGGGGAAAATTGTCATCATATGTGTGGTCAAGACAACTATAAAAGATTGGGGGGCAAATATCACAAAAATCTAAAAATTGGCACTTAATTTTCTTTTCAGATATCTTTTAACTTGTTCTAGTTTAAAGAAACCAAAACCAGAAGTAATGGGTTTTGTTTTATGAGTTTGATTTATTCAAGAAAAATACTGGAGAACTCTGAAGAATGAATTCACATTGAAATTAAAAAACTGGCCCTATATTAAAAGATTGGTGAAATTTCACACATAACTTGTTTTCAATTAACCAGCCACCAGGACCAGTCAGACTGTATTTATTGTATGTCAAAGACTCAACCAAAGTAGAAGATGCAGTGAGACAGAACCTGACTTCTGTGAATGCACCCAAAGAATTTTAGAAACCATAAAATGATTCTGAACTATCTCAGTGAAGTTAAGATTTGGCATACTCCTCTTATCCCTGTCACCACCGAATACGCAATCAAAACTCATATTCTTTCTGTATCTACCATCCTATCCCTAGTTTTCTGTGTGTGAAAGTGAGGAGCTGATCTTTAACAATAGGGAATATAGAACATTTAGTAACTATTTAAAAGACCTTTAAAGTTTTTCTTTCCAGATAAACAGCACCTTGTGATTTTTATTTGTTTTTCATCCAGGAAAGACCTTGAAACAAGGAAGTTTTTTAGTGAAGCTGAGTTCCAGGAAGCCTTAGCTAAAGAAATTGCTAAAGAAGAGAGAAAACATGAACAAGTTATAAAAGAATACCAAGACAAAATTGATGCATTAAACCAACAGTATATGGATTTAGAAAATGAATTCCGTATTGCTTTAACTGTTGAAGCCAGAAGATTTAAAGATGTAAGAATGGCGTCTAGCTTTTTATTGAAAACAGAATCAACAAGATATGGCTTGATAAGAAGACTACATTTTAGAATTCTAGCTCTATTTGCATGTTGGCTATATGATCTTAACCAAATTACTTAAATTCTTAGAGCCTTATTTTTTCACATAAATAATAGCTAATCTTCAGTGCTATTGCCAAAGTTAAGTGAGGTTATAAATGGTCAAGTAAAGAGAGCACAAATAGGAATTAGGAAACCTGAATTCTCTATTACTATAGAGCACGGATTGGCAAACTAAAGTCTCCAGGCTCTATAAATAAAGTTTTATTAGAACAGAGTCATGCCCACTTGTTTACATAGTATCTGTGGCTGCTTTTATGTTATAATAGCAGGGTTGAGGACTTACAACACAAACACATACGGCCTGGCTAGCCTGCAAAGCCAATTATCTGTCAATTTTATTCTGATTCTAAAAATGAAAGAAGTAAGCTGTTTCCAGAAACAGGTATTTTCCAAATATTTGCAGAACTGCTATTTATAATGCAATTTTGAAATATAGGTTAAAGATGGTTTTGAAAATGTTGCAACTGAATTAGCAAAGAGCAAGCATGCTCTTGTTTGGGCTCAACGAAAAGAAAATGAATCTTCCTCTTTAATTAAAGATCTAACCAGTATGGTGAAGGAACAAAAAACAAAGCTGGCAGAAGTTTCTAAATTGAAACAGGAAACAGCAACAAATTTACAGGTAAGACATTGTAACATTATATTTCCTTTTTAATTTTTTATGTCATTTTCTCAAGAATATTGTGATGATTTGAGGAAGTACACAATTATGAACTAGATAACACTACTTATATATTCTTAACGTGTGTGAAAAGTAATATAATTAGGAGATAAACCATGATTGCACAGATTGTATTGCTTACACTAAAATAGTATTTAAGTAAAATAAGTGAATTAATTTTAAGAAGCATACTAAGTAAATGTACCAGTTTTACAGTGATACAGGTAGTTGAAGTTTGGGAAATACATGAATTGTTGATATATTAATTTTGTGGTAGTGGTTGTTTTTACATATACCTAACTATAATAATTTTTTAATTACTTTATTTCTGTTGTCTCAATTTTAAATATTAGTGGTATTTTGCCCAAAAGGACTCACTTTCTATAAGTAACCTTTAGACTATTGATATAAACAATATTTGTTGAGAAATTTTGAGTATTACATGTGTAGTTGCTCTTTTAAGATATTAAATAAAATTCAGAGCATTTACAGGAGTAGGCTCTTAAAATTTGACTTTTTATTTCATGACCTACATTTATCTTTAGTTAATAAAATTTAAACATTTTTTGATGTAAAATTTAGGAACATTTACTTTGTATTTGCTTAAATAGCATTTTTTCTCATTATAAAATGCAAAAAGAAAATAAACGCTTAAATATAATAATTACTTTGCATATTTTTTCAATGTGTTTTGGTGGTATACAGAATCAAATCAACACACTTGAAATTTTAAGTGAAGATGACAAGAAGAAGAGTATTCAAATAGAACTTCTCAAGCATGAAAAAATGCAGCTTATTTCCGAACTAGCAGCCAAGGAATCGCTAATTTATGGTTTAAGAACAGAAAGAAAAGTATGGGGACATGAGTTGGCACAACAGGGTAAAATTCTCAATTTTCAAAGGGAAAAAATAGCCCATTCTGCTAATCCAACAAATCTGGGTATTAGAAAAGGAAGGGCTTAACTCTGCCTAGACATACCAAGAAAGAAGGTGACACTGTATATGAAAGGAGTAGTCATTTGCCAGTCAAACAGGAATGAAATTATACTTAGGAATTGGGAAGTAGTTTATTACACCTGTTACGAAGTTATAGCTCTGATTTTTTTGCTGTTGGTTTTCTTCCCCACTATAATTTGGTTACGTTTCTGAACAGGTATACATTTCTTTCTTATCTAGTGATTTTAAATTATTTGTACATATGCAGCATTCATTTTTTTTAGCTAAAAATGTTGCTAACATTTATGTTGTTATATGTGGAGAAATGTGAAATCGTTTATGAAAGAAAACCACTTTAGGTTCAGATAAACTTACCCTCAGTCTCATTCCCTTTCCAGTCACCATAAGGCAAGAGATATACACCATTTTAAGGCATTCTTAGAGACTTCATAAATTATGAATAGTAGGTGTTGGCCTGAATGGAACATTGTTCATTTGTCCATTCCATATAGAAATCTATAATATGATTTTGTTTGGACAGCATAACATGACCCATTAAATATTTCATGTCTGAGTTACTTGTTCATGATTTGTGGTTTTAGGTTCTCAAATAGCCGCAGTTGTTTAGAAGGCCTTTTTGTTCTTTTCCCCTTTCCTCTTCACATTGTACTATTATATATTTTGTTTCTTTATTCAGCTTTTCTTTTTATTAACTATATTATACATTGTAAAATTAGATGTTCATAAAATATAAATTCTCCAAGGTCTTTTTAAGTTTTTTACTGATGATGTTTGTTTCTTAGGATCTTCTCTAGCCCAAAATCATGGGAGACTAGAGGCTCAAATTGAAAGTTTGTGTAGGGAGAATGAATCTCTGCGAAAGGCAAGTGAACGTGATAATGACACATTAAGAATTAAGTGCAAAATCGTAGAAGACCAAACTGAAACCATTGGAAAATTAAAAAAAGTAAGTTTGACATTTTATTATAGGAAAAGAACATGTGGAAAGTTTGAAAGATCTGTGGATCATAGTATAATAATAAATATTTGTCTCAGTGCATCCCAGCTGTTATGGAATTTAAGACATATTATCATGTTTTTTCTTTTATGTTTGCCTCTTTGCTTTTAAAAGTTATATATGGGGCTTCCCTGGTGGCGCAGTGGTTGAGAGTCTGCCTGCCAATGCAGGGGACATGGGTTCGTGCCCCGGTCTGGGAGGATCCCACATGTCATGGAGCTGCTGGGCCCGTGGGCCATGGCCGCTGGGCCCGCGCGTCTGGAGCCTGTGTTCCGTAACGGGAGAGGCCACATCAGTGAGAGGCCTACATACCGCAAAAAAAAAAAAAAAAAGTTATATATGACATTTATTTATTAACTTATTAACTTGAAATTACTTTTACCTCAAAACTTTATGGAAAATGTTATGGCCCTTTGAAATAATTGGAAGTAGTGTCCATAAAGGGTTAGGAACCACAAAAACAAATATTTTATTTAAACTTTTCATTGTTTAGTATCTTCCAATATTGCTAATTCACATTTCGAAATTATGACAGAACCTGCTATCCCATATTTTAAAGTATCTGAATAGAAAGAATGTAAAAGATTCTTGCTTGTTCCCAAGGGAAACCGTTTTTACCCTGTTCTTCAATATGGCCTATCTTAAGAGAGAATACTAACAGGATCACTTGTTTCAAAGTATCTTACATGAAAATTTCCATAGAAATATTCTGAAAGTTAGCTTGAACAGTGAATCAAATTTGAACTCCAAAATTTTCTTCTAGAGATTATCTTTAAGGTATAAAAATAGCTGAGGGGCTTCCCTGGTGGCGCAGTGGTTGAGAGTCCACCTGCTGATGCAGGGGACATGGGTTCGTGCCCCGGTCCGGGAAGATCCCACATGCCGCGGAGCGGCTAGGCCCGTGGGCCATGGCCGTTGAGCCTGCGCGTCCGGAGCCTGTGCTCTGCAACGGGAGAGGCCACAACAGTGAGAGGCCCACATACCGCAAAAAAAAAAAAAAAAAAAAATAGCTGAGAAAGGGTTTTTAAGAAACTTGTAAGTGAGATTATCACCCATAAAGTTAGGA
This sequence comes from Phocoena sinus, assembly GCF_008692025.1. Lineage (NCBI taxonomy): Eukaryota > Metazoa > Chordata > Mammalia > Artiodactyla > Phocoenidae > Phocoena > Phocoena sinus. Next base: position 28,616,630 of record NC_045779.1, read on the forward strand.
ACTCATTCTTTACAGTAATTATAACTACCTAAGATTTGATTTTTTTTTCATTTAGTCATTTTTAAGAAACTCCTTGAGAACTTAACTTCATCAAGTACAGAAAATAGAGAAACATATTTATCACCATGTTGCTATATCCATAGCTAGATTTAGGCTGTGAATGATTTAACTGTATAACCCTAAACAATTATACTGGTTTTTTGGTTTTGCATGAAACCAGAATTTCAATTATATCTGTCATACATGCCAAGCTACACTGAAAATTATTTAAATTTTTTAGCAGTGAGCATTTTTTCTTGTTTTAAAAATCTATACTTGGTATATAATACTTGTGGTTGACATAACTGCTTCCACAGTAAGACTACTGCTTATTAATCTCTGAGCAGAGTTTTGGGAGGAAACGACTAGAAATGAATAAATAGTGGAGCCAAAAAACAGATGACTTTTAGTCTTAGATTTTTGGTTTAAAAAAAAAAAGTTTTCAGATTTTCAACTCATCATTTTTCTTTTCACAACTTAGTACATTTACTTTAAAGAACACTGTATCAGTCTCAAAGATATGAGCATTAATGGTACATTCCATCTAATCACAGAACATACAGAGATAGCTAGGCATAATTTCTTTTAGCAGTAAATTTATCATAGCTAATAACTTAAAGGGATAATGACCTAATCTGCAAAATTTGGAGTTCAGTGTTTTCAATTAAGTAGATCCTGTAGTTAGCTTCTGACTATGGAAATTAGAAACAAATCTTTTGAGATTTGGTTTCCTCCTGTGTATTATTTTGGTACTTTTAAGTATGGATCACAAAATTCTCTGATGCTACAATGTTATTCTTTCTATTAATGGGGTTTTTCATAAGAATCTTCTATAGCTTTTGTGGATTCCTAATATAATATGTGTCAAGACTGCTTTCCTCTAAGTACTTACTTAAGTATTACTCTTAAGTACAAGAGTTGTGAGGAGAAAATAAACAATTCATGCCTTTTATGCAAATGTTGGTCAAGACTAGAAGACTACCTGATATCTTTGCTTAGAATTTTTAGATATATAACACACTGAGGAATTGAACCACATTTTTTAAAATAGTGATGAATTCATGCCTAAATTAGCCTTGTTCAGTATTTGTTTGTTTGCCTCCATCTGCTTCCCAAAAGGGAAAAAAGGCAAGGTGGGGCAGGGGAAACAGGGTAAAAACAAAAACTGCCAATTTCATCTTTTCTCACTTTCAGAGACTGATATCAGTAGTTGGTGTTATAGCAGGGCTGTTCCTGCCGTCCAGGCATACCCCCTTAAAGCAAACATGTTCATTGAAGTAAATAACCCATATAAGGCCTAATACCTGCAAACACTTAACAGTGCCTAAGGCGGTCTTGAGCTTTCATTATCCTCTGATTTGTAATATGCAAATAGAGGATAAAGTATGACTCACAGTATAGAAGATATAATAAAAGGAAGTTTTGGGGGATGTAGAGACTATTTTCATGTGACATTGTAATAGTGATGAAATCATACTTTATTTTAAAGTATTTGCTCATCCTAATGCAGAAGACCCTTGTTAGCATAGTAGAAATAGCATTTTAATTTGTATCATACATGCACAGTGAACATAAGTCTTTGCTGTATTCCATGTTAATTGAAATTTTCATTGCAGTTTTCTTTTCCTTCTACTCCCTCTGTGTGGTTGGTAGTTACTCACTTAATGAAATAAAAAGTGTAAATAGTGCATCTTTCTTAGTGGCAGTTGAAACATAGTAGTAGTGCTATTCCTTATTGATTGTGATTTTTAAAATGTTCTGTAAATCTTTTCTAAAACATTCTTTGAATGTTCAATTTATTTTTTAATCTATAGTTTTTATAACTTTAAACCATATTGAATTAATTAGGAAATGAGACATTCAAGATTAATAAAAATAATTATTTTTTTAAATAATGATTTTTTTTCTGTAAAAATGAAGTGTTTACAGGAAAGAGACGAGCAAATCAAAATATTACACGAAAAGATCACTGAAATACAAAAATGTACCCAAGAACAACTTGATGAAAAATCTTCACAACTGGATGAAATAATTGAGAAACTAGAAAGACACAATGAAAGGAAAGAAAAACTAAAACAGCAGTTGAAAGTAAAGGAATTAGAACTTGAAGAAATTAGAAAAGCTTACAGGTATTTTATGAATTTCCTGTTGAGAAATTACATGTGGCTTAATAATTTCATATAACCAATTTTATTTTTTAAATTATTTCTTCTCATATTAGTACACTTAATCAGAAGTGGCATGATAAAGGAGAGCTTCTGTGTCATCTTGAAATGCAAGTAAAAGAAGTGAAAGAAAACTTTGAAAACAAAGAAAGGAAACTTAAAGCAGAAAGAGACAAAAGTATTGAACTGCAAAAGTAAGTCCTAAAGTATGTGGGATATCTTTAAACATAAAACTGAATTGGGGGGCTTCCCTGGTGGCGCAGTGGTTGAGAGTCTGCCTGCCGATGCAGGGGACACGGGTTCGTGCCCCGGTCCAGGAAGATCCCACATGCTGCAGAGCGGCTGGGCCCGTGAGCCATGGCCGCTGAGCCGGCGCGTCCGGAGCCTGTGCTCCGCAATGGGAGAGGCCACAGCAGTGAGAGGCCCGCGCACCGCAAAAAAAAAAAAAAAACTGAATTGGGATGGGTGGGTTGTGTAGGACGGCGGGGGGATGGGGGTGAGGAGGGTAAAAACATGCTGGACATAGGTATTTGCCAAGTACTTTATTTCCATTCCATCTATAAAATGATTATAATAGTTCCTACTTTAATGTTTGATGTGAGGTTTAAACTTTATATATATGTGTGTATTTATGTATATATATATGGTTTGTATATTTAACATTTAAATAGTGCCTGACACATAGTAATTGCTGTATAAATATTTCATTTTTATTACTGTGATTATTGTTTTCAAACTCTGTTTGAATGAAAGCAGCAAGTGATATTTTTGGCTGTTGTATGTGGAGTTTAGAGGAGGAAATCACTGACTACCAGGGACAGTGAGCTCCTGAAGAAGCTAAAACAGATTTAGGTAGCAGTTGGCCTGCACCAGCTGAGGATAAGAGTTGATTTTAAAGAAGGGGAAGGAAATGTATACATATATGCCATTGTTTTATGGATTTTATAAAATACTCTAGAGGAAATGAGGGTTTTACCTTGTAAGCTGTATAACTAGACTTGTTAAAATAATTTACAAAGTTGACTGCCTTAAAAATTAGGTAGCATGGTTTAGTGACCAGTGCTCATGTCAAGATACAGAATGGCATAGATAACATGGCATATAGGTAGCCAAAAAATCTCATATAGAGAGAGATAGGTTCCCATTATATCAAGTCTAATAGAACCTGGAAATTTGATTTCTCATATTTTAATTCTTTGAAAAGGTGTTATTTTACTCCCCAGAAAGTTTTGGTTGATAATACAGTCATTTGTTTATTTGCTAAGGGACCCTGTTCCACTTTGCTTTACAACCAAGCACTAATACAGAGACCTTGACTTGCAACCTATTGCAGTTTTCTTTCCTGCTGGTCACAGCTTTGCAGTTTGGAGTCCTTTTGATCCTAAAAGAAACAATCATTTCATATAACTAGCAGTTCCTAAACTTAATAAAAATCATAAAGCCTGACAATTTTTAGAATCTCTTATATTGCATTGTTTATCATGTCTTTAAGAGCAAAACAATAAAGGCTTGATTTTATACATTAATGCTTTTATGACTAAGATTAATAATATGATTTTTAATTTAATGGAATTTTAATAAAGTAAGTACATTATTGTTCATAAGAATAGATTTTATTTGCATAGTTTCTTATAATGTATAAATTGATTTTTTTCTTATATCTTATTTTGAACCCAGCAATAATTTTGTGAGGTTGGCTGAACAGGCAGGATTATTGTGTTTTATAGTTGACAAACTTTAAACACAGTGTTTGTGACTCGCCCTTAGTCACATAGCTACCAACTGTTGCAACTGGGAATAAAAAAAAAAGACTTTTGATTCATGGTCCTGATGCTGAAAACTCATCCTCTGTATGCTGGTGCCGAATCAAGTCTCAGAGACAGTTTCGGGTGAAATAGAGAAGAATGGCTTTATTGCTTTGCTGGGCAAAGGGGGACACAACAGCCTTGTGCCTCAAAAAACTGTGTCCCAGCCTGAGAAGTGAGGAGTTTTATAGCAATGGTTCAAGGGTGGAGCGGCTAATAAGGATCAGGGTGTGTGCAGTGCCTGCACTCCTTTAATCTGGCCTCAGGTGGTCTCCTGATGAGCTTCTCTGGTTCCTTTAATCTGGTGTCAGGTGGTCTTCTCCCTAGTCTCTGCATCCCCTCCCTTCCCTCATTAGCAACTGTTTGAATCTGCCCTTTGGAACTCAGGGAAGGTCATGGAGGCTGGAGTCTATTCCCTACAAACAAGAAATGGGGACACAGAAAGGCTTCCATGCCCAGGAGCCCCACAGGGTCCTGCTTGGTTTCAGTCCCAATGTTCAATCCACTATTACAATGGGCTGTGCCAAAACCAGGAAGTTTGTTCATTATGGACTTAACGTTTTTAATAAAATTATTCATACTTAATATAAAGGAATGGGTATTTGGCCTATAAGAAACTTATAGCACTAAAATTTTGTGAATACTGTTTATAATTTATTAACATAGGGTTTTACCCATTAAGCATTAACATAGGGAAGTCAGACATATATGCTTACAAACTTGAACCTTCCTATAGTATATATACCTCAAATTATTATCACACTGCTAATACATGGAGGAAAAAAAGATTGATAGTAGCATCTATGAAGGTGCTTATAAACCATATTCTTAGACTCAAAATAAATGAGAACCAATGTACTCTAACTTTCAGAGGGTAATAGTGTAACAAACTTCCATTGATGTTACCTTACTCTATTCTGTTACTAAGATTCTGTTGGATGGTGAACTACTTATATCTTTAGTTACCCAAGATGGCCCTTTGTTATTTAATGGAGTTATGCTTCCATTAAAATATGAATGTAAGAGCTTCCATCTAAAAAGGCAAAAAACAGCCTAATTTTTATATGTACCAGTAGATATGTGGGTTTGTTTTGTTTTTAAGGGATGCAATAGAAATGCTTCATAGTATGGATGATGCATTTAAAAAACAAGTTGATGCAATTGTTGAAGCTCATCAAGCTGAAATAATACAACTGGCAAGTGAAAAGCAGAAATGTATTGATTCTGCAAATTTAAAGGTACTGTAAGTAAAATTCACTTTGATAATCAGTATTAAATTGTTATAGCTAAGTAAATTGGATCTTTGACAATGATAAAAGAGAAAAGGAAGCATGATTTAATAACCAAATAGATATGAAGAAAATTGCCAGTACAATCATGAAGCCAGACCAAAATGTCGGTAATACTTAGATTAGGTGTAGAATATAATTTTAATGAAACCAAGATTATAAGTTTGATTCTGATGTGCACCTGCTCCATGAACTCTGGATAAAAATTTCTGTATCCCTAGCCAATTTCAGCTGGAAGCCCCTTTGGTTACACATAGGCAAGATGAGAATGTGAATGTATTAAATACAATCCATCACTACCTAGGACAAGTTCTCAAGGAGTGTTTTATTATCAATTAGGGTTCAAAACTATCAAATTTCTCATTTTAATATCATTGACAAAGGAATGGGTTAGGATAATAATAAATCAGAGGGAAACATCAAAATTACCTGCAGAGCTTTTTAATAATACATATGCATGTGCTTCCCCCTCAGACTTTCATTCACTAAGACTGGGATCAGACCCAGGTATTTTTCTCAACAGGTGCTTCTGATATGATCCCTCTGTTAGTTAAGATTCACTAGATGAGCAGACAGTTACAAATTTCCATTTTTCCCTGATTTTGAAGTAATAATAAGAAACAGATATCTTTAAGACTGGAGATTTATAAATCAGCAACTGGAAAAGGAAAAGAGTTAATAGAAAAGGAAAGTGATACTTCATATATTACAATCAAGGTTGTATAATTAAATGACATTACCATCAGGAGTCTATGTAACCAGAAAGGGGGATTTAGGTCTTTGGAAATAATCACAATGAATAAGGAAATATAACTTGTTCAAAATTTAGTTCTTTGTTTCATTTCAAGTTAACAGATGTTTCAGATATTTTATTTAAAATCTACCGATTGTTGAACAAGAGTACATTAGGTATTACTAAATAAAGTATAAAATTAGGCCTTTAGCTAAAAAGAAAATACTGTGTTTGATTATGGACATCTTGCCAATATGATGTAATATCAAAGGAAGGTGTTTGTTAGAGAATAGAAAAATTTCACCAAAGCTTAAATGCGGTAATCATGAAAAAAAATTGTAAGGCATCACGTAGAGGTGATCATTTAAATTAGAAAAAATGTTTTCAAAGGGAAAAAAATTAGGAAGTCTATACCAGAGATTAGGAAGAGGGAAGTAAACAGAAAGGGATGATGATATTGGTAGTACTCTCAGGAATGTTGTATGATAGGAGAGAGAGTTTCAAGCAGAAATTAATAGTATCAAATACATTGAATCCTAGGAGAATGTAGGTTAACAATAAAATCATAAGATGATCTCTCAAAAAGATGGTAATTTATAACCACCACCAGCAATTTTAGAAATGCAGTGTTTAAAGAGTTTCTTTGGAAACGGAGGTTGTTTCAGTTTTTAAAGTCAAATTCATGATTCAGCATTCATAATCAGCACAGGACAGTGGAAAGATTAAGTCAGAAGACTGGTATCATCCAAATATGCTCCTGAGAAGCTACACAACTTGAACAAGTTTTCTAAATTATAAAATAGAGTTAAAATAAATTACCATGTGTTAATCACAAGAACCTATGAGAAATAAATGGATAATACACATGTAAGTACTTTGTATACAGTATAACATTTTCCCTATTAGTATTTGAACAAGTTAACATTTTATTAACCTCTGTGCTTTAAATGGACGTCACAAAATACAAAATGTATAAGAATAAATTTTTCACTTTTTTGCATTTTTTAAAATACATTTTCATTAAGAAATGTAAATGTTATAAAATTTATGTTGATTTAGGTTCATCAAGTTGAAGAAGAAATGCGTGGACTTCTGGAAGAAACGTGCAAGAACAAAAAAGCAATGGAAATAAAAATTAAGCAACTTGCTTTTGCTCTAAATCAAATTCAGCAAGAAATGTGATGGTTCTGAGAATGGATTGAATTGAAATGAACCAGCAGACCTATTGTAAAAATGATTAAATATTGTGATAGTAGTAACTGCTATGACTTTGAAATGTCTTTTTCTACACATTTCATTCTAATTATATTTTAAAAGACTTGATCAAGTATTTATTAATTGTATATGTAGGTTTTTTTATAATAAATTGTTGACAATTATGTGTATTAGAAAAACCTACCAAAATAACTAAAAACACTTTTTCTTGTTTCGGTGCTGTACATTGTTTGCTAATTACACATTTGCCTATGAGGGAAAGTATTTTAATATCGTTGTTAATCTTACTGTGTTGATGAAGAACTAATTATATTTATTGGTTGTCCTTTAGTTGACATAGCGCCATTCTTTTGAAAGGCTCGTAAATGTAGCTAAAAAATATTTTAAATCTGTATAAGGGATGTGGTATTTTTAAGAATGCATATGTAAGTATCTCCACATCACTCATAATGACCCCTTTTTATATAATGCATATGACTTTTTCATTAAAGATTACATTTAAGGTTTTATAAACATTGTCTCAAGAGGAACACTACCGTTCCACTGTCATTCTCTCATTTTTCCTTTTTAGTTACTATTTATGAAGAGAATTCTTATTTTGTAACTGGAAACAGTTTTCTTCCATTTCATATCAGTTCACTTATTACTATTTCACTTTTGTCATCTCTTATGTTCCTCTGTATTCAGAACAAAGATCTAAATACTATTCTCCTTACTATTTCTGAAAGAATATAATACCTAATCCTTAACTAATAGCCAGTGAACTAAGTTTTGAAAATTAAATGGAATCAGAAAAAATGTAAAGAGAGGGCCCCATTTTGTTATAGGCAAGATTTATACTGAAATCCGTGGGACATCAAGCATGTCAATATATGTAATGGGAGTCTGTGGAGGAGGGGAGGACATAAGAAATATTGGGGGAAATAATAGCTGAAAACTTCCTAAATTTGATGAAAAAGGTTAACCTACAAATTCAAGAACTTCTGTAAAACCCAGGATAAGCACAAAGAGAACCACACCTAAACACTTAAGAGTCAAACTGTTGGGAAAATCTTGAAAGCAGTGAGAAAATATGATTTATTTCATATAAAGAAACAATATAACTAACAGTTGACTTCTCATCAGAAATAATGGAGACCAGAAGGCAATGAAAGACATATTTTAGGTACAGGAAGAAAAGGAACAGTACATCCAGGGCTCCCCTGGTGGCACAGTGGTTGAGAGTCCACCTGCCGATGCAGGGGACACGGGTTCGTGCTCCGGTCCGGGAAGATACCCCACGGAGCAGCTGGGCCCGTGAGCCATGGCGGCTGAGCCTGCGCGTCCGGAGCCTGTGCTCCGCAACGGGAGAGGCCACAACAGTGAGAGGCCCATGTACCGCAAAAAAAACAAAAAAAAAAAAGAATTCTACATCCAACAATATTATCCCTCAGAATAAATGCAAAGCAAATGAGACTAGAAGCAGTGGGCTGACAGAGTACTCAAAGAAAAAAAGTTAGCTAAGAATCTTATATCCCACAAAACTATCTTTTAAACATGAAACCAAAATAAAGTCATTCCCAGGTAACAGAAAATGTGTTCCTACCAGACCCACCTTACAACAAAGGCTGAAGGAAGTTCTTAAGGCTTCAGATCCTTTCAGGTGACCCTAGAGAGTAATTTGAATACACATGAGAAGAAAAAAACACCGGTAAAGGTAATTATAAAAGAATATAAATATATATTTCTTTTCCTTTCATCCCTTAGCTGATTAAAAAAGCAAATATGTAAAACAATGTGTATAATTGTATTATTGGGAGTAAAACAAAATGTAATATTTCTCAATATCAGCACAAAGGTGGGTGAAAGCAAAGCTGTACGGAAGCAAGGAAGTAACAGACAGTAACTTGAAATCATAGGAACAAGTGACACCAATAATAAATATGAAAATGTAACTGTATATATTTGCTCTTCTTAGACTTTAAGTTATATAAAACAACTATAAAAACAGTTGCAATTATAAAATAGATGTAACATATATAACAGCACAAAAAGAGGAAGAGAATAGAGCTATATAGAAGATTCTATATTTCATTGAAACTGGGTTAGTATAAATCTGTTGTATATTCTGATAAGGTATGTATAAGCCATTGTGAAGCCATTAAGGAAGTAACTCAAAATAAATAACTAAAGAATAGAATTAAAATGTTATACTAGAAAATATTTGTGTAATACAAAAGAAGCAGAAGTAGAGCAATAAAGTATAAAGCAATTATTAAATGCAATAAAAAAGACAAGATATTTAGAAAACAAAAAATGGCCGAAATAAGTTCAACTCATGTATAATTCAACTACATCAATAATTATGTTGTGTGACTGGATTAAATAATCCAAAAGACAAAAATAGACAAGAAAACAAGATCCAGCTGTGTGTTGCCTACAAGACACTTTCAAATATGCAAATAGGTTGAAAGTAAAAGGACAGAAAAAGATATGTAAATAGCAACCATAAGAAAGATGGAGTGGCTATACTAATATCAGACAAAATAGACTTTGAAACAAAAATGTACTAGTAGGAAAGATGATAAAATGTCAATTTATCAGGAATGTATAATTATTAACATGGATGTACCTACTGGCATATTCCCAAAATTCATGAAGCAAAACTGACAGGCTTGAAGGGAAAAAAAGGTAATTCAACAGTTACAGAAAATTCAATACTTCACTTTCAATAATGGATAGAACAATGAGGCATGAGATCAACAAGAGAACAGAAGACTTCAACGACACGGTAAACCAACTAGGCCTAACAGACATCTGCAGGATGCTTTCAACAACAGCAGAATCTTTACATTCTTCTGAAGTGCACATGGAACATTCTGCAGTATAGATTAGATGGAAGGTCAGAAAGCAAGCCTCAATGGGTTTAGAAGTATTGAAATCACACAAAGTATGCTCTGTGACCACAGCAAACTGAAATTAGGAAGGAATAACAAATTTGGGTAATTTACAATTATGTGGAAATTAAACACACTCCTAAATAAGTACTGGATCAAAGAAGAAATCACAAGGGAAATTAGAAAAATTCTTTGAGGTGAATGGAAATGAAAAGAATGTAACAAAATTTATGAGATGTAACTAAAGTAGTTGTCAGAAGGAAATTTTTTATCTGCAAGCAACTACATTAAAAAAGAAGAAAAACCTGAAATTAATATCCTAACCTTCCACCTATAAATACTGGGAAAAGTGGAGCAAACTAAAGCCAAAGCAGACAGACTGAAGGAAATAAAAATTAGAGCAGAAATTAATGAAAATAGAAAAACAATACAATCAGTGCACCTAAAATTTTGACTTTGAAAAATCTACAAAATAAACCTTGAGCTAAATTAATTCAGGATAAAAGGGCTCAAATTACTAAAATCAGGAATGAGCACAAGAAAATGATAATAATAATAAGGGTGGGAGGAAACTCTGGAAGTTGTTGAATATGTTTATGGCCTTAATGATGGTGATAGTTTCATGAGTTTATACTTACTCCCGCTCATCAAATTGTACAGACTATGTACAGCTTTTGCATGTCAATCATACCTTAATACAGTGGTTTAAAATAAAAAGAAAGAACTCCATAGGCAATAGAATAAAAAAGAATAAAATTCTTAGGTATAAATATAACAAAAGAAGTGCAAATCTCATACTCTGAAAACTACAAAACATGGTTGAAAGGAAACAAGACAATATTCATGGATTGGAAGACTTAAGGTGGTAATTCTCCCCAAACTCATCTACAGGTTAAATGCAATCCCTACCAAAATCTCGGCTAGCTTATTTGCATAAATTGACAACATGGTCTCTAAAATTCACACAGAAATTCAAGGGACCTAGACTATCAATCTTGAAAAAGTTGGAAAACTCACACTTCTTCATTTAAAATCTTACTAGAAAGGTACAGAGGGACAGCAGCCAAGATGGCAGAGTAAAAGGACCCTAAGCTCACCTCCTCTCAGGAGCACACAAAAATAACAAAAATCTGCAGAACAACCATCATTTAAAAAGACTGAAACCTACCAGAAAATATCATTTAAAAAGACTGAAACCTACCAGAAAATATCCTCTATAGCTAAAGACATAAAGAAGGAACCACAATGAGACTGGTAGGAGGGGCAGACTCATAATATAATCAAATCTCATCCCCCCTGCGTGGGTGATCCACAAACTGGAGAATAATTATATTACAGAGGCTCTCCCACAGGAATGAGTGTTCTGAGCCCCAGCCTGGGGTTCCAGCACTGTGAAGAGAAGTTCCCAGAGCATTCAGTTTTGAAGGCCAGCGGGGCTTAGTTGCAGGAGCCCCACAGGATTGGGGGAAATAGAGACTTCACTTCTACAGGGCACACAAAATCTCATGCATACCAGGACCAAGGGCAAAAGCAGTAATTTGATAGGTGCCTGGACCAGACCTACCTGCCGGTCTTGAAGCATCTCCTGGAGAGGTGGGGGGCAGCTCTTGCCCACCATGGGGACATAGACACTGATGGCAGAGATATGGGGGAGTGTTCATCTATATGAACTCTCACTGGAGGGAGACATCTTGCTTGGGTCATTAGCACCAAGACCTGGCCCCACCCAACAACCTGTAGGCTCTAGTGCTGGAATTCCTCAGGCCAAACAACAAACTGAGTGGGGACACAGCCCCACCCATCAGCAGACAGGCTCCTAAAGACTTGCTGAGCCCACAGACACCTCTAGACACGCCCCTAGACGTGGCCCTGCCCACCAGAGGACCAAGACCAACTCCAGCCCCTTAGGGGCAGGCACCAGCCCCTCCTGCTTAGAAGCCTGCACAAGTCTCTAGACCAGACCAGCTTCAACCACCAGGGGGCAGACACCAGAAGCAAGAAAACTAAAGTCCTACAGGATGCAGACAGAGTCCACAAATGCAGGCCAGACACTATCCTGGGACCAGCTGGTCCCTAGCCATTGGGTGGTAAGAGGGGAGTACACTGCTGGGATGCATAGGACATCTCCTACAGAGGGCCACTTCTCCAAGGTTGAGAAACATAAAAGGACTGCACTCTTAAAGGGCATGCACAAAATCTCACACACTCTGGGACCCAGTGCAAAAGCAGTGGTTTGAAAGGAGCCTGGGTGAGACCTAACCTGCTTATGTTAGAGAGTTTACTAGAAAGGCAGGAGGCAACTGAGCTCATCCTAGAGACATAGACACTGGGGCAGCCATCTGAGGGAGCTCATTCTACCACGAGGACACTGGTGCTTGTAAGCGCCGACTTGGAATCTTCCCTCTAGCTCATAAGCCTCAGGACCCAGCCCTGCCCCCACACACCAGTCTATAGTCACCAACACTGGGACAACTCAGTAAGCAGGGACAAAGCCCCCTGTACACACACCCCAGCATAGAAGCTGCCTTAAGACTCACTGAGCCCACAGCCTCCCCTGGACATGACCCTGCCACCAGAGGGCCAAGGAACTTGTCCCCACACACCAGTGTGCAGGCCTAGACCTGGGACCCCAGGGCCCTGCAACCAGAGACACTAGTATCCAGATCCACGTACCAGTGGGCAGGCACCAACCCCAGAATCCCTGGCCTCACTCACCCATGAACCTGCTCTAGCCTTGGGATCAGTCTCACAGACCAGAGGGCAGACACCAGCCCCAGGACAACTGCAGCCCCACAGCCTGTGGACCCAGCCCACCCACCAACAGCCCAGCCCCAGCCCTGGGACTGGCTGGGCCCTGGCCCTGCCCACCAGCAGGTGAACACAAGCTTCAGAATACCCCAGACCCCACACCCAGGGGTGTCAGGAACCACTCCCATCCAGTAACAGCTCTGGGACACCCTGGGCCTTGCAGGCAGAACTCAGGACATCGCTTTGCCTATGGGTAGGTCATCACTAGCTCCAGAACATGGCTTCACCCACCACTGGGCAGGAGCCAACCCTGAGATCTCCTGGAAGCTGACAGCCCATCAGTGAGCGAGTACTAGCCGTCTGGGGTTCCACCACCAGCTACCTCATGACACAGCCTCAAAAACCAACGGTCAGCAGCCTCCAAACAAGGAGGGCCTGGCAACCAACTGGACCAGGGACCAGCCAGGCCTACCAGACTTCCCACAGTAGTCAGCCCACCACCACAGAAGGACCCAAGGAACCCACATAGGGGGCACCCCTAGAGCATATAGCTCTTGTGACAAGAGTGGAGTGCACTGCTGGGATGCATAGCTACATCTCCTACAAAAGGCTACTGCTGCAAGGCTGGAAAATGTAACCAACCTACCAAATACATAGAAATAAAAACAGCAAGTTAGGCAAAATAAAGTGACAGAGGAACATGTTCCAAAAGAAGGAACAAGATAAAACCCCAGAAAAAGAACTGAAATAGAGATAGGCAATCTACTTGGGAAAGAGTTCAGGGTAACAATTGTAAAGATGATCAAAGAACTCAGTAGAAGAGTGGATGCACAGATTGAGAAGTTAGAAGTATTTAACAACAAAGTGTTAGAAAATACAAATAACAACCAAACAAAGACCAAGACTACAATAACTGAAATGAAAAATACACTAGATGAAATCAACAGTAGACTAAATTATACAGAGGAAAGGATCAGCAAGCTGGAAGACAAGGTAATGGAAATCACTGACGCCAAACAAAAAAAAGAATGAGAAGAAATGAAGACAGTTTAAGAGACCTTTGGGACAACATCAAGTCTACTAACATTTGCATTATTGGGGTTCCAGAAGGAGAAGAGAGAGAGAAAGGGACTGAGAACATATTTGAAGACATAATAGCTAAAAAATGTCCTGACCTAGGAAAGGAAATAGACATCAAAGTCCAGGAAGCATGGAGAGTCCCAAACAATATTAACCCAAAGAGGAACAACACCAAGACACATTGTAATTAAAATGGAAAAATTAAAGATAGAGAATATTAAAAGCAGCAAGGAAAACAAAAAATCTATAATAGATAACACACACAAAACAAAGAAAGAAATCCAGGTATAACACTCAAGATAGACACCAAATCACAAGAGAATAGAACAAAAGAAGACAAAAGGAACAACAACAAAAATCCCACAAAAATAATCCCACAACAATTCACAAAATGGCAATAAGAACATACATATCAATAATTACTTTAAAAGTAAATGGACTAAATGCTCCAATCAAAAGACATAGAGTGGTTGAATGAATACAAAATGAGACCCATATATATGTTGCTTACCAGAGACTCACTTCAGATCTAAAGACACACAGACTGAAAGTGAGGGCATGGAAGAAATTATTCCATGCAAATGGGAATCAAAAGAAAGCTGGAGTAGCAATACAAATATCAGAGAAAATGGACTTTAAAACAGACTGTTATAAGAAGCAAAGAAGAACATTACTTAATGATGAAGGGATCAATCCAAGAAGATATAACAACTGTAAATACATATGCACCCAACATAGGAGAACATAAATACATAAGGCAAACAATAACTAACATAAAGGGAGAAATTGACAGTAACACAATAATAGTAGGGGACTTAAAACTCTGCTTACATCAAGGGACAGATCACCCAGATAGAAAATCAATAAGGAAATACTGGCCTTAGAGGACACATTAGATCAGAAGAACTTAATAGATATACATGGAACATTCCATCTAAAAGCAGCAGAATACACATTCTTTTCAAAGGCACACAGAACATTCTCCAGGATGGACCACATGCTAGACCACAAAACAAGCCTTGGTAAATTTAAGTAAACTGAAATCATATCAAGCACATTTTCCAACCAAAATGCTATGAGACTAGGAATTAACTACAAGAAAAAAAAAACTGCAAAAAACACAAACATGTGGAGGCTAAATAATATGCTATCAAACAACCAATAGATCACTGAAGGCATCAAAGAGGAAATCAAAAAAATGTCTGAGAGATGAAAATGAAAACACAATGATCCAAAATCTATGGGTTGCAGTAAGAGCAGATCTAAAAGACAAGTGTACAGTGATACAAGCTTACCCAAGGAATCAAGAAAAATCTCAAATAAACAACCTAACCTTACACTTAAAGGATCTAGAAATAGAAGAACAAAAAAAAATCCAAAGTTAATAGAAGGAAAGAATGCATAAAGATTAGAACAGAACTAAATGAAACAGAGACTAAAAAAAATAGAGAAGATTAATGAAACTTAAAGCTGCTTCTTTGAAAAGATAAACAAAATTGATAAACTTTTAGCCATCATGAAAAAAAGAGAAAGGGCCCAAATCAATAAAATCAGAAATGAAAAAGGAGAAGTTACAACCAACACCACAGAAATACAAAGGATCATAAGAGACTATTATTAACAACAATATGCCAACAAAATGGACAACTAGAGGAAATGGACAAATTCTTAGAAGTGTACAATCTCCCAAGACTGAACCAAGAAGAATTAGAAAATAGGAACAGACCAATTACCAGTAATGAAATTGAATCAGAAATTTTTAAACTCCCAACAAACAGAAGTCCAAGACCAGATGGCTTCACAGGTGACTTCTACCAAACATTTAGAGAAGAGCTAACACCTATCCTTCTCAAAATATTCAAAAAAATTACAGAGGAACAAATGCTTCCAAACCAGACAAAGATATCACAAAAAAGAAAATTACAGCCCGATATCCCTGATGAACATAGATGCAAAAATACTCAAGAAAATATTAGCAAAGTAAATCCAACAATATTTTGAAAGGATCATACACCATGATCAAGTGGGGTTTTTCCCAGGGATGCAAAGATGATCAATATCCACAAATCAGTCAATGGGATAAGCCACAATAACAAACTGTAAAATAAAACCATATGATGATTTAAAAGATGTAGAAAAAGCTTTTGATAAAATTCAACATTTTTTATAACAAAAACTCTCCAGAAATTGGGCATAGAAGGAACATACCTCAGTATAATTAATAAAGGCTATATGTGATAAGCTCACAGCTAACATCATACTCAACAGTGAAAAACTGAAAGCATTTCCTCTAAGGTCAGGAACAAGACAAGGATGCCCACTTTCACCACTTTTATTCAACATAGTATTGAAGTCCTAGCCATGGAAGTCAGACAAGAAAAAGAAATAAAGGGAATCCAAATTGGAAAGGAAGAAATAAAACTGCCACTTTGTGCAGACATTATGCTATAGAATTCCTTAAGATGCCTCCAAAAAACTACTAGAGCTCCACAATGAATTTGTTAAAGTTGCAGGACACAAAATTAATATACAGAAATTGGTTCCATTTCTATACACTAAGAGCAAGCTATCAGTAGGAGAAATTAAGGAAGCAATATTTACCATTGCTTCAAAAAGAATAAAATACCTACAAATAAACTTACCTAAAAAGGTAAAAAGAACTGTACTCAGAAAATTATAAGACACTAATGAAGGAAACTGAAAACAACAAAAACAGATGGAAAGATAAACCATGTTCATGGATTGGAAGAATTAATATTGTTAAAATGACCATACTGCCCAAGGCAATCTACGGATTCAATGCAACGCCTATCAAAATACCAACAGCATTTTTCACAGAACTAGAACAAATAATCTAAAATTTTGTATGAAAACACAAGAGCCCCTGAATAGGCAAAACAATCTTAAGAAATAAGAACAGAGCTGGAGGAATCATGCGCCCTGACTTCAGACTATACTACAAAGCTACAATAATCAAAACAGTATGGTACTAGCCCAGAAAATAGACACATAGATCAATGGAACAGATTAGAGAACCCAGAAATAAACTCACACACTTATGGTCAATTAATCTACAACAAAGGAGGCAAGAACATACAATGGTGAAAAGACAATCTCTTCAGTCAGTGGTGCTGGGAAAACTTGACAGCTACATGTAAAAGAATGAAATTAGAACATTTTCTCATACAAAAATGAACTCAAAATGGATTAAAGACCTAAATGTCAGACCAGATACCATAAAATTCCTAGAGGAAAACATAGGCAGAACACTCTTTGACATATATCATAGCAATATTTTTGTTTTGATCTGTTTCCTAAGGTAAAGTAAACAAAAGCAAAATTTAGTGAATAGAACCTAGCTAAATGTAAATGGTTTTGCACAGCAAAGGAAACCATCGACAAAATGAAAAGACAACCTACTGAATGGGAGAAAATATTTGTAAGTGATATGACCAATAAGGGGTTAATATCCAAAATATATAAACAGCTCATACAACTTGATATCAAACAAACAAACAACCAAACCATTGATTAGAAAATGGGCAGAGGATTTGAATAGACATTTTTCCAAAGAAGACATACAGATGGCCAACAGGTACATGAAAAGATGCTCAACATCAATAATCATCAGAGAAATGCAAATCAAAACTACAATGAGATATCACTTCACACCTGCCAGAATAAACTATCATCAAAAAGATCACAAATAATAAATATTGGCAAGGGTGTAGAGAAAAGGGAACCGTAAATTGGTGTAGCCACTGTGGAAATCAGTTTGGAGGTTTCTCAAAAAACTAAAAATAGGGACTTCCCTGGTGGGCCAGTGGGTAATACTCTGCGCTCTCAATGCAGGGGGCCCAAGTTCAGTCCCTGGTTGGGGAACTAGATCCCACATGCATCCTGCAACTAAGAGTCCACATGCTGCAACTAAGAAATCCACATGCCACAACTAAGAGCCCACATGCCAAAACTAAGACCTAGCATGGCCAAAATAAATAAATAAAAAATAAATACATACTTTAAAAAAACTAAAAATAAAACTACATATGATCTGGCAATTCCACTCCTGGGTATATATTCAAAGAAAATGAAAACACTAATTTAAAAGATACATGCACTCCAATGTTGATAGCAGCATTATTTACAATAGCCAAACTAGGGGAGCAACTTAAGTGTCCATCACTAGATGAATGGATAAAGACAATGTGGAATATATTTACTATGGAATACTACTCAGCCACAAAAAAGAATGAAATTTTGCCATTTTTAATAACATGAATGGACCTGGTATGTATTAGGCTTAGTAAAATAAGTTAGGCAGAGGAAGTCAAATATTGCTATGGTATCACATATGTGGAATCTAAAAATAAAACAAACTTAGGGAATATAACATAATAGAAACAGACTCACAGTTATAGAAAATAAACTAGTGGTAACCAGTGGGGAGAGGAAAGGGGGGTAGATAAGATAAAAGTAGAGGATTAGAGATACAAACTACT
The DNA here is from genome assembly GCF_008692025.1 of Phocoena sinus. Classification (NCBI taxonomy): domain Eukaryota; kingdom Metazoa; phylum Chordata; class Mammalia; order Artiodactyla; family Phocoenidae; genus Phocoena; species Phocoena sinus. The sequence continues at coordinate 28,635,079 of NC_045779.1, forward strand.
ATATATAAAATAAACTATAAGAATATATTATACAACATAGGGAATATAGCCAATATTTTATAATAACTATAAATGGAATATAATACCTTTTTTAAAATTAATTACTATGTTGTACACCTGAAACACATAATATTGTAAATCAAGTATATCTCAATAAAAAAAATCACAAAGTGTAGAAAATATTTTGAATTGGATGAAAATGAAAATAGAACATGGAAAACATTATGGGATGCAGCAAAACAATGTTTAGAGAGAAATTTATAGATTTAAATGCCTATGTTAGAAAGAAGGAAAGGTTTCAAATCAGTAATTTAAGTTTCCTTTTTAAGAAATCAGAAAGGGACTTCCTTGGTGGCACAGTGTTTAAGAATCCACCTGCCAATGCAGGGGACACGGGTTTGATCCCTGGTCCGGGAAGATTCCCACATGCTGCGGAGCAACTAAGCCCGTGTGCCACGAGTACTGAGCCTGCGCTCTAGAGCCCATGAGCCACAACTACTGAGCCCGCGCGCCACAGCTACTGAAGCCTGCGTGCCCTAGAGCCCGCACACCACAACTACTGAAGCCCCTGTGCCTAGAGCATGTACTCTGCAACAAGCCATCACAATGAGTAGCCCACACACTGCAACGAAGAGTAGCCCCTGCTCGCCACAGCTAGAGAAAGCTGGCATGCAGCAACGAAGACCCAATGCAGCCAAAAAAAAAAAAGAAAAGAAAAGAAAGAAAGAAAAGAAACCAGAAAAAGAAGATCCACTTAACCCCAAGGATAAAAATATTAAATCTCAGAGCAGAAATCAATCAAATAGAAAAGAAACAAAAAAAGCAATAGAGAAACTAGCAATCAAACCAAAAGTTGGTTCTTTGAAAATATTTTCAAAAAATGATGCACTTTTAACAACTCTGGGCAATAAAGAAGAGAGAATAAAAATTTCTAAAATCAAGAATGAAGAAGGGTCAGCATTACAGACTCTAAAGATGCTAAAAAGGATTGTAAGAAATATGATTAACAACTTTACGCTGACAAATTAGATGACTTAGTTGAACAAATTTTTGAAAAGATACAATTTACCAAAACTGACTCAAGAAAAACTAGAATATCTGAATAAACCTATAATAAGTAAACTGAATTCCTACAAAGAAAAGCTCAGGTTCAGACAGCTTTGCCAGTGAATTCTGTAAAATATTTTAAAAATAAATAAAATCAGTCCACAGCCATACTCTTTCAGAAAAGAGAGAAGGAAGGAATAGTTCTCAACTCATTCAATATGGTGAGTAATAAGTTGATAATTTCTGGTGGCCATTAATTATAAATAATATTTATAAACTCACTTATAGTAAGTCTCTACTAATATGTACCCCCTATGATGTGTATGTCAATGTTAAAGAATGGCTTTGATGGCCACACCAGCCTGGATTTCTTCTCTGAACGATTAGATACTTGATATTTCACCTCTGACCATACTGTTGGTGGTAGATGGCCATGTGCGCTTCTTTCCCGTTAAAAGTCCCCTGTCCACAGTAGTCACTGTCAAGCTAATTATCAAGGAGACTTTTGTCTACTTCAACCTCCTGCAGGAAAGAGTAGTTCCTTAATATTGTGTGGCTAGGTAAAAGTGAGGATACAAATCAACTGTGATCCATAGATATTGTTCAGCCAAATACCAGTCAGCCCCATTCATAAATCATCAAGTTTTTTGCCTGATGATGAGCTCAGCATGTGGTTGATCCCAATTTGTTAAAATAGATGATATAATATGAAGGGACACTTCAGGAAGATTTTGGAATCCTTAGTGTGCACTAAGGTAGCACATGCTCCATCAAGCTTGTTTAGTTATTACCATTTATCTAATCTTGATTACATCATTTCTACTAGCTGCTAGAGTACTAGGCTTACTTATCTGTGAGAAGGAAGAGCTAAGAGCCCTCAATTCATAACAGGTAGTTCAGGCCGTTGTGTGATACAGAAATGGGCTCTGTATTGACATATGCTGTGTGTGTGTGTGTGCCTTTTGTCTAAAGATGATTGAAAAGATGTTAGAGGTTTAAAAAATTATTTGACTTTCTGGGTCATGGGACCTAAGAAGGGTTGATTACAACTGAAGCTTATTCCTGAATCCAAAATCTTGATTTAAAAGTACCTCAACTTGGGCTTCCCTGGTGGCGCAGTGGTTGAGAGTCCACCTGCCGATGCAGTGGACATGGGTTCGTGCCCCAGTCCGGGAAGATCCCACATGCCGCGGAGCGGCTGGGCCCGTGAGCTATGGCCACTGAGCCTGCGCAGCCGGAACCTGTGCTCCGCGCTGGGAGAGGCCGCAACAGTGAGAGGCCCACGTACTGCAAAAAAAAAAAAAAAAAAAAAAGTACCTCAACTCAAATTTACTAGACTTCCAGCTTAACTAGTACATACAGCACATCAAATTCCCAAGGCCAAGGTATGCTATCTCAAGACTGCTGGCTCCGTCAAGGTTGGGATGTTAGGGTAGAGGTTTCAGTTTAATATTCTGGAGTATAATTAGAAAAGATATTCTACCTTCTCTCATCCATTGGAATTCCAGTATGTTCACTTACATGGTAAGACCCTAAGTTTTTTGGAGAGATAACAATTTATCCCTTCTCCTTTTTGTTGAGATATTAGTGAATAAGAAGTTGATATCTTGCTTCATTAAATCCTACTAACATTTAAATATCATCAATGCGGTTGATTATAGTAATGTCCTTAGGTTGATCTCATCATTGAAAGTCCCAGTAAATAAATCTGTGACAAATAGTAGGTGAATCCAGATTTTATAGGTGTGGGAGAGCAACATTGCCAAAGTTGTGATTGCTTAATTCAATTGGTAGACTTTTATCAAGAAATCTTGATATTCCATCTGATTTATGATTTATCAGCTGGACATACTGGAGGATTGAAAGGAGATAGAGTGGAAATACCAAAGGTGGTCCTCAGTTATCTATTTTTTACTTCCTCTGGAGAGATGGTATTGCTGCTCACACCTAATGTACATGGCTTGAATCACAGTGATCAAAGGAGATATGACCAGCTAAACACATTTTATTAATATAATTGACTCAATTATGTTAAGTGCATGTAACCACTGCTTTTGTCCAAGTGTCTCCTCGGGAGTACATAAATTTAAGACAGCTGTTTTAGGGTGCCTAGATTCTGATTGAGTTCTTTCATTACAGCTCAGTCATGCTCTTATTCCCACCATCAGTGGCACAGCTTGGGTCTAAGTCAACAGTCTGACCCAATTGCTTCCCATCAGATAGCTCAAACCTTGTCCTTTCTAGAGCTGCCTACCAAATCTCTTACCCCATTATCACTCTTTGAGAGGTCTATTGAATCAGGCATACAGACAGCCACCTACAAAGCAAAAGAAACAAACATCTATTTATTAAAACTTATGAAACAAAAGCTAAAACCAATCCCCACCCTCAACCCTTACCTCAGGATCTAGCTGAGGATATGTTCAGGCTTTAAAGAAAGGGTAAGCATCCTTCCCACGTGGCCACTCTCTTTGGTTTGATATACATACTTAGAGGAAATTATATAGGGTGATCAGTCTGTGGGTCTTAACCTGAGTCTCACCAAATCAAAACACTCATGTCCAAGGGCTGCTGTACAGTTTTCCACCATGACTCCTACCAGGTTTTGGAAAGGAATTTAGAAGTATAGTTGTTACATCTGTAAGTAAACTGAATTTTTCCTTATACTTCCTTCAAGAAGTATATAAGGTGTAGTCTGCTTATATACACATGGATCTAAGTAAGAATGTGATTTATAATTGAGGTTGGATTTTTATTTTCCATTTTATCAAATTCTTGGAATATCTTTTACTTAAACCTAAGGAAATGGTTGTTCTTATGATCTTGAGAATTTGAGGTCTAGTTCAATATCATAAGGATTTTCAATATCTTTCTAGGATTTTGACTACTGTCTGGCAGTACTGCCCACAGTAGATAGTTACTCTTGACTCACTTCATGGTTATATGCTTCCCAACCACCTCCCACCTTGCAGTAGGCTGTTCTCATAGCTGCCACAACTTTCAATGGATTATCTTATTTTTGTTTGCCAGTTTTTCACTTCCATATACATACTGCTATATTTGTTGGTAATGTACCTGTCTTGATTTTAGAGTCTGTTTTCTTAGGATGTGGTCCCCTGAAAGTAAGAACACAGTGGGAGACTTTGAAGATTGGTCTATACCACTTCTTTCCATTATCCTTAAACCTTTGTGGGGAGGGGCTTCTTGACTGACAGATATTTTCTTCTGGACAGTGGTGAAGAGAACACTAGTTTATACTTTCAAATCCTGGACTCTCCCTCCTACTCAGTGCTAACAATGCTGGCAGGTATCACCTACTATTTTGTAAACATTACTGATCTTATGAAATCTGTCTACTTGCTCTCTTTACTGATAAAACCCACATAACAATTCTGAACTTTGAGAGGAAATTCTTTGTGATGCATAATTGGCTAAAAACTACAAGAGTAGTTTAAGTTTTCTAAATGGTTTTCTTCCTGTCATATAAGTGTTTACCAAAGTTCAACTGATTATGATCATTGAATAAACTGACCATATAAAAATTGGCATAACATCATTAATTTCACCTTCATGATTTTTGGGTTTCACACTACCCAAACTATTAGTTTCTTATCAGTTTTCCAAACATGGACTTACTTTTAAAAGTTAAATATCCCTTTTAGCCACAACTTAAATAACATAAATGAAATCACTAGTTTAATGTTTTGGTCATGTTTATTTTTAATTTTTGCCTAATCCACATTAAATTAATCATGAAAGTATTAAAATAACAAAAGATTTACCATGTATCAGCTACAGTCATTCTGTTAACACTAGTAATATGTATATCACACAATTACAAAAGACAGATAAATTGTTGGATGATCTACTGACTGAGGAAAGATCCCAAAGGTAATTTATTTTTCCAGTTTACAAAGCACTATTTTTTCAGAGATTCTAAAAGCATGTATTATTTCATTTTATAATGTGTATGGCTAACATGACTTAGTTGGGAGATATCCACTGAGAGTCTGAATTTAATTTTTGCTGAATAAATTCCTTAATTTTTATAAATGGCACACATATAATTAAATAAATAGGTATTTTTATAAATAAAATAGTCAATTACAGTAGAGCAAGATAGGATGGTACATTTATTAACATTACATAATTCTAGGGTACCTATAATCATTATCTTGAGGGATTTATTTTAGAGTGCTTTATTTTTTCATTCTAGGGAATAGATGTGACACTACACAAGGAATTGAATGATGTGGGGACCATTCACTGGTGAGAAATTCTTTTGATAAAACCACTTTTAGAATTACTCTCTCGGTGATAAATTCAAAAATTTTCAACTCTAGGTTGACACAGGGTCTTAGTTACCAAAGGGTTTGTATCAGAGCGTATGATTTTTAAGTTTGTGTCTTAATTGGGGCAATGTATTGTGAATAGGAGGTCTTTATGCTATGGCTTATTATTTGCACGGCAGTCATCTTGCTTTGGTAGTTTAGTGATAAACACTTTTACCTTACTGAAATTTCAAAAAAACAGTGTTATCAACAGTGTTTCCAGTGGGAGAGTTGCTGAGCAACTTGATTTTTCAGGAAGGTCTAAGTGACATACAGTTTCTGTAAATGTTTGACCATATTTATCTTCCCTTTTTATCCACAAGAGCAGTCAGAGGACTGTTCAGGTTTTAGTAAATAGAAGCTTCTAGTGTATATTAGTTGAGTTTATTTTTGTTACAACAAACTTGGATCCCTTGTTCTTACATTTGAATATGTGTGGTTGAAGTTCAAACCCCAACATCAAATCGTAAGTTTTATCTTAATGAAGATGAGAATTCGAATTTTCAATCTGACTCTTCAAGAAGATTTAGAAGCAACTATTTGTTTCTTTTAATATCATGCCATATTTTTGAATGTAAGCTGCCTTCTGAATGTAAGCTTCCCTCTTTCGGTAATCTGCCTTGATAGGGCAATAAGGTAGAGTATAAGTCACTAAATAAAATTTAAAATCTCTTTAATGTGTGTGAATTATATTTCTATAGGTGTTTGAATGTAATCTTCATTTCCCATTTCTGCTTACAGGGTACACACTTCTGAAGTCAAGGTCTATGGGTTATCTATCATATTATTACTATACCATGCAGGTTATAGGTAGGTAAAAAATAATGTTGTTTGTCATAATGTGAGGATTAATAATCTTTGAAACATATGTGTTTACCTAATTTTTTTAATCTTGAAAATGCATAAGATAGATGTTTGTGTGTTGTAAGATTTGGAAGGAAAAACGGAAAGCCAAATTTTATCTTCATTAACTTAGAACAGATTAAACAAGGGTGTAATAAAGCTGATGTAAGCAGCCTTTTGATGAAGTTTCTTAGCTCAAAGGAGACCTATCTCAAAGGAGATAGGAGTTCCAACCTATCACTTCCAACTGATAGGCTCATGCATTTGAAAATCAGTACGCCACCATCAGTGAACAAAATAAAATTTGGTTGAATTTTCTTGAATAGTTAACTACTACATTATGACACAACTGCACATATATTAAACTGATCCTGGACTTCTATGAAAATAACATATGTGAAATTCCACAAATGTGACACTCAGTCCAGTGAGCTATGGGCTAATAAGTCATTCCGTCGAATTCAAAACATTGAAGTCCTCCCTCCTACTCCTGAATTGGCTAAGCAGCTGCACTTCCAAAATGCATAAAAATAATGAAAATATAATCAGGAGCATATAAACAATATTATAATAGATCATAATATCTGCCCAGTTAATCCGGTGTAATTAGTCTGAATTTAACAAAGGATTACTGTCATGCATTTAGTACTACATAGGTCAATGCAATACGGTTTAGTTTAACTGGATTATTCTAGTGCACAAAAATCTTACCTACTTCTTGAGAATATGCTATGAGTCCTAACTTTTGATGGAAAGAATTATTAGGCTTTTGTCAGAATTGGTACAAAGAACTAGTGTAGCAATTGATAGCCATTTAGAGTTGTCTCCTTTATAGCCGAAAGGATACAGAAATCAAATTCAGAGTAATATACTTCAAACAGTGACCAATATCAGTTTCTTAAAGATTATTTATATTCTGATTTTTAAAAATCACATTTTTAAATAATTCATTAGCAGAAATTTCAAAATATTAAAAAGACTTATGCATTATCAGGCTCTGATCTTTAGCAGTTTTAGGAAAAATGATATATTTTATTATTTTTCATTGTGTTATTCAGTGTTTCTCAAAGGGGTGACTGTGTGCATGAGAATTACCTGAAACTATCTGTGAAGAAATGCAGATTCCCAGGTCAAATTCTCAAATCAAATGCTGATTTAATCTCTGAAATTTGGAAAAAAGAATCACATTTTAAACAAACACCATAGATGATTTTTCTCCTTAAAGTTTGGAAGCCACTGGTGTAAGTAATTTGTAGTTTCTCTGACAGACATAGGATTTTGAAGGCTAATTGAAATAGCTGCTAACTTGTGAATGTGTTTTAGTTGAATCCTACTGAGTTTAAACAAATAAAAAATTCATTGTGAAAAACACAAAAATATTGCAAAATAAATTTCAAATGACCTATTAGCATCATTAATAATAACTGCGTTGTAGAAAAACTTTAAAAACTGAAATTAAAAAGAACAATTAAAAAATTACCAAAATAGTTATTATGATTTAATACTGCATGCTATGGAATGAATTGTGTCTCCCCCAAATTCATATGTTAAAGCCCTAACCACATTTGGAGAGAGAGCCTTCGAGAGGTATAGGTTTAGACGAGGTCACATAGTGGGGACCTCATGATGGGATTAGTGCCCTTATAAGAAAAGACATGGGAGAACTTGTTTGCTCTCTCTCTCTGCTATGTGAGGACACAGAGAGAAGGTAGCTGTCTACAAGCCAGGAAGAGAGGCCTCACCAGAACCTGACCATGCTGGCACCTGAATTTCCAGACTCCAGAACTGTGAGAAAATAAATTTCTGTTGTTTAAGTCATCTTGTCTATGGTATTTTTGTTATGGCAGACCAGGCTAAGACACATATAAAAAAGTTTTTTAAAATAACAACTTTATTTTTATCAATTCCTGTCCCTGCATCTATAGCACAATGTTACCACTTCAAATTAAAACTAAAACCTCCTTAAGAAACACTATTGTATTTATTAATTCTATTGATTTATTAACAATAAAACTAATTTGCAAATTAATTTAATTTGTAAAATAATAGTTTTGTTAATGCCAAATCACATAGCAGAACCCATTTTGAGATAACTTAAATTGAGTGGTTTTATTAATTGAATTTTTCATGTTTTACTAAAGAATTTTTTTTTTTTTTAAATTTGCGGTACGCGGGCCTCTCACTGTTGTGGTCTCTCCCGTTGCGGAGCACAGGCTCCGGATGCGCAGGCTCAGCGGCCATGGCTCACGGGGCTAGCCGCTCCGCGGCATGAGGGATTTTCCCGGACCGGGGCACGAACCCGTGTCCCCTGCCTCAGCAGGCGGACTCTCAACCACTGCGCCACCAGGGAAGCCCTACTAAAGATTTTTAATTCCAAGTTTTGCTTATAGAGTTCTTTGATTAAATAAAGGTTGGTTATTAATGAAGTTCTGTACCTATGAATTGGAAGCATAAATATTTTGTTATAAATGGTGTGTCCAGTTTTACTAGCTAATGCTGCTGAGTATTTCACTTCATTCCAGTGACCCTTTTTTTGCTAGTTTATTGTTATTTTAAATTTAAAATATTTCTTGCATGAAACTTTCTTGATTAATTACCATCATATGGAATTTTCATTCACCTAATATTTATTGAGCATCTACTATATCCAAAGTGGTGTGTGTGACACCAACTCATTTAAAATTTAGTTCTGACTCTCGAGAGTTTGTAATCAAATGAGAAAAAACTTTTACCCAGATCTGTGTGTTATCTCATTTCCCATCAATAGTTTGGGGTATCACGAAACACAAGAACCTGTGGGTGCCTAATATTCTAAATAACACAATATAATTTGGTTCCAGTAAGGTATTAAGAACACTGTTGTAAATGCAGGAGATCTGGAGTCCAGCGGCGAGTCTGAGCAATTCAGGACCTCTCCCTCCACACCCCAGTATCTCTACCTATGACTCCATGATTCTGTTTTTCCTGTATTTCAAATCCAAAAAGATAATCTATGGAATATAACCCTGCACTTGGTCCGAGTCACTGAAATATTTGCAAAGGATCCTAAAGCTCGAAAAGAGCAGACAGCAGAAACCGCCCAATCAAGGTAAGTGACAGAAGGCTAATCTCGTGTAGTTCTACGGACCCAGCGGCTCAGAAATTGATGGCCACCCGGCAGGGTTTTTTCCTGCCCTGAAGCCCTTGTTTCCTCCCGGCGTTGCTGCGGGAGGTCGCCGCTCCCGGAGTCGGCTCGCCAACAGCAGGGAGGCAAGTGTGAAACCCAGTCACCGACGCTGCCCTCCTCTCCGCTCGCCCCTCCTTCCTACAGAAAAATGCGTTTCCAAGCAACGGCGGGCCGCGGCGTCACTTCCTGCCATTTAAACTCGGGTCCCCACCCCTAGCCGCCCCTTCTTCTCGCTTCCACTCCCCCTCCCCTCGATCGTGGGCTTCCTTCTCGCGTCCCCAGGCTCGGGGAGGGGGCGGAGGCCCGGCGCGCCGAGCGGCCCCCAGGCGGGTGGGCGCAGCACACCTGTTGTTTGCAGGAGCCCGCGACCCTTCGTCCCGCCCTCGGCGGGCGGCGACGGCAGCGGCCGCCGCGGAGCCGACCCGGCAGGTGGCCGAGCGCGGGGGCCGCACCACCGCGGCGCGGGGACGCGATGGCGGCGGCCGAGCCCGCGGGCTCCGGGCAGCCGGCGCCGCAGGGCCAGGGGCAGGGCCAGCGGCCGCAGCCGCAGCAGTCCCAGGCGCAGCCCCCGCCGCCGCCGCCGCCGCCGCCTCTCGGGGGCGGCGGGGGCGGCAGCAGCAGGCACGAGAAGAGCCTGGGACTGCTCACCACCAAGTTCGTGTCGCTGCTTCAGGAGGCCAAGGACGGCGTCCTGGATCTCAAAGCGGTGAGTGCGGGAGGCGGGGAGGGGGCGGACTTCCGAGCCCGCGGTCCTGGGAGAAGACCACCCCCTTGTCGCGTGGGTTGGGCGGCGCGGCGTGGTCGCGCATCCCGGGGACCTGGAAACCCGCGAGCAGGGGCCACGTGGCCGGCGCCCAGGCCCTGGACGCCGGGATGGGGGAGGGACGCGGGACCAGGATGGCCCGGACCGACCGCGTTAACCAATGGGGCCCGGCGCTGCGCCGGGCTCTCGACAAAGAGCCCAGGAGCTCGGGCGCGCCCGCGTGGCTTCAGGCTCTGGGCGTAAGGACCCGAAGGCGACCGAGTGTCCTTGTTGCTCCGCGTCCACCTGTGGCAGAGGCGCAGGGGTTACCCGGGCGCTTTGCCCCGAGGCACCCTTGGGATTGATTTTGCTGTTGGAAATTGATGGTTTTAATAGGCGATTCTTGCTGAGACCGTGTTTCGGTTGTTTAAAACGAACAATCAAACAAAATCCGATTTTGCCACCTTTTCTGGATGACACACACACAAAAACGTGAACTCTTCGGCCCTCCCCGTTAAAACAATAGTAGTAATTTAAAAAACCTCTTCCTTGTGCACTTCTTTTCATCATCCTGATGATTAAGAGGGATATTTGACTTGTGACTTAATTTGATATCTGATATAAATTTCTAAAAGCGAGATTTGCCATCACACGAAAAGGGGGTGTTTTATAATTTCCACCCCAAAAGATGGAAGCGCTCAGTAAACTCCTATTTCACGAGACCGTGTGCTTCGTCTTTTACTACAGTTTGGAATTTTCAAACGGCAACATGCATCAAAAGCTGTTCCGTTAAACAAAATGACTTAACCGTTTAAGGCAGGACTTGGAAGGATTCCACAGCGCTGAGGAACAGCGCTGTGATCACACTTGAATTAAAATTCAGCCAGCACACGCAGTTTAAGTAAGAAGTAAAGCAATAAAAACAAAAATTACTAACGAGTCAGTAATCACTGCAGAGGATTGGTCCCAGCACCTAGGGGAGGGTCAGGACCACCTTTCCTAGCTTGAGAGTGTGACTGCAGTCATCAAGGCTGTGCCTAGAGTAACAGAAGCAGCATCTGAGCAGGAGAGCATCTTCTAGTTCTCCCTGACCTGAACTCACAAAGGCCAACTTGATGGCCTCTGCTAGGGGCCCTCCTCTCAGTGTAGTGCAGGAGGTGAGGTATGTCATTGAATGCCGTCTCCTTTCCCTGGGTGTTCAGTATGTGATTGTTGAAATATCTGAATTGTTCTAGTTTATACAAATGAGGCACGATGCACATATTTTGCATATCCGGAAGTAGTTTCTACTCTCTTCTTTTTGAAGTGTTACTCCGAGAATTTTCCCACACCCTTGGAAATTCTTGTTCTCTTTTTTTTCCCCCACCCACTCTTTCCTCCATACCTCCCTCCCTGAAAGTGCTTTACGGCATATATAGTATTTAAATTGTTGTGAACTAAATTGGATTCTGTTTAAAGAATTTCACAGGAAGTCATGAGGTCATCAGTGAAAGCCAGGGATGTTACAAAGCATAGCTTGCAAACTACTATTCAAAATCTAGAAGTTCAGTTGTAGCCTGTGACTTCAGTAAGGAATCAGGAAAGTTTGGGATTTTCCAGATGAAACTGAACTCTGAGGGCTGACTGTGAAGGCTTCTGCAACTTGCCTTGGAATATGGTGGAACTTTGCCCTTGCTTTCCCCTAAGTTCTTTGGCTTCTTCCTGCTTCATCTGTGGCCACATTTTGCTGTCTAGAAGTCACAGAGGCAATGGGTGGGAAATGGAGTTTAATATATCATAACAACATTGTTTCATCCATCCTTTCTTAAAAGTTCAAAGGTTTCTGCAGTGACATTAGGTCTCATTATATTAATGACATTTTAGTTGTAGAGAACAGTTTGAGTAACATTCTTTTTCACATATATATGGATAGATATCATTTATTTACATGTGTTTACTTATATATATGTGTAAAATCTTATATTGTAAAAATCTTATATTGAAATCTTTCCAATGATGTTTCTTATTGTACACCATAGTAAAAGCTCATAAAGACTTTTTCTGACATGTTGAAGATGGATTAACACTGGCAATTATAAAGTTTCTCTAATTTGAAATTATAAAATCACATTTTTTCCTTATATTCTTACTTGGGGGTGGTGTATTTCAGCATAAGTTATTGGTACTTTTGCATTATACACTTGATATTTTTTAAGAAGCAGTTAATGAAACATCATTTTTGTGAATATCATGAATATAAAAAATATCAGCCATCACATCCAAATATCTTAGATATCCATAATATATCCAAACCACTTAGATGATATTTCTTTTCTAACTTATGACATGTACTACTGAAGAATAAGAACATAATGCTGTATCTTAGTGATACATTTCTTAGTAATTTAACTAACTGAGGACATAGCTTAACAAAACAAATTCTAATAATTTGTTACAATAGTGGGAGTGGGGTAGTTACTCTCTCTTTATTCTAGTGAGATGACAAGTTATGTCATGGTCCTTTCCAGTTTATGTGGTTTGCCAGTTTATGCTGTTAGTAGCTGACATTTATTGAGAGCTTAGTATGTGCCAGGCATTTAACATATATTAACTAATTTTATCATCCTAACAGTTGAAATTTGGACTTACCATCCCCATTTCACAGATGAGAAAATGATAGGTTAAGTAACTTGCCCAATGTCACACAGTAGAAAGTCACAGCTATGACTTGAAACTAGACCATATTTTCTTATTCTCTGTGCTATACTGACTTTCAGTATTCCTAAAAAAAAAAAACAATTTCTTAAATTTTTCATCTGTGTAGGGCATGGAATCTTTCTTGTAAAGAAAAATGCATGATTATTTTTATACCTCTACTCATGATAGAAGAGAAGGTATTGAGCTTCTGCATTAAAATGAGGATATTGATGACAAATTCATATTACTTCACAAATTAAACTAGGGTTCTATTTTTATAGAACTAAAAATTTAAGTAAGTTAGGATAGTCATGACTATATATGTTGTTTTAAAAATTCCTATTAATTTATAACTGAGTTTCTAGATTTGACATTTTGATGCCATCTTCAAGTTTTTAAAGTATGCTCAAGATTCCTTATCTTGTTTATTATAATTGTTCAAGTTACCAATTGCCTGAACAATACCTGGATTAATATGATAAAATATTTATGGTGTTTCTTATCTCACAGGTCCCTGACTCATACCCATTTATGATTTGCTGATTAATACACACCGTGGAAGAAATAAATAATCTAAGGTCTTAGATTGTGATGTCACAGAATAAAGCAAGGATTATCCTAAGGAGAGAGATATGGGTAGGAGAGCCAGAACTTCAGTGCATGCTTAAAAATTCTCAGGACAATTTCACTTCTGAGTATATACTCCAAAGAATTAAAAACAGGGTCTTGAACAGTTATTTGTATACCTATGTTCATAGCAGCATTATTCACAATAGCTAAAATGTGGACACAACCCAAGGGTCCATCAACAAATGAGTAGATAAGCAAAATGTGGTATAATGGAAGATTATGCAGCCTTAAAAAGGAAGGAATTTCTGATACATACTTAGATGAACCTTGAATACATTAAGCTAGTCACAAAAGACAAATGCTGTATGATTCCACTTTATGAAGTAACTGGAGCAGTCAAGTTCATAGAGACAGAAGGTAGAGGAGTGGTTGCTGGGGGAGGAGGGAATGGGAAGTTGTTGCTTCTTGGGCGTTTGGGGCTGAATTGTGTTCCCTCAAAATCCATATGTTGAAGTCTTAACCCCCAGTAGTCAGAGTGTGATTATATTTGGAGATAGAGCCTTCAAAGAGATGATTAAGTTAAAATGAGGCCACCAGGGTAAGCACTAAGCCAGTCTGACTGGTGTCCTTGTAAGAAGAGGAAATTTGGACCCACAGACACTAGGGATGCCTGTGCACAGAGGGGAGCCCATGTGAGGACACAATGTGGGAGACCATATGCAAGCCAAGGAGAGAGGCTTCAGAAGAAATCAAACTCGCCAACACCTTGATCTTAGACTTTAGGCTTCCAAAACTGTGACAAAATAAATTTATGTTTGAACCACCCAGTCTGTGGTATTTTTATTATGCAGCCCTAGCAAACTAATGCTGTGTGTATAGAGTTTCAGTTTTGCAAGATTAGAAGAGTTCTGGAGATTCGTTGCACAACAACGTGAAGGTACTTAAAACTACTGAATTGTACACTTAAAAAATGGTTATGATGCCAATTTTATATTATGTGTATTTTACTGCAATTAAAAAAAATAGATAAAACAATAGTGCAGTACCACTACATACCTAATAGAATGGCAAAATTCCAAAACACTAACAACACCAAATGTTGGCAAGAATGTGGAGCAACAGGAACTGTCTGTCGTTCACTGTTGGTGGGAATGCACCATGTTGCAGAAGTTTCTTAAAAAACTGAACATACTTTTACTGTATGATCCAGCTGTCACACTACTTGCTATTTACCCAAAGGAGTTGAAAACTTATGTTCAGACAAAAATCTGCACATGGATATTTATAGCAGCTTGATTCATAATTGCCAAAACTTGGAAGCAACCAAGATGTCCCTCCGTAGGTGAATGAATGAATAAACTATGGTACATCCAGACAATGGAATAGTATTCAGTGCTGAAAAATATGAGTCATTACCATGAAAAGACAAGGAGGAACCTTAGATGCATATTACTAAGTGAGAGAAGCCAGTCTGAAAAGGCTACATCCTATATAACTCCTACTATATAACATTCTGGAAAACACAAAACAATGGAGACAGCAAAAGATCAGGGGTTAGGGGAGTAAGTTAAACAAGTGGAACACAGGATTTTTAGGGCAGTGAAACTACTCTGTACAATACTATAATGGTGGATACATGTCTATACATTTATTAAAACCCACAGAATGTACAACACTGACAGTGAACCCTAATGTAAGCTATGGACTTTGGGTGGTTATGATGTGTCAGTGTAGGTTCATCAGTTGTAATGAATGTATCACTCTGATGTGGGATGTTGATAGTGGGGGAGGCTGTGCATGTGTGGGGGCAGGAGATTTATGGAAAATCTCTATTTTTTACTCAGTTTTGCTGTGAACCTCAAGCTACTCTAAAAAAGTAAAATAGATTAAAGATGCATAATAAAGCTTCTCTGGATACATCTATTCCAGGGTCTAATTATTAAACATCTGTTAAATACAAGATGCATGACCAAATAGGAAAAGAAAATTCTTAGGAGACTAAAGCTCTACAACACTAATAAAAATGATTACTAGTAGCTAATACTAAGTGACTGACACTATGCCAGATGCTTTACTTGTATTAGCGCATTTAATCCTTGTAACAAAACTCTAAGGGAGATATTACATCTCCATTTTGCTGATTAGGAAATTGAGGCTTAATGACGTTATCTGGTTACAGCCAATATCCACAGTAAAGGAGATAAGAGCCCAGATAGTCTGATGTCAGAATTGATGCTATGCTAAGCAAAGTGTACCTACCTCTGAAGTTTTGGTATAATGTGAAGAACAACTTTTCTAGAGAACAAGAAAGTAAAAAAAAAAAAAGCCAGCCATCTTGTTTTTCAGTTCTGGACAGGATAAATGGGCATATAGCTAAGACAGTACTAGTGAGTTCTTGGTCTTGATTCTGCCATCTATCAGCAGTGTGTCTTGGGCATGTTCCACATCCTTTATATCTTATCCTTAAAGTGGAAGGAAGAAGGGATGAGCCACCGTAAGTGGTGGCAGTAGTTGTGAACCGAGAAGATTTTATTTTTGTGCTAAGCTGTACAGTCTCTCCACCCTCACACTTCAAGAAAGGGATTCCACCAGCTTTCTCAATGTGTAGACCAATGGTCAAATATGTCAGCATCTTCTGGATCTTTAAAAAAAAAAAAAAAAGATTCTAATGTCAGACCTGGGAAATCAGGTTCTGTAGGGCCAGGGGAGGAGCCTAGGAATCTGAATTTTAAATACATACCCCAGGTGGTTTTGATACCTAATGACATCTGAGAACCATGGAATGAGCTCTACTGCCTCTTCTTTTTCAATCATATTATTCACGCATCAAAAAGAACTGTTCTGGTAGTAGAAGGAATTAATGTCAAACAGAGTTGACCCTTTAGGAGTTCACTAAGATTGATGAGAGCTACTCTTGGGGAAATGTTGGAGGCTAGGGATGGAAGAAATTCCCCATTTAATTGCTCTGGAATAGTCTCTGCTCATGTCTGAATGGCAGCATATTATGGCATTCAAATCTTACATTACTAATTAAGGGACCTACTTTCTAGTGGAAATGAGTAAGCTTTGAGAGTCATTTCTATAATGGAATAAAGTAAAATCCACTTTTACAGTAAAATTCTGTTTTACTTACAGGGGAATAGGAAAATTATAAAATTTTAAAATTTTGGATTTAATTTGTAAAAAGAGCAAGGTCAGTGCAGCTGTAGCTCATCTTCATCATTTGTGTTCCAGGGGACTGCGCAGTGAATGAGATGATGCTCAAAATGATGCGAGGGCCTCCATCACTGGGAAAGATTCTTTCCTTGAATGGAGAGTATGTGTAGGCAGGACTGTAGACATTTTAGGAAGATTCTCACAAGGATAAGAGTAAGGAGTGTCTAGTTGAGACCCTCAGGTAACTGAGAGATTTCATTAGCAGAGTGCCCAAGTATTTTAGTTGAGCTTTTGCTGATTTTATGCATCATTTTCTTTTTATAAATGTTATTAAAATTTTAAAGGTAATTTAATAGACTAGAAATACACATTGATTGCTATCTTACAAAGGGAAAAAATAACACAGAAAGCGTAACAAATCTGTAAAAAAGGATGAAAAGCTAAAAGCATTAAAGCATAATATACAGAAAACATCAAATGAGTGATAATTGAAACCTGCTAGTTTCTCCAGTATGTGAATGTATCCGATCCTTTTTCTTTTTAATAAAGTTGTTTAGATGAAAAAATTCAGGCATCCATTGTGTACAAGAAAAGCACCAAGAAAGAAAAGTACTCAGAAATTTTAAATTAAGGTATACCAGGCAAAGGGGAAGAGAAAGAAATCAGGAGTGAAAGTACTAATTTCCAGGGAATGTCTACCTTAATATCAAGTGCACTCAATGGTATAAACTGATATTTTTAAGAATGAGATCATAATCTAGGGATGAATCATAAAAGTCAGTGTTTAAAAGTGCCTCTCAGTGTGAATCACATGTCTGTTTGTCTGGATGTATGTATTATGTTATGCCATTTCTTGAGTATGGTAAGTATTGACATGGTAAATATTTCTTATAAATACATTTCTTTTAGATTTTGCCATTTAAGGCTAACTTTCCCCAATTATTAGTCCATGAGTCTCCCTTTATGTCTTAAACTTAATATGTTTGTACAAGGGAGGGTATGTTTTTCTGATTTACCTTTTTAAACTTAAAATATATCTGTTGAAATAGCATACAAATAGTAGAAAACTTGGAAAAAACTAATATAGTCCAGAATAAAAATTACCCAGTATGCCACCACCCCAAGAGAGCCACTATTTTCAATTTTCAGTATTTTCCCAATTTGTTACATCTTTTCATAGCTGAGGTCAAACTTTTATTTTCCCAAATTATAAACATAAGTTGTGAGGGCCTCAACTTAGATCTATCATATTATCCAGAATTCACCATTGTTTTAGGTTGGTAATGTATTAGTTGTTTCTAGGTTTTGTTCTCTCTCATTCAATAAATATAACTTAACCAATGTGTGCCCTAGCCCCTTCCTTTAGTAGCTTACAGCTTATGGTTGTGGGGAAAAGTGAGGGAAATGAGAGTTGGACACTTTCACACTGTAAGAGGGTATGGAAGCACCTGCTGAGCCCTGGTGACCGGTGATGTGGGAGCCATTGACTGCTCCAGGGAGCAGTGAGACTGGGGCTGGGACTAAGGGACTCAAAAAGTCAGGTGACATTGATATATGTAAAATTTAAGAATTTAAGGTCGTGTTGCTCCTCTACTTAGAACAACATCCAGTGCCTACAGGACCCTGTCTCTTCTGGGAGTCCTTCCCTTCTTCTCGCACACTCGCCCCTTCCATGGCTCCAGTTCTTCTAATGCTTCACACACCCTCTGCTCTCCACTTTATGGCTGCTGCACAGGACTTTCCTTCTGCCTGGAGCACATTTACACACACACACACACACACACACACACACACACACACACACACTCCCTTACTTGACTGGCCATTTCTCTAAACCCTCTGGTCTCAGTTTAAATGTTTCCTTGTCTTAGATGCTTGGTAGGTAGAATATGACTCCCGAAAGATACCCATGGCCTAATTCCTGGGACCTATGAATCTATTCAGTTAAGGGGAATTAAGGTTAAAGTTGCTAATCAGCTGACGTTAAGATGGGGAGGTTTTTCTGAATTATGAATCTGAGCCCATTGGTAATTATAAGGGTCTTTAAAAGTGGAAGAGGGAAGCAGAAGAGAGAGGGCCAGAGAGATGGCAGTATGGAAGGACTTGGCCCGACCATTGCTGGAGGAAAGGAACCACTAGCCAAGGAATGCTGCAGACTCTAGAAGCTGGGGCATCCAGAAGGAACACAGCCTTACCTTGATCCAAACTCAGTGAGACTCGTTTTGGACTTCTGATTCACCGAACTATAAGATAATAAATTTGTGTTGTTTTAAGTCACTAAATTTGTGATAATTTTGACAGCAGCCATAGGAAACTGATGCAGATGCATCTCCTGACTCTTCCTCTTAATCTAAAGTGGCTGAAGTTGATTCCCGTTTATTCTGTTTCTCCGTTACCTGTTCTTTTCCTTAATACCCCTTCATCTGTTTATTTGCCTGTGTTCCCTTCTAGACCAAGTGCTCTGTGAGGTGAGGGACTGTGTCTTGTGTGTTACCAGTACTGATCCAGCCAGTCTGTTGTAAGCTTTCAACAAATAGAATGGATGTGATCAGATTTGCGTTAGGTGAAAAGGCATTCCCAGCAAGACAGCAAGTGCCAGAGCCATGAGGCCAGAGAAAGAAATGGTACATTTGCAAAGCTATAAATTAGATGACTGTTGAATTTAGAGAACAAGGTTGTAATTTAGGCAAGATTACAGGCTTGAACTAAGGTGGAGCAGTGGAAATATAAAGAAGTGGGGAGATAAGATGTTTCATTGTAGAAGTGACAGAACTTGGATGCTGAGTCTATAGGAAAAGGAATCATGGATGACTGCCAGGTCATGGCGTGGTCAGCTGAGTGGATGGTGGTGGTTTTCACTTAGAAATTACGAAAAGAGGAAAGGAATTTGGAGGAAAGGGAAGTTCAGTTCTGGGCATGCATGAGACGCCTATAGGCCATCCTTGAGTAGATATTTGGCAACCTGTGGGAATTATGATTCTGGAGCCCAAGAAGAAGACCAGGGCTACCAGTTTGATCTGGAAATGATTGGTTTATGAGGTATGTAAGGGAGAAGGTTTAGAATGGAAAGAGGAGTAAGAATGGAAGTTGGGCCAACACTCATAGTTCAGAAACAGCAGAGAAAAAGGAGACTTGAGAAGAAACAGCCCGAGACTGAGGAGGAAAAACCTATGGGTTGTGGTGACAGCAAGGCCAGGGAACAGTGCTTTAGGAAAGAGAGAACCAGAGTCAAGTGCTGCAGAGGATACAAGACTTTGTAGCATCCACTGGATTTAGCAACAGAGGTCCAGGAAACGTTTTTGGCATTTAGACATTTTTTAATTATTTCTCCTTCTGATAATCTATACTAAAGAATTACTAGATCAAAGGATCATAAAAATGTAAAACCTTTGATGGATGTTGCCAAATTGCTTTACAAAAAGATGGTACTTACACTCCACTAGCAGCATATAATCATGACCAGCTACCTCACCACATCAGAAATAGCATTTTGCAACGGCTAAAAGTATACACCCTGGGTTCACATCCTGACTTTACCATTACCATTTCGGTGGCCTTGGACAAGTTACTGAGCTTCACTTTCCTCTTTTGCAAAAATGGTGACAATAATAGTATCTATCTCATGTGATTATCATTATAGGAATGGCTAAAGTGAGTTTTTACTTTTAAAACACTTAAACAGTACCCGGCACATAGTAAGTGCTGTTTCCAGGTGTTTGTTAGATAAGTGATGGATAGATAGAATGAATCAATATCGGGTATTCTGATGTTTTCATATTCTACAAATTTGAAAGGTGATGAATAATAGTATCTCTGTTTTTTAAGTCAACTTTGTAAAGGTATAATTTCCACCCATTAAATGCTCCCATTTTAACTGTACAGTTCAGTGAGTTTTGACAAATGCTTGTACCTGTAACCACCACCACAACCAGATGTGTAACATTTCCATCACCCAAAACAGCTCCCTTTTGCCTTCTCCCAGCCAAACTCCAGCCTCCCCACCTCACCAAGCAAGCATTGCTCTGTTTTCTTTTCCATGGATTAAAACGACCTTTGCTAAAGTTTCATGGTAATGCACTCATACAGTATGTGCTCTGGGTTTAGCTTCGTTCACTCAGCATGATGTTTTGGAGATTCACGCCCATTGTTACCTGTACCAATAGTTCATTCCTTTCTGTCCCTGACTGGTATTTCGTTTTGTGGATATAGTACACTTTGCTTATCCATTCACCTGTTGCTCCCAATTTTGGGCTTTTATGAATATTCAGGTACAATTCTCTGTGTAGACGTATATTTTCATTGTTTCAATTTGCATTTCTTTTTTTTTTTTTTTTTTTTTTGGTTCGCGGGCCTCTCACTGTTGTGGCCTCACCCGTTGCGGAGCACAGGCTCCGGACACGCAAGCTCAGCGGCCATGGCTCACGGGCCTAGCTGCTCCGCGGCATGTGGGATCTTCCCGCGGGGCACAAACCCATGTCCCCTGCATCGGCAGGCACACTCTCAACCACTGTGCCACCAGGGAAGCCCTCAATTTGCATTTCTTTATTATTCTTTTGCTAACTTATTAAAAGTTTGAAAACTTTTTCAAGAATGTTAACAAATTTTTGGTGTGAAATTTATCTTTTGTCCATGTTTTAATTCGTGGTCTTCATGCTTTCTTTTACTGAGTTTTAATTATTGAGATAGTCAAATCTTTATCTTTTCATCTTTATTTCTTCTATAGATTTGACATTTAGAAGTTCTTGGTGAAGGAAATTTTTGACATTTTGATGTATATACATATGCGTGTCTGTGTGGGTGTGTGTATGTGTGTTTGAGACAGAGATGCCCCAGTTATTTGGGGGGGGGGTTTAATCAGTTTTCAGAATAGGCTGCTGGTCACAGTTGTGAAGGAAGTCGACCTGAAAATTGAGTTTAACTCAGTCATTGGTCACATTCAACTGTAATCCCTTTGAGATTTTTGGATTTATTTTAAAATCCACATCTGACTAGTATATTCTTCTTGATAATGACAAGTCCAGGTATTCTGAAACCGTTGTTTATCCTTTAGATAATGAGATTTTGTCCATAGCTGAGTTTTCTGATTACCTAAGGGTTTATGTCTGTTAATAATACTATTTCTTATAAAAGAACATTTAACCATTTTGGTTTGAAAATTTTCCAAAATGCATTACACATGTCTTTGTGCTTGATTTTATTCTTTTGGTAACTTGGGATAGCCATGATGAATATTATTTTTTGTATCCTTTGGAGGTGATAACCTCAAAGCTTTTCTAAGTATGTTGGATTACTGCCATGTCCAGTGACCTCAGCTTTGTCTGCTTAGTGAGTTTTTTATCCTTTCTATAGTTTCTGCCACATCCCTTGATTGCTGCTTAGGTACCTCGCCAGTGTCCCAGATGGTACTTCCAGTTTTCTTGTGGACGTTGAAATTAAATATCCCCACTGTTAGGAATCATAGAAAAGAAGGAGTAAATAGGATCCAAATGGCGCGAACTATTTGAGTAATAAAACATACCTTTTTATATCTATTTTTGCTTCTGCAGAAGCCCTTTTTCCTACTTCATTGTGCTTGACTGTGTTCTGAAGTGTTACAGTTAGTGAGTTACACCAGATAAGTAAATGTGGTCTGTTACGTTCCATGATACACTTTTCAAAGAACAATTTTTTCTTACTATAGGTGAGAAATTGGATCTATAATAGTGATAATGGCTAACACGAATGTAATACTCGTGATTTATGAGTCACTCTCCTAAGTATTTCAAATATACTCATTTAATCTTCACAACAACAGTATCTTAACTGTTATCTTACAGGCTAGCCCATGTTCCTAACTTCTGTGTCACTTCTTTGGTTCCTAACTTCTAACCATCAGGATGATAGAACATGTGCAGATACAAATCCCAGTGGTAGAATAGCAGATGCATGCTTAATTTTGCTCCTGTTTTAGAAACTTAACACATATGACAATTACAAAGCACGCATTTGGGGACTTAGGCAAGCAATCTCTAGAGCTGAGTTTCAGCAGGCTTTTCCTACTTAAATAGATATTTTATCAAGTGTCTTCTTTTTTCTTTTGAGAAATCTTTGGTGACTTGAGTAAGGCAGTACAAATGAAGTTTCTTTTCAAAAGCTTATGCAGAGTTTATTAAAAAATTTAAGAATTAGAACAAATTTAAAGCTTATGCACTTAAAAATATCATATAGAGTAGTAGTTAGTTTGAGGTAGTGAAAGCACTGCAGATTTTTTTAGGAGAGATTTCTTCGGGGGAGGTTTACTCATTAAAACACTTGTGTGCTTAGCGCTGCTTCT
Organism: Phocoena sinus; assembly: GCF_008692025.1. Taxonomy (NCBI): domain Eukaryota; kingdom Metazoa; phylum Chordata; class Mammalia; order Artiodactyla; family Phocoenidae; genus Phocoena; species Phocoena sinus. The sequence continues at coordinate 28,657,923 of NC_045779.1, forward strand.
GGAGGAAGCCCTTTGTAGCCTTAAAGTAAGTTATTTATTTTTTGGGTATTTAATTTCCTTCCTGATGTAACATCCTTTACAGATGCATTGAAAGCACGCAGCAGCCTCCTCCAGGAACTCTTTCCTGTTTTGCCCCCACCTCCAGTAATCTCTCTTTTTTCAGTCTCCTATAACACTTTGTCTCTACTTTACAGGACTGTTTCATTTTTTCATCCTCATTCTGCCAGGTGTTAGCCATGGTCCCGAAAACTTAGATATGCTTACAGTTTTTTTGTTACTGGTTATTATTTTTGAATAAATAAATAAGTGGAAATGAAGATCTTTCTGCCTTTTCAGACCATTTTATACACTCTAGATGGAACCACCTGCAGACTAGTGGTACTCGAATTGCTACTCAGTGCATTTGTATAGCTTGGGAACTTATGACGGTCCACCAGTCTTTTAAAATAATAGAAGCCCATTTGAAAATGTTTTGCCACAAATTTATTTCATGAATATATAATTAATGCCAGATTCCACCTGATTATTCATTAGCCTTCTGAGTCTGTTTCCTATAAAACAGGGAGAATGATACCTACTTTACAAAGCAGTTGTGAGCATTAAGTTAGATAACATCTGTGAAAGATCCTATTACACAATTATCCAATTACTGGCTTATAAATGGTTCTTCTTGACTGTGGGTTGAAATCAAACATTCTACCTCTCAATTATCTTTAACAGTGTTTGAAATTAGCTAGTAATCTTACCATGAGATAAAGCAACATACCATCGAGCACAGTTTTTTTAAAATTCTCATTAAAATATTTCATAGGCAATCTTGGTGTATTACCTGGAGTCCTTCCACCTTATATTCAGGATCCCATCACTTGGGCATGTCTGTATGCATGTGTATATAACTAACTGATGTTTTGTAGTGTTTTTTTTTTTTTTTTTTACCATGCCGTGCAGCATGCGGGATCTTAGTTCCCTGACCAGGGATCAAACCTGTGCCCCCTGCAGTGGAAGCGCAGAGTGTTAACCACTGGGCCACCAGGAAGGTCCCTTGTAGTGTTTGTATTGCACAGTTTTGATTTTTGGATATGGCCCTCCTCACTGTAACGTTAGTCTCTGTAGCACAGTAGCTAAGACATTGAGTGCACGTGTGTCAACAGTTGTCCTGGAAGAGAGTAAAGTACCTGCTTTACAGATGGAGAACCTGAAAGACGGGATGTTTCCAGAGTTACTATGTTTATGTCAGCCCTTTTGAATGAAGCATCAGGCTGCCCCGGAAGAACATCCTTGAGCAAATGAGCCGCAACTAATCCTAACCCAAATAAAGCTGCCACATAATCTCTCTCCCTCCCAGAATTAACACTGGTCTTAGTGGACTCTTTTGTTCAAGTGAAGGGGTGGGGCCAGAAAACTCTTAAAGCCCTTTTTAGCACTTATATGCGATCCCTCTCAGCTCTTAGGTTTTATTTGACTTGTCCACCTCTTAAAAGCATCACAAGTTTTAATTTTGTTACACCTGTGGATATCAGTTTGTTCACCATTGGTGACGTATTTTTAGAAAAGAGTTTAATATTTGGAGGGGAGATCTATGTCTTTCAGAGGGTTATGTTTGTTTTTCCTGAAAAAGTGAGCATCTAACGGATGCTTCCCTATGGCTATATAGGTCAGGTCCTAGAATAATAAATGTAAACTTTTAAAGTAAATTTGATGCATACTCATGTGCATTCAACAGCCACAGTGCCAGCATGGGATGAGGATGCACCCATTTTGTTCTCTGCCTGTCCCTTGACAACACCCCAGCCTTTCTACAGGGCCGCAGGAAAATGCACAGTGATTCTGATGGCTCTCACTTTAAATTCAGGACCACTAACTTGAACAGGACCATAGTGAGGTCCAGCATTCCTTCTACATGACTTATTCTCTGGCTTTCCTAGATGAGGATTTCACACTTCTCCTCTCTCAACCACTAAACCCCCCTCCCCCTTCACTCCTCCACTCCCACCTCCACTGATGAGAAAAAAAAAGCAACCAGAAGGAAGTGTCTAACCTCTCCCCTTACCTTGTCTACTATCATACCCACAGCTGTACTTGGGCACTCTGATGAGCTTCAGTTATTAATATGCCCTCTTATTATGTAAGGCTGATCCTCAGCTAGTCTGATTCACATCCCCCCTTGCCTACTTCTGTTTCTTTATTGGTTGCCCCTTCTCTCTCCTGCATCATGAATTATCCCTCTTCCCCCTTTACTGGCTCATTCCTATCAGCATACTCGCATGTTGAAATTGCTCCACCTTTAAAAGAAAAGAGAAATGAAGGGGAAAAAAAAACTTCCTGGGGAAACTCCACAATTCCCTATATCTACTGCCTCATTTCCGTTCCTCTTTGCAGCAGAAATCTTCAGAAGAGCTGTCCACTCCAGCTTTCCTTCCACTTTGTCCTGGAATCTCTCCATGAAGGCTTTCTACTCCGCCACTCTGTCAAAACGGCGCCGACCAAGGTCACTTGTGATCTTTCCAAAGTCTAATCCATGGATCAGGTCTCAGTGAATCAGGTCTCCCTGCCAGCGATACTTAACATGGTCACTCTTTCTTACACTCTTCCCTTGGCTTCCAAGACCCCACTCTTCCTACTTCTCTTACTTCAGTGGCAGGTTGCCCCTCATTTCTCGGATCTTAAATACTGGCGAACCCCAGGGTTGGCCCTTAGACATCTTCTCCTTCTATGCTCACCTCCTAGGTGAATCCAGTAGGTTCCATCCATTGTCCTAAAATGTCTTCTTTACTGATGGCTTCTGAATTTGTATCTCTAGCTTGGACTTCTCCTCTAACCTACACACTCCCAATGTTCAGTGGCCTTCTTGATTTCTCCCCCCTGGAAGTCAACATGTCCAAAGCCGAGTTCCTGATTTTCAGTGTCCCAAACCTATTCCTCCTGCAACCTTCCTCATCTCCAGTTGCTCATGTCAAAAACCAAAGAGTTACTCTTGATTCCTTTCTCAGGATCGTCTGCTTGCTGTACCTTCAAAATAGATCCTAAATACCGTATTTTAATGCATATATATGGAATCTAGAAAAATGGTACTGATGAACCTAGTGGCAGGGCAGGAATAGAGACAGTGACGTAGAGAACCGACTTGTGGACACAGTGGGGGAAGGGGAGGCTGGGACGAATTGAGAGAGTAGCATTGACATATGTACCCTATCATGTGTAAAACAGATAGCTAGTGGGAAGCTGCTGTATAGCACAGAGAGATTAGCTCGGTGCTTTGAGACGACCTAGAGGGGTGGGATAGGGAGGGTGGGAGAGAGGCTCAAGAGTGGGGGGATATGTGTATACATATAGCTAATTCACTTTGTTGTACAGCAGAAACTAACACAATGTTGTAAAGCAATTATAATCCAATAAAGCTGTAAAAAACTTTTAAAAAGCTCTAAAAAATACAGATCCTGAATCTCACCACTTCTCACAATCTCCACAGTTACCCCCTCACCCAAGCCATGGCCATCTCTTGAATGGATTATTGCCATTGCTTTCTCACTGGCTTCTTTTCTTTCACCCAGAGCAGCCCGAGAGAACCTTTGAAAATGTGGAGCCAAATCATTATGTGCTCAGAGCCTTCCAGTGACTTTCTGTTTTACTGGGGGTAAAAGCTGAAGTCTTTACAGTGGCCTGCAAGACCCCAGTGATCTGGCCCCTTGCTACCTCTTCCAGGTTATCATCTTTGTCTCCCTGTCTCTCTTCCCCTTCCCCTTTCTTCCTCCTCTTGTTACACACCCCCTTCCCATTCTCCCTCTCAATCACTATTCTGGCCACACTGGCCTGCCCGCCTTTTCTTGAAGGACCTAAGCATCTCCCACTGCAGAGCCTTTGCACTTACTGCCAGGTGTTCCCAGGGGTCACTTCATTCAGTTCAAATGTCGCTTTATCAGGGAGCTCTTATCTGAAAATCCTGTTAAATATAGCACCTTCCTACATGCATTCCTCCTAACATAATAATTTGTACATTATTAACTCCCGGACCTCAAAAGAGGGAGTGCTGTGGGCTACTTCATTCTGTCACCACTGTATCCTTAAGACCCAGACGAGCCTGGCACCCCCTGGGTGCTGAATGAATGAATGAAGGTGGTGGTGATTCATTGTATGATTTTATTAAGTACAAAGGTCTTGGATTACTTAATAAAACTTTAAGAATTCACACGCAACTTTTAAAAACACTACATAAAATATGATAGGTTCGTATACGTGCAAACTCTAACTTACCCACGATCTCTTGTTTCAACCTGTATTTGATGATGAGGCAGTTACTTACCAATATTTAAATTATGCAGCAGACACTGTGCTAAGATTATCCAGTTTAATCCCCACAATTCATCATGTGTTGTTATCCATTTTCCAAAAAGGAAGTGAGGTTTAATGAGTTTGAAGCCAACTGAAGACAGGAAGTGGCAGGCTGGGGTTGGATCGTGGTGTGCCTTGCTCCAGAACCTGACTTCAGAAGGATGATGCGGCTGCTAAAATAAAAGCTTCCTGGAGATCCTTTTTAATGTTGGTCATGTATATATTTTTAAATAGAAAGATATTTAAGAAATAATACTTAGATTTGGAAATCAAGTGTTTAATTTTATAATTGTTAAGCAGTAATAAATTATAAATGAGATACTTTTTTACAAATTTTGAGCTAAAAGTGAGATCTCATGGCTCTTTGCCCAGTGACCTAGAATAGCTGTGTGATCTGTTTCATACAAACATATTTTAATACCCTACCTGGTGAGCTGTTGCTGTGGTTGTGACGGCTTTTGTGTGTGAGTCTGTAGCTACGGATAACACAGAGCTGGCTTGGAGTGCTGTGGGCTACTTCTCAAGAGGGAAGTGAGACATTAATTCACAAGTTAAGATTTTACAGTTAGCTTTGCGGTAGATGATTGCTCTTCAGAAAGACAGCCTCACACTCAAGGACAGAAACTCTACGATGGTAGGTGAAACAGAGAAGAAATTGCTAAGTACAAGGAAGAGGATATCAATGAAACAATGCCTAGTCCTCTTTTTCATTTGCTCGTTTTCTAGAAGAGATGGAGCCAAACTCTAGTCAGAGTTGGGGGTTCAAACAGCCTCACGCTCTGGTTCTTCCTTCTCTCTGCCACTTCCTACTTACCCTCCTGGTCCACTGTTTGAGGCATGAATCCCCTTCCCGAAGACCTGTGTGATTGGACAACAGTAACCTGGTATTTTTGGTAACACAACGACTAGACTGATAGAACTGACATTTCACTTACAGGTTCCACATGCCTGTGAAGCAAGCAGTTGCTATTGGTTGCATATGCCCCCTGTGGAAGGAAACAAGCCCTGGGGTAGTTGGTAACTAACTATATGAAACGAAATCTTGTACATATGTACTGGATATTGTCAGTAAGGACATAAATGTGTTTTTTCATTACTACCATGAATCTTAAAATGTGACTGCACATTCAAGATAGTCTGTTGTCTAATCCACTCTGAAAAAAGAGCTGTAAGGTAACCTCATCTTAGAGGTTCTGTTTGTACTATTGGGGAACAAATGTCAGAAATGTGAGTGAGAACTAGTTAGAAGAACTGTCCAGCATTCCTCAATTCATTCATGACATGATAGCATTAATTAATTTTCATTGGTCTTACCTAATGTGAGTGAAACTACCAAGCTTTTGTGTTTGCTAGTACCAAAACCTTGTGCTATAGACTTTGATTTCTTGTAGATTTTATGCTTTGTGTTGGGATGGCATGATCATTCCTCTCTTTTCACCGTGAGTTTAAAAAATGCAGATTGTGTATTTCAAGGTATTACAGTGTGTGTATAATTCAGAATTTTCCACCAAGTATCTTGACTTCATTATTTAAAAGCCGCTGACATATAATTTTTCAAAGTTTTAAAAAGTAATTAAGGCTGATTTTAGACAAGACTGTTTATGAACGGAGAAATAAGATAGGAAGTGACAATTAGCAGTGCCTTTTCAGGATTAGCCCATAAGGTGATATGAAGTATTCTTATTGTGTTCTTTAATTTTTGTGGGCTTCGTGTCACAACCTCTTCATTTTTTTTTTTTTTCCATTCCAACATCTGCTGGCTTTTAAATGGAATAATTTCTTTGGTATTTTCAGTGTTTGAGGGTTGATTTGCACATACCCAAGCAGCTGACTGGGTCAGATTTAGGATTGGGCTCTCATGCTGTGACCTTAATAACCAAAGCCTTTTTGGCCTTAAAATACGAAATGTAATTTATTTCATTGTTCTTTCCTTTTTTTTTTTTTTTTAAACAGGCTGCAGATACTTTGGCAGTGAGGCAAAAGAGAAGAATTTATGATATCACCAATGTCTTGGAAGGAATTGACCTAATTGAAAAAAAGTCAAAAAATAGTATACAATGGAAGTAAGTTACAAACCAGTACTCTGTTCTAAAACCTTTGTTTTTCTTCTCAGTGCTCTGTAATATCTGACCTTTCTACCATTTGCCTCTCTGAAGGCCTCTATTTCAGCCATCTACTCTAGTCACACCAGCCCCACCTGTGTCCCTGGACACACCTCTTTGGGCTTCTGTATGTGTCACTTCTATGTGGGGATGTCCCCTTGCTCGCTCCACTGTTTAATTTACACTTTTAAAATTGAGATCTTACTTTCTCCCTCAAGCTACTCATTTGGTACACACTGCATACTGCTTTGTATTATTAATTCCTCTCTGCTTAAGTATTTATCTGCCCACCTAATACAAACTCCTTGAAAACAGGAACTGTGTCTTATACACAGGATTATGTACTTTGTAAATAATGGTTAGTTGAAATGCATGTTGTCATTTGTTAACTGTTGTATGTTTGAGTGTGATAAACACTTTCTGTTCCACAAATTTGTCCCCTTTAGCCTTAATTTTTTGGTTTATCTTAGCCAAAAATCCCACCAAAATATATTAAAAGGTTATAATGTGTTTTACCAGCATCTCAGTCCATATAGTGAGACTTCCAGTGTGACAATTTGACTTTGACATCCTCTGGTGCCTCAGTCACCAGCCTGACCTTCCAGAAGACAAAAAGCACACTAGAACATGTTGAGAATTTGTGTACTTTGGTTGTTCTTGGCAATAAATTGTCTAAGCAAACATATTCAGAGGTATATGGTGCTTAAATTTTCTAAGGATTTTAATGCTTGATTTTTAGAAGAGTGTAAAGATTTTTGTCTTGAATATATTCAGTGAGTTTTACTACTACAAAAATTAAGTGATGTTTAACTGGGTCTGATACTGGGGATATTAATTCTCATATGTTTTTAAGAGGTGTAGGTGCTGGCTGTAATACTAAAGAAGTCATAGATAGATTAAGATATCTTAAAGCCGAAATTGAAGATCTAGAACTGAAGGAAAGAGAACTTGATCAGCAGAAGTTGTGGCTACAGCAAAGCATCAAAAATGTGATGGACGACTCCATTAATAATAGATATCCTTTTAAATACGCTATACATATACATAATATCTACATATTCTTTCAGTCTGAAGATCAGTTACTTTATTCTAGTGTTTTTAGAGTTCAGTTCTGCAAGTGAATATAACATTTTAATTTTATAATTCTTCTGATTTATACTAATATTTTAAAATTTTTACCTTTTTAAGTTATACAGTGCATCAGTTAGCACCATTACTGTGTTGCATTGAGAAAAACAAATTCACCTACATTCAGTCTACCCATTGATAGGACGTAACATGCTAGCTAAAGTGTGCTTAGGGGGTCTATGAATTTGGAAGTCATTGTTAAGTGCATAGACATACTTAAATCATTGTTCTGTACTTAAATCATTCAGTGTTCTGAAGTAGTAAAAATTTAGCAGCTCTCAAAGTTTTGAAAAATTAATTTTGGTTTGAAAATGAAATATTACAGGCCTGCAATCAGTCCAGGATACATTCCGCCTAACATTAACCCAAAGACAGTATTTACTGGAGGGTGGGGTTCCGAGGCTGGAGTATCTGTTGTACTGGGGGGAAACATCATTAGTGATATACTCCATGTGTTTCTTATAGTCATTGTGTTCTCTTAGATATCTGTGGCTCTCTTGATTTGTGAACTTACCTGTAGTCATATGGAACATTTTAACTACATTTATCTTGTACCACCTCTTATGAACTTTTGACTAATGTATACAATTTATTTTTCGTGTTGTCTTGTCTTTGGTGAACAAGTCCATGATCTCATTTGTTATTTCCTTTCTATGATCAGAACTCCTTAACAGTTTGATAATAATGGGGGTCTTCAACTGTGCCTTGTGGAACCCCAAGATTCAAAAAGCATTGAACTAGTTGATCATGCACTTTGCTGCACTGCTTTCCAAGATTGTGGCCACTCCCAATTCCCCAAACCATGACCCAAGAAGATTCTCGATGCAGAGGCTTGTATAGTTGCTCTTCACTCCCACTGAGAGCATCCTTTTTCCCATCAATATCCTTCCCCCTGAAGCTCCTGTCTCCATGAGGAATGTGTTTTCCATCTCTCTCCCAAGAGTTCTCAATGACAGAGAAATCAAAAGTGGCTTCTTCTTAGAGCAAAGGATGGACACTTCTCTTATGGACCTTTATGTGGTTGTCTTTGCCTTTTCAGACTGAAGACTTGTGTTCTTTTTCATCTGACCATATGTGACAGTCCCTTCATGCATTTGGTCATTTTATTTTGGCCTTCAGATTTATTATCTTAATTTAAATGTCTAGACCTTGATAAAAATGTTGTTTCCTTAACTCTATGACAGTACATTTTCCTATGTAACTCATGAAGACATCTGTAATTGCTTTAATGGTAAGTACTGTTAGTAAATTTTTTCTTACATTCTTCCTGTAATCAACCTATTTAGTGTAACGTGATTCAAAATTCTCCATGCACTCACCCTAAGTCATTATTTTCAGGACTTGTGGACATTTTTGGGTTTCACTCTACAGTGCTATGTGTTGATAGGCTGCTTTCATTTCTGTTTCCATGACAATAACTGCTTTTCCCAGCTTTCACTTCATTGCCCACATCAGTAGGTATAAACTATGTTTGGGAGAGGCACCTAAGTCAGCGATTAAGCAACAGCCTCAAAGTCACAGAATCACAGAGTCAATGACTAAACTTGAACTAGAACACGGTTCTCATTGGCACTGTTTATGAAAATACATGTAGCAAGTGTGCTGGTCACAAATGGGACCCAAAGAAAGCATGAGGACAGAGTAAGGTTTATCCATTTTATTATCAGGAAAATTATTCCTCACCCTATTCCATCCCCAGCCTTCATGTTTTCCCCTTAAGATGACAATATATTAGTAACTAAAATGGGGGGTGGGGGCTGTATTTTCATAATATATATAATACAAGTAAAATGAAATTTTGCATACAGATTTATATTTAATTGTGCATGACCTATTAAAAAAGGACAGTGTTGTATCATGCACATACAAAAAATAATCTGCCGAACACCTTGCCAAGTGGAATCTGACTTTCATCTAAGACTACGTTGGTAATATATGTGGGCTTATTGCTCTACTTTGCCACCATATTTCCCAAGTTTTCAAAGAAAGTTTGGGGAAGTATTTTTAATCTTCAACTCAGCAGAGACTGCTGTAGAATTTGGCTTCAAAAGTAAGTTCACTTAAGCTTAAGATTTCACTGTATCATACCTCATCTCTAGTATCTCCAGTCATTTAAGTAGTATAAATACTTCAACTAAACAGTGTTATTTAACTAAGGCTAAAAGGTTTCAAGAATCTCAGACTTGACATGAGATTGGGTGAAAGCAATTCGTTTATGAGAATAGAGCTAACACATTTAACCTGTTCTAAGGTCTAACACATATATTGCCTCATTTAATCCTCAAAAAAACCCCTATGCAGTAAGTTATATTGCCTCCATTTTACAGAATTAAGAACCAAAGCCCAAGGTTACCTAGCTTGGGATTCAAATCCAAGCATTCTGACTCCACAGCCCACACTCTTGGCCAACCCACACTCTTGGCCACTGTATTACAGGATCAGTAGTATTTTCTAAAATGTAAAAATCTTTATTTCTTAATTTTTTTGACCAGGTGATACACTTTTGGCCATTCAAGCACCTTCTGGTACACAGCTGGAGGTACCTATTCCAGAAATGGTATGTATGTAGGATAACTTTTGTTAAAATGGATCTACTGTTCCAAGAGGGACAAATATATTTTCTTTAGCTGAACATGAGCTAATTGCAAACACTTTCAAGTTACTGCTTTTAAGGTGTCTGTTTGAAAGTACTGATATCTGAATTTAGATGTCTTCAGTACTTTGGTAAAATTATGTAAGTGACTGAATGAATCATTTAACATTTTACTTTTCTTAAAATTTGATTTTATTTGAGCTAGAAGACATCAAGGAATGAGTAATGATATAGTCAATAATCTTAAAAGATCAGTTTGACTATATCTGTAACCAATATAACAATCCTGAGGAAAAAGTTCACTTTAAATATCAACAATAATATATTGCTTTAAATTAGGTCTTTTAAAAAACATTTTCTGGCTTATTGAGTCAGAGATATTTATTGACTCTATGCTAATATAAATTTCATGATTTTAGTTTTCAGATTCAAATTTCCTGAAACAAACTGATTTGAAAACTATAACAATCAAAAAAGAGGTAGAAAAAATTAGTTATCACCTCCCTCTCTTCTCCCAGCTATTCTAGAACTTTGTATTTCTGGTTTCTGAAGCCTCGGGATACAAATTACCTTTTTGAAATGGAGGGACTTTACATTTATATCTCTGTAGGAAAACTCAGTTGTCTTTGTGCTTTGCTGAATGAAAAAAAGTTTCGACCTGTGAAATAGCTGCCGTTTAAGAACGCACATTCAGATGACCACATCCATGGCGGCCGATGCCAGGGGATGGTGTTCCATACATGTGGAGGACGCTTGGAGCGCTGCTGCACACTGACATGTATAATTACACACAAATAGATGGTTTCCAGAATTCTACAACTGGGAGTTTTTGATGCCCAGTATTTAAGAAAAGCTTACTTTTTGGGGCAAGTGGTTTAGAGCACTCAATATCCCATTCTACTCTTGGTCTCTATGTTTTGACTTAGCGACTTAATTTTGTCGTAGTTAGTCCCTATAGCTTTGCCTGTCTTATTTTTAATGTTTCAGCTTACCAGGAAATGTTGACCTTTATTCATTTGTTTGTGCCCACTAACTTCAAAGGGTCAGAATGGACAAAAGAAATACCAGATCAATCTAAAGAGTCATTCAGGACCTATCCACGTGCTGCTTATAAATAAAGAGTCCAGCTCCTCTAAGCCCGTGGTTTTTCCTGTTCCCCCACCTGATGACCTCACACAGCCTTCCTCTCAGCCCTCGACTCCAGTGCCTCCACAGAAATCCAACATGGCAACTCAGAACCTGCCTGAGCAACCTGTCTCCGAAAGAAGCCAGAATCTTCAGCAGACTCCAGCCACAGACTTATCTTCAGGTGGGTTCAGAGCCTTTGTTTTAAAAAGTAGACGGGAAAATATGAATACTGTGTTGAACAAGTTGGAGAGCTTTTCTGAATTTCTCGATTGTGATGTTATTTTATTATCTAGTATAGGAGGCAAAATAGTAAACCTGATCAACAAGTATTAATTTTGTGTCTTCTGTGTGCCCAGCACTGGAATATGTATTATGAGGAAAATTTTAAAAACAGATCCTGTCTTTAATTATACTACTACTAGTTGTTTCATAGACTGTGTAAATATATATATTTGCAGTTTTCCTTAGGATTCCATTTTTGGAATTAAACCAGATTTGTTCCCCCACTCCCCTTTTACTATTTACATGTCAGCTTTTTATCTGAGATTTACTTTGTAAGGTTCTTTTATCTCTTAGTAACTGTAGTATATATAATTGAAATTTGTTCTATGTTTAATAAAAATCATACTAGGGACAACTATAGTGACATGTCTCCTGTTTCTCTGTATTCTCTATTATTATACTTTTTATTTGGAAAGCTTAGTTTTATACAGTTGATAAGCGGTCTCAACTCCAATTATTTAGGAAATCTTGCCTTCCTAAGTTATTTGATCTGTGAAATGATAAATAGCTAAAAACTGGGCATCAGGAATAGGGGCCACATTTCTTAAATTTATAAAATTTCCTCAGTATCCAGTCCTTTCCCTTGGTTATTACATGGCTAGGTATTTACCAACTCCTTAGTGGTTGCAAATAAAGGACCCATGGTTGCTGAATGAATGACTGCCATGCAATCTAGGCGTAGTATTGCAGATAATTTAAAATAACTATATTGTATATATTCCAATTTGTTTATTTTTACCTTTATCCTTTTGGGATGTGGTCTACTCTTTGAGTTCACAATAGGTAAGAGTGAGACTAAAAAGATCTAACTGGACACAGAATATTTTTCAGCTTCTTGTTGCCCATATCCTTCCCCTCTTAAGTATTTCCACACCATAGGCCATAGGGATGCACAACAGAAAGTGTCATCTTTCAAAAGCTTATAATCAAATTGGGAAGAATAAAGTAGGCAGGCTTATGGTTTAGCTCAGACACAATTAGTACATTGGCCTTCACAAAGCATTAAAGAAACTTTTGAGCATTTCATTTCTGTACATGATTTTGTATTTGGAAATAGTAAAGAAAACAATTTGGGGCCAGATTAGAGAGGGCCTTGAATATCAGACTGAGTTAGGACTTTGACCTATAAACCAATGAAGATTTGTGACCAGGGAAGTGGCATGTTTAGAACTGTATACTGGTGAACACAGAAGTAACGTCATTAGGAAAGAAGACACTTCTGGCCCTGGGAAGAAGGCATTAGAGGCGATGAAGACAGAAGATAAGATGTTTGCAGTTATGCAACTGTGAGAGAACATTGAGGCTAAAATGGGGTGATGACAGTGGGACTGGAAAGAGAAATAAGGAAGATTTGAGAAATACTCTTTAGGCAAAATAAGTAACCTTTGATGTGTGAGATATGAAGATAAAGTTAACAGGACTGTAAAGTGATGTTGCACTTTTAAGGTTGAGTCATAGGGAGAATTATGATAACACTGACTTTAAAAACTGAGGAGTCAGTTTTGGGAAAACAATAATGAGTTTTTGGGGCTACATCTTGAGTTCAGAAGTTTAAAAGTAATGCCAGGTACAGATTAGTTGTCATGAAAATCCTGTTTCCATAAAGTTCTAGTACTTTAATTTCGTACCTTTTTTTTTTTTTTTTTTTTTTTTGCGGTACGCGGGCCTCTCACTGTTGTGGCCTCTCCCGTTGCGGAGCACAGGCTCCGGACGTGCAGGCTCAGCGGCCATGGCTCACGGGCCCAGCCGCTCCGTGGCATGTGGGATCTTCCCGGACTGGGGCACGAACCCGTGTCTCCTGTATCGGCAGGCGGACTCTCAACCACTGCGCCACCAGGGAAGCCCTAATTTCATACTTTTAATCAAGATGCTGATGTTAAATATAACTGTGCTTAATATATACTGTTTAAATATATGCTGTTTAAATGTAACTGCCTTTTTGGTGTTAAAATATATAAAGAGAAATGTAAAAAAAGCTTTATCACATTTCTTTTTCCAGCGGGATCTATTAGTGGAGATATCATTGATGAGTTAATGTCTTCTGATGGTAAGTAGTTAAAAAATTTAATAAATATAACCTTATACATCAATAATGCTTTTCTAGAATTTATGAGTGGCACATGATTTAAAAGAAATAAAGAACCTATATTTTTTAACTGCTTAATGTACTATGATGATTCATAGTAAGTTATAGGCATCCTTCAGATTTTTTTGCCTGCATTTTGAGGAAAAAGAATTCATAAGGGGATACTCATCACTTTTACTGAATAAAGTTCTAAATTGTTGGCATACTAGCCCTTTTTACACCTGAAGAATTTGGCCAAGAAGAGTAAAACAGTGTATCTGAGTCAACAGGAAATCTGAAAACAGTTTTGTAAATACTCCTACCATGGCCAACTTCAAGCTGCCAATGTGAAGTCAGTATTACTAAGATTAGCCACATCATCGTCTAATCTGAAGTAATTCTTAAAAATCAACTAGCTATAATATGGTAGTTACTTTAACAATTACTCTCTGGGCCTCACCTTTCTAAAAGTTCTTGGATTCAGAGTCCTGGTTCCTAACAAATATGTATAGCCGAGACCTAGGAAGTAGCAGCTGTTAAATTAGCCAATGGCACAGTAACCACTTAGACATTTATCAAACACTTCTGTAAAAGCAGAGAATTTCAGCATATTTATTAATTTATGTCTAGTTCCTTTCTCTGTTTTCGAAGTGGTAGCTTATTTAGCAGATCAGAGAAAATACTTTGAGCAGTGTTTCTGAATCATAAATTTTAGTGACAAGTTCAACCAATAAAAACTAACTTGTTTCTCAAGCTAACACCTATAATCAATGCATAAAATGTCTTTAAAAAAGAATCTTTCAAAATATGCACAAAATATAAGTCATTAATTTGATCATTACATTTCCTATTACATATTTTTTAAAAATTGCTGTATAACATGGGAAACATAATTTGGCTTGATGTTTTTGATAGTATTTTATGTTAGACATCATTACCTGTATGTAGAAACCATCTTTAACACTGAATTTATTTTTTGCTTGCAGTGTTTCCGCTTTTACGGCTTTCTCCGACCCCGGCAGATGACTACAACTTTAATTTAGATGATAATGAAGGAGTTTGTGATCTGTTTGATGTCCAGATACTAAATTATTAGATTCCATGGAAACCTGGGACTGTTATCTACCTCTAACTGTGTAACATTTTAGACGTCTTAACCTAAGTATTTAAAATAATGAATGTAACATCTTTTTAGTTCACTGATTCTGAAATGTTCTTCCCTAATACTTTCTTTTTTACTTCACAAAACTTCAACCATAAGAACAAAGGATTGGGATTGCTTCAGGGGGAAAAGTGATTTCATATCTACCAACTCCCTACCCTCAAGTAATTACATTCTGGAATTTCAACTTTTCCTCCCATTCTGAACCTTCTGTTTTTTTCCTTATATGAGAGGAAAGTTAAAGTAGACTTAAGGTCATCAAAAACAAAAAAGTTGGCCAAGGGCTCATGATTTGTTTGTCTTACATTTTTACTGCCACGAGACTGTCCATATTTCTGTGTATCCTCTGATCCAGACATTCACTGCCACTTATAAAGTGAAGGGTGTAAACTAGGATATATTAACTGTTTCAGTGAACAGATTTTGTGAAGTGCCTTCTGTTTTAGCACTTTAAGTTTATCACATTTTGTTGACTTCTGACATTCCACTTTCCTAGGTTATAGGAAAGATCTGTTTATGTAGTTTGTTTTTAAAATGTGCCAATGCCTGTACATTAACAAGATTTTTAAAAATAAAATTGTATAAAACATTTAATTTATTGGTCTTTTTGGAGAATTTGATGCATCACCAGTGTATTACAACTGAGCCATTAATCTTGTAGCTTCATCAACATTAACTGGTTCGTTTTCATGACACTGCTGAGGAATCTGGAGAGAAGATTACATTTAAAAATTCAGATAACAATAGCAAATAAAAATGACATAATCTACTGACATATCTATTATTCAATATAATTTCTTCTAGTTGTACTTTTGGAAATAGAACAATAAATTCCCATATTTTAGACTCAATGTTTTAAAGTCTGAATAAGCTATACATACTACAGAGCCAAATACTAAAAATTACAATCAATACAGGCTTTGAAAATTTGCAGTTTATTAGCCATAACAAAAGGAAGTGATTTCCACTCACCAGCTGTTTCTGCAGAGGTTCAAGAGAAAGGCCTTTTACGAACTGTACAAGTACCTTTTGCATATCTACAAAAGCTTTATTCACGCTGTTAACTTTTTCATCATTCATGATGTTTATCTTTTAAAAAAAGAAAAAGAGCATTAATCCATGATCTCACAACCATTAAGGATAAAAATATAGGCAACCTTAATTTAATCTTGTTACCCCCCAAACCTATAAACTCTTATCAATCCTACCAATTTATGGAGACAATTTACACTAAAATTCTTAGTCTTATTGGACATTTTAGACAAAAGGTTCTGTTTTTTAAAAAATAAGAATTATGTGGATATACCTCATACCTTGACTTTCCTGGAATAAGCAGGCCAAAATATGTGACTATCTTTCTAAGCTATGGTGCTATCGTCTCTCATCTGTAAAATGAGGAACCTGGATAGCATGCTTCCAGTGTCCTTCTAACAGTACGTCTCTGAATCCTTCCTTGGTAGAAGTGCCTGGCAGTCTCCTGAGGACAGCGGCCCCTGTAGCTGTCCTCGCTTGAATCTGAAAGGTGGGGGTGGTATTCTTGTTCTTCACAGCTGCTCCCCAACCATTTCTCCTTCAAAACTTTTGGCTCTTTTGCATCTTATGCATCAGGACATTCTGACACCCCTCTCCTCATTATTGTCACCTATCAACACCATGATTACTTGCTCCTTCGTGAAAGATCTCAAACCATGGCTCACTGACCCCTCTCACGCCTGGCGTCGCTGTTTAGTGGCTACAACAAAAACCTATCCTATGGCTTCTTAATCTCTTCAGGTCCTCATCTCCAGGGGTCTTTTCCACGACCTACCTTGCCATCACTCCCGTGCATTACCTTAGGCTGCATCATTACCTGTTACCGCACCACTTCCTATCCTTCTATTCACTTATTTTATTAATTAATTCTTAAATCTCACTGAAATCTTTTCCCACCAAGTTCACTATTATTCACATTTTCATATCCCCACTTTTTCCTTTAGCCTGCACAGATTCCATGACCACTAATCAGTCACTCCTTCACACCCTAACTCTACTACTTCTCTTCTCTCCCTCAATCAGACTTGCCTGGTAACCTAGTTAAACTCAAGTATCAGCCTTTTGGAGCCCAAAACTGAAGCTCTAGAAAATCATAGCTGGCTGACTGGCTTCACTTTAAGTTCATGGCCACCAACTTCAATTTACCATTTATATAGTACCTGGTGATTGTACGACCTCCCCCTAAGGCTGCTTTCTCAGAAAAGTGTTCGATACTTTCTCCAACCAGGCTGCCTACCCACAGATCTTTTCCATTAGCATCCATAAAGCTTCTAGGACTTCCTATCCAAACAAAATAATTTTCCTCAAATATACCAAGCCTTCACCCAGCTGGGGGTCTTTGCACTCACTATTCTTTCTGCCTAGAACATGCTGCTCCCAACACTTCCCAGCAGTTTGCATCACTGGCTCCTATCAGGCAGGTCTTGGCTTCAATGTCAACCCTGAAGACAGTTCTATCTAAAACTGTCACCCCCAAACCCCAGTCATATCACCCAGCTTTATTTCCTTTTTAGCATTTCCAAAGTCATGAAATTGCTCCACCAAAAAGTTTAACTCAGCTAGTTCATGAAGACTGAAAGATAAAATGTTACATTTCTATGGACCATTATGATAATTACTAAGTCCTCTAGAGGTGACTCCACCTATTACTTAAGCTTGAAAACATTTTCTTGAATAATCTTCTTAAGGAGTCTACTTAATCTTGAAGAAATTTCCCATTCCCCAAATATTTTGAAATAAAGTAACTCCTTTCTTTTCAAATTTTGTATTTTAAGAAACAAAATATTTTATCTTCTATTTTTAGGTTTTTATCTGAGTTCTAGATATCTTCAGAGAAGTAAGAATTACTGAGGAGAAAAAGAATGGGTGTTGACTGACATTCCATGTCTTGACTCTGTTGAAAGCTTCTTGAATATATGAGTTTAGAGATAACTTTTCCATACCATGTTTTTTTATGATTTCTATGCTCTGAGAAAACTATTAAAACTGTTACTTGGAGCCTCATACATTTGCAGTTAAAATGCTTGCTTCTTTTTGCACATTTGAATTCAAGAAAGGGAGGTTATTTTTCTTCATCTCTTTTTCTTTTTTAAAACAAATGTTTAAAATCATCATGCTTTTGTAGGAAAGGCTAAGAACCTGTTTTAAATATTAGCATTCAGTTTTTCAGTAGCTTTACAATTATGCTTTGCTTGTAAACAATAAAGTCAAGAGTGCATAAGTGATACTAACCTTCTTCAGATTAGTGGTAACTGGTTTTGCTTTATTTTTAACCTTAAAGCTTTTTTGGCTGGCTATGTGGAATACATTCCTGGACTTCTGTCCTCTTAGTTTGTTCTTGGCCATTGTCTAGGAAAGAAAGAAAAGGAGCTCAATTAAGTTGCCCATGTTCATGAACTGTAAATCAATTTCAGTTTTTGGAAGTAAAGGTACCAATTAAATCTAAGAAGTTCCACCTTCCTCCTGATTATTTTTAAAATTGCTGCTTGTATAAAAATTATCTCCATGTCCTTTTGGTCCTACTAGATTTTTCTGTTTCAGTGCAGAGTGTGTAGCTAATTCTTTTCTGCATCTCCAGCACCTAACCCATAAGATGCTCCACATTAGTTTCTGCCAGTTAGATTAATTAATATTCTCAACACAACAATTGTTTTTTTTCAGCTTTCTGCAGCATCTGACAATGCTAACCATCACCATCCATCCTTCTGCTAGTTTACATACTGCTATTCCATTCCGGTTCCTTTCATACTCTAGGACTGACTCCCTTCTCCCTCCTTCTTTCATTCCTTTTTACTTGCCCCATTTTCACTCCTGTGTGCACCTCCTCAAAACCAGTACTTAATCTTACACCTCCTAACCCCCACGTTAAATTACTTTCATGACTTCCACATCACCTCTGTGTGAATGGTTCTTGCCTAAAAACTGTAGGTATTATCTTTGTTTTATAGCTAAACACACTAAGCCTATAAATTCTACTTGAGAAACATCTCTCAAACCTGTCTTTAACAATGCACGTGAGGAACAATTTAAAAAATATTAATAGTTAAGATTTATTAAGCTTTTACTACATGTACAGCACTATGCTAACATTTTATGTGTTTTAACTAATTTACTCCTTACAACAACACTTTGTAGGAGGTACTATTTTATTCTCATTTTACAGATTAAAAAAAAAATCTGATGCAAAGAGAAGCTAATCTGCCCATTGTTGCACTATTAGTAGTCAGAGAATGCTAAGATTCAAAGCCAAGCAGACTAGAGCCTGAGCTCTCATTATGTGATGGGGTCTCTCATATATAAATAAAAATGCAGTACAAAAACATGATTTAGTACTGCCTAGTTCAGGACTGGGTTACTGCTTTAGTCCCTAGGACTATTTGGTTAGACTCTGGGTTGGGACAAACTATACCCATGGACCAAATCAGGTCAGGAACCTGTCTTTGTAAATGACGTTTTATTAGAACGCAGCTATGTCCATTCAATTATGTATGTTTTGTCTGTGGCTGCTTTCCTGCGACAACTGTGACTCGCAAAGCCTAAAATATTTACTATTTGGCCCTTTACGGAAAGACTGTCAACCCCTGGCTTAAGCCACATGCATTCAAGTCTATCCTGCGTAGTGGTATGAAATGAACCGTCCCAATGTTAAAATCCTTCAGTGGCTCCTCCAACCCACAAGGAGCAATATTCTTTGTCCTGACGTATTGCTGGAAACCTGACTCTAGCATAAATCTGTCAAAGGTATCTCCTGCTATTTCTCTATACCGACTCTAGTCTACTAATTACTGTCTGAAGACACCTTGCACATTCTTCCCTTCTTCCCTTTGCTCACATTGTATCTCTCCTCCTTCAATGTCAGCCTCAGGAACAACAGAGACAGCAATGCTTCCGAACCCCAACAGAACTCCTTCTAAAAAAAAATAAATAAATAAACACAGTAGAAAATACATGATTATTATAGAAGCAGAAAATACACATAAACCACCCCCAAATTAAATAATCTAAAATCCTTCCAATAAGTAACCAAAATCCAACCATTCGTCTAGTATTCATTAATCAATTACTATGTACCAAGTGTGGTACAGAACCTATATACATACATATAAAACATATACAAACACAAGAAACATAAAGATAGGTGCTGTAACTGACAGCATACGAGTGGAGTCACAAAAAGGAAACATCCAATACAGTTGGGGACTTGAGGAAGGTTCGTGGAGAAGGTGACAGCCTAGCTGGGGGGGTAGTGGGATAGGGATTTTCTCTAACAACCACGTGGAAACTGGTGACAACATAACAACCCAAAACTGGTACCCTGCCGTGGGCTGAAGGCCCAGCAGGCATGGGGGTTTCAGGCCTGAGCCAGCAGGCCTGCGGCCGAGTAGGGCTGCCTAAGGCAGCAAGCGACGACGGAACGGAGCCTCCAGACGGCAGCAGCCCGCGGACGGCCAATCCTGTCTCAACCCTCGGAAACTCCACGCCAGCGCGCCGGAAATTTTTTTAATTAATCTCTCACCAGTCCTCCGATACCCTCGTGTAGGGGTTTAAGCTCCAGGTAACGCCATTTGCACCCGCAGGATCCAGGAAGTTCCGGAATGAGGGAGCCAGTCAAGGGTCCGCTCTCAGGTCGTAGTTTCCGCCCACCGAGATAAGCTCCTCCCACAGGGCGGAGTCCTGCCCCGTGAGCTTGGTCTGCAGACGGAGATAAGCCCCGCCCATCGAGCGTCGTTCCGCCCACCGAGCGTCGTTCCGCCCACCGAGCGTCGTTCCGCTCACTGGCTGGTTTCCCACCCACCTAACGTAGCCCTGCCCACAGAACCGTCTCAGCTGTGGAGCACCCTTCCCTAAACACAGGACCCTCACTGTTAACGTGCCTTGCCGTTCGCTGGGTTAAGAACCTCTACTCAGGTGAGGCGTCGAAGACGCGGCTAAGTCTGGAGTTCCTCGCAGGGGTATGTGTACAGAAACCACCCGAAGTGTCTGAGTCACCAGAGCCACACAGACTGTAACACAGGTGTTCGGCTCTCAGCCGCTTACTGCTGGCTGGCTCTGTCCGCGCTCCCAGGAGGTGGCGCTGCGCACCTCTGGGTGGCGTCCCGGGTTTGGTTGGAGCAACAAAGAACCTAATGTCTGGAACAGATCTAGAACTATAATCTCCCAAGGGAAATTTTGTAGTGAGCCAAAAGTTGAAATGCTTTTCTCATTGAAGTTTCCTTGCTTCAAAATGAGAATTTCTGACAGCACAGCAGAGGCACAAGAAAATATCAATAAGTTGTAAAACAAGAATCAGGGAACTTTAGAAAATCTTAGAAGAAACATTTTTGCCTTCCAGTTTTATGTCTGTGTGTGTATATTTCCCAGTTAAGGTGTTCTGGGTTGAGTTTTCTAGAAAAAAGAATCACTTCTTCCAAGACGATCTTTCCACTGAGGTAACAGTTTTCACATGTTCTTTCCTTATTTTGTTACAGTCTTAGGGAAAGCCAGCTTTTAAACAAATGTAGAAGTACTGACATTTTTGTATCATTTTTGTAACGGTACATGAGTTCTGCTCTAAATATCAAAATAAGGCCAAAGTACTATTCCCCTTTTGCAAGTGAGAATGCTGAGGCTCAGAGTCTAAGCCATTTTCTGTATCTACACAACTAGTAATTGAAAAAGCCAAACTAGAATCCACGTGGGCTGGCCGTCGGTCAAGTCCTCTTCCTGCCAAATCAGCCACTTGCCTGCTTATAGAAAGATGAACCACTTTTACAGTAAATCACTTTATTGTTTATGTCCATCACAAAAAATTAGGGAATACGTTACGGAATGAGGAATAATTACTTGTCAATGTAATTTTATTAAAATTCTGTATTTTTTCTAAAGAGTGACTTTTAAAAACACCTTAAAATGCATTATAAAATGCCCATAATGTGTGGTGGCAAGACCAAAGTAACATCAAAGCGACAGAAAACCATTAGATTCTTTCACAAGGCCAGTTATCCAGGAATACTGAAGCTAAAAGGTGAATATAATTATGGTTCCTTGAATGTGAAGTTATTGATATATATGCAGAAGACAAAGAAATAGATGCAATGGAATGACATTATAGTCTTTATGAAAACTTACGGGCCTAGCTTTCATTTGGAAATGGTGAGATAGAGATACTTACACCATGGAAATAACATGGTTATACAGGCAATGGCAGAGGCACTGTATGAGGTATGAGTGAGAAGGCATGATTTCTGTTTACTTCTGTTACCTACCAACAGTGTGACTGTGGAAAAGTTACTTCATTTCTCTGTGCCTCCCTTTCCCATATGTAGATGGCCGCTCAGTAAATACCCACTTCAGAGAACATTCATTATCTGCTCAGCATTCCTCTCTGGGGAACCACTCTTCTCCCATTAAGTGATCCTGGTTGAATGAATAATTACAGTCCTCGTCTAAAGATTTTCCAGCCAGAGCTAGTGGAGACACTTCTTGCTTTTAGTATCCTTGTGCTGGGATGATGTGAAATTGAGGCTGCTAGTTGCCGTCTCCTCCAGCAACTTGAGGGAAGCCTGACTGCAGTGGGAGAGAATAAGAGCCATGCAAAAGAACACAGAGCTGAACAACAGAACACAGGACCTTGGTGATATCATTGGAGTCCTTGGATTCAGCTATAGATGGAAGAAAGATCCATCCCTGTCTTCTCAGTTATCTGAATGAAAACATTGCTTTTTTTTTTTTTATTGGGTTATTTACTTTTTTGTTGTTTTTTGTTTTTTTGGTGTGGACCATTTTTAAAGTCTTTATTGAATTTATTACAATATTGCTTCTGTTTTATGTTTTGGTTTTTTGGCTGCGAGGCCTGTAGGATCTTAATTCCCCAACCAGGGATCAAACCTACACCCCCTGCATTGGAAGGCAAAGTCCTAACCACTGGACTGCTAGGGAAGTCCCTGTTGGGTTATTTATTTATTTTGCGGTACGCGGGCCTCTCACTGTTGTGGCCTCTCCCACTGCAGAGCACAGGCTCTGGACGCACAGGCTCAGTGGCCACGGCTCACGGGCCTAGCCGCTCTGTGGCATGTGGGATCTTCCCGGACCGGGGCACGAACCCGCGTCCCCTGCATCAGCAGGCGGACTCTCAACCACTGTGCCACCAGGGAAGCCCCCTGTTGGGTTATTTTTTTTAACCACTTGTACCTTGAAGAGTCTTAACTCTACTCCTGTTCAGCCTACTTCACAGGATTTTGTACAGAGTTAGTGAAATACAAAACATGAAAGCATAAGGTATTACTAAGACAAAAGAAAGAAGCACGTAATTTTCTAAAAGACATTTTTCTAATTCTCTATGAACCAAATAGCTTCAAGATTTCTAATCTTTAAAAATTCATCCCAATCTCATACTTCCAGTTTTTCTAAAAACCTTAAAGATGAATAAAATCATAAATAAAGAAACATTTTTTTGGAAACCTTAGCTTTCCTGTTGAGACTCAGCAATGCGGAGTCCTTTATACAGCTTCAGTCCTCAAAGAACGGTCTTGGAAGCAATTCAACAAGTTAACAAATATAATTAGGGAGAAGAAAATGAGAGCCCACAAAAATAATTACAAATCATCTGCAGTAAAACTTATAGCCCTCTCCCAGAACAAAGCCAGCATTGTGTAGATGATGCTCCATGATAGACTTGTTTTATTCATCAACCTTATTTGCCCCACTACTCAGTTTCATTCAGCTGAAATAGTTTGAACACCTAGGCTCTGTGAGGCCTCAAAGGAAGTACTTTCTTGTAAAGAGGACAGTCATTTGAGATAGACTTATTCATATGAATTGATCATTTTTGACAGAAAGTGGTAAGGACTATGATAAATGCACAAAAATGAGCTGTTTATGGAAGGAAATAATTCAGAATTCTGGAAACATTCATGTTAAAAGTTCTCATCTGATTGTCTTAGAGAAGAAGTCGGCAAACTACAGCCTACAGGCCAGATTCAGCCCGCTGCTTATTTTTGTACAGCCCGTGAGCTACGAATGGTTTTACATTTTAAAATGGAGGAAAAACATCAAAATAGGGACAATATGTTGCAACACATGAACATTTTATTAAATTCACATTTCAGTGTCAGTAAGCACAGTTTCATTGGAGCACAGCCACACTCATTTACATACTATTTATGGCTGCTTTCACGCTACAACAGCAGAGTTGAGTAGTTGAGACAGAGACCACATAGCCTACAAAACCTAAAATATTTACTACCTGGCCCTTTACCAACTTAATACTTTAAAAAACTTTACCAACTCATCTTAGAGGATGAGCAGCATGGTGGTATAATTGGTCGAAGTATTCGTGTTTTAAACTCAAAGCAGTAGGAGGCTTAAAAGGATGAAACCACTTTTCCTCCCAGTATTCTAAGGTAGCTAAACCTTTACAAAATGAGTTTGAGTTTCCTTGCCTCTAATGATTATTGATGATTTTTATGTTTCTAGGCTGAAAATGGAAGTTTCCAGGTATAAAGGCATTCCCACTTGAGTCTTCCTTAGGGAATGGAAAAAGGAAATAACCTAATGCTTGGGGAAAAGATGAGCTTCTGGAGACCAAGGAAATGGTTGGGGAGAAGGTGGTGAGGGTTTTTCTGCAAGTGATTGAGACTTAAGACCCTGTGGCACATGCCACCATGGCCTGGGGAGTAGTAGCATAAGATCCCTACACCAGCAAATGTCACAGAATGGATGGAGCTTTCTGCCTTCAAGTGAAATGTGGATTTTGATATTAAGCATTACAGCAGCCATTGTGATGAACTGAAAACTAGAGAAAGTTTTTCTTTTCTGTGTGCAGGGTAAGCTACCCGCTTCCCATATACTTGAGACTGAGATGAAATTTTTATGCCAAATTAAAGAGTGAAAATTTGGAGCCAGATTTAATTTGATTTAAAACTTTAAGTTTTATGGTATTTCTGTTACGCATACATTCAAGAATGTGTGTTATGATATTTCTTACACTCAAGAATTTTAACAGGCAAAAGTGGAGCTATAAAGCCTTATAGGAATAGAGCATGACACGAGCAAGCCAGAGACCCAGAAATGGACATGCTATGCTTGTAGGAGTGGGAGAGGTCCAATGTGGATGGAGGAGTGGGAGTGTGGAGATGCTGTTGAAGATGAGGCTGGTAAGATGAGCTAATGAAGGACCTTGACAACCAGGAAAGGTTTATTTTTTTTACTTTAGAAGAGTTTCAAACTTACAGAAAAATCACAAAAATAATACAAGTTGTTTTTTTCTGAACCATTTGAGAGTAAGTTACTGACAAGAGGTCCCTTTACCCCACATATGTTAGTGTGTATTTCCTACAAATAAGGATATTCTCCCATATAACAATACAGCCATCAAAAATCAGGACATGAACACTGATTCCTTCTACTTCACAGTCACCATTCAAACTGTCAATTATCCCTGTAATGTCTTTTATAGTAAAAGGATCCTATTCAGGATAAAGTGTTACATTTAGTTATCATACCTTTTTTTTCTTCCAGTTTATCCAGATATATGACATTATAGTGCTGTATAAGTTTGAGGTACAGCAAAGTGATGTTACATACATTATGAAATGATACCACAATAAGTTTAATGAACATCCATCATCTCATGTATTCAATGTATACAAAATAAAAGAAAATGAAAAAGAAAGTTTTTTTCCGTGATGAGAACTCAGGTTTACTCCCTTAACAATGCTCATAGGGGCTTCCCTGGTGGCGCAGTGGTTGAGAGTCCGCCTGCCGATGCAGGGGACATGGGTTTGTGCCCTGGTCCGGGAAAATCCCACATGCCGCGGAGCGGCTACGCCTGTGAGTCATGGCTGCTGAGCCTGCGCGTCCGGAGCCTGTGCTCTGCAACGGGAGAGGCCACAACAGTGAGAGGTCCGCGTACCGCAAAAAAACAAAACAAAACATAAAACAAAAAAACAATGCTCATATATAATGTACAGCAGTGTTAATTATATTAATCGAGTTGTACATGACATCCCTAGTACTTGTTTATTTTATAACTGGAAGTGCGTACCTTTTCATCACATTCATCCAATTCCCCCTTCCCCCACCTTACCTCTGGTAACCACACATCTGGTCTCTTTTTCTATAAGTTTGTTTACTGAAGTATAGTTGACCTACAACACTATTAATTCCTTGGTGCACAACTTAGTGATCGGATATTTCTATACATTACAGAAACGATCACCACAATAAGTCTTAATTAACATCTGTCACCATACAAAGATACTACATTATTATTGACTATATTCTTCATGCTGTACATATCATGCTCATGGCTCATTTATTTGTATGTCTTAATTCTTCCTCACCTATTTTACTCATCCCCTCCCAGTCCCCTCTGGCAACCACTTGTTTTTTCTCTACAACTCTGTTTCTGTTTTGTTATGTTTGTTCATTTGTTTTATTTTTTACATTCTACAAATAAGTGAACTCATATGGTGTCTGTCTTTCTCTGTCTGACTTATTACACATACTATAATACCCTCTAGATCCGTCCATGTTGTCACAAATGGCAAAATTTCATTCTTTTTTTATGAAAAAATATGCACCACATCTTCTTTATCCATTCATCTATTGATGGATACTTAGGTTACTTCTATATCTTGGCTATTGTAAATAGTGCTGCTATGAACATTGGGGTACATATATCTTTTTGAATTACTGTTTTTGTTTTCTTTGGAAAAATACCCAGAATTGCAATGTCTGGATTATATGGTAGTTCTATTTTAATTTTTTTGAGGAAGCTCCGTATTGTTTTTTTTATTGTAGCTGCGCCAATTTACATACCCAGAAACCGTGCAAAAAGTTTTCCCTTTCTCCACATTCTCTCCAAAAGGAAGAAACTAACAGTAACAAAATAGCAGTAGGGGATTTTAACACGCCACTTATATCAATAAGAAAATCAATAAGGGAACACTGACCCTAAATGATACATTAGACCAGATGAACTTAATAGACTATAGAATATTCCATTCCAAAGCAGCAGAATACACATTTTTTTCAGGTGCACATGGAATATTCTCCAGGATAGACCACATGCTAGGCCACAAATAAATTTAAGAATGATATCAAGCATCTTTTCTGGCTACAACACTATGAGACTAGAAATCAACCACAAGAAAAAAAATACAAAAACCAAAAACACACGGAGGCTAAACAATATGCTACTAAACAACCAGTGGGTCACTGAAGCAATCAAGAGGAAATCAAAAAATACCTGGAGACAAATGAAAACAAAAACACATATGATCCAATATCTATGGGATGCAGCAAAAGCAGTTTTAAGAGGGAAGTGTATAGCAAAACAAGCCTACCTCAGGAAACAAACAAACAAAAAAACTCAAAGTTAGTAGAAGAAAACAATAAGAGTAAAAATAATGAAATAGAAAAAGCAACATAAAAAATCCATAAAACTAAAGAGTTTGTTCTTTAAAAAGATAATCAGAATTGATAAACTAGCCTGATAAAGAAAAAAAGAGAGGTCCCAAATAAATCAAATCCGAAATGAAAAAGGAGAAGTTACAATCAACACCACAGAAATTAAAAGGATCATAAAGAATTACTATGAACAATTAAATGCCAATAAAATGAACAACCTAGAAGAAATAAATTCCTAGAAGAGTACAATATCCTAAGACTGAATCAGGAAGAAATAGAAATTATTAACAGATAAATTACCAATAATGAAATTGAATCAGTAATTTTAAAAAAAGAAACCTCCCATACAAACAAAAGTTCAGGAACAGACGGCTTCACAGGTGAATACTACCAAACATTTAAACAAGAGTTAATGCCTATCCTTAAACTATTTACAAAATTTGCAGAGGAAAGAGTGTTTCTGAACTCATTCTATGAGGCCAGCATCACCCTGATAGCAAAACCAGACAAAGACACTACAAAAAAAAAATTGTAGGTCACTATCACTGATGAACAAAGATGCAAATGTCCTCAACAAAATATTAGCAAACCGAATTCAACAATATAATAAAAGGATCATATACCATGATCAAGTGAGACTTATCCCAAAGATGCAGGATGGGTCAATATTCACAAATCAATGTGATACACCACATTAACAAAGTGAAAAATAGAAATATCATTTTAGTAGATAAAGAAAAAGCTTTTGACAAAATTCGACATCCATTTATGATAAAGACTCTCAACAAAGTGGGTATAGAGAGACCCTACCTCAACATAATAAAGGCCATATGTGACAAGCCTAAAGCTAAGATACTCAATGGTGAAAAGCTGAAAGCATTTCCTCTGAGATCAGGAGAAAGACAAGGATGCCCACTCTCTCCACATTTATTCAACATAATATTGGAAGTCCTAGCCACAACAATCAGATAAGAAAAGGAAATAAAATACATCCACATTGGAAAAAAGAGGAAGTAAAACTGTCACTGTTGTCAGATGACATATTATATATAGAAAATCCTAAAAATGCCACTACACTATTAGAACTCATCAATGAATTCAGTATAGTTGCAGGATTCAAAATTAATATGCAGAAATCTATTGCATTTCTATACACTAACAATGAACTATAGGTATTCTTTTTGATACAATGGTACATGGAATTTTTTCTTAATTTCTCTTTCCTATCGTTAGTTTTTCCCTTTATCTTTGTTGATATTTGCTTTATGTATTTAGGTGCTCCTATGTTGGGTGCTTATGTATTTACAATTGTTAAATCTTCTTATTGGGATGGATCCCTTTATCATTATATGATGTCCTTCTTTGTCTCTTGCTACAGTCTTTGTTTTAAGGTTTGTTTTATCTGTTACAGGTATTGCTACCCCAGGTTTCTTTTTGTTTCCATTTGCATGGAATATATTTTTTCTGTCTCCTCACTTCCAGTCTGTGTGTGTCTTTAGATCTGAAGTGAGTCTCTTGTAGACAGCGTATATATTGGTCTTATTTTTGTATCCATTCAGCCACTCTGTGTCCTTTGATTGGAGAATTTAGTCCATTTCCATTTATAGTAATTATTGTTAGGCATGTACTTGTTGCCATTTTGTTAATTGTTTACTGGTTGTTTTTATAGTTTTTTTGTTCCTTCTTTTATTTTCTCTTTCCTTGTGATTTGTTGACTGTCTTTAGTGTTGTTTGGGTTCCTTTCTCTTTTGTGTGTGTGTGTATCTATCATAGAGTTTTGGTTTCTGGTTATCATAAGGTTTATATGTGGCTATATATATATATAACATATTTATACATATGTATCATCATATGTATATACATGATTATTTTTAAGTTGATGATCTGTTAAGTTCCAACTCATTTTAACAGCCCTGCATTTTTACTCCCGCCACCACCACATTTAACATTTTTGATATAATATTTTACATCTTTCGTTTTGTGTATCCCTTAAGTACTTATTGGGGATATAACATGATTTTCTACTTTTGTCTTTTAATCTGCCTACTATCTTTATAAGTGGTTGATCTACTACCTTTACTGTATATTTGCCTTTATCAATTAGATTTTTCCTCTCATAATTTTCATATTTCTAGTTGTGGCTTTTTCTTTTCTGCTCAGAGAAGTCCCTTTAACTTTTCTTGTAAAGCTATTTCAGTGGTGCTGAACTCTTTTAGCTTTTGCTTGTCAGTAAAACTCTTTCTCTCCCCATCAAATCTGAATGATAGCCTTGCCAGGTAGTTACCATGTTTCTTTAGTCAACTCTTATCTGGAACAGCACCTCACTCTTGCCTTGGTTCTCTTGGCTTGACACTTTTGACAATAATAGTCCAGTTATTAGACAGAATTTTTTTTTTTTTTGCTGCACTGTGTGGCTAATGGGATCCCAGTTCCCCAACCAGGGATCAAAGCCAGGCCCTCTGCAGTGAGAGTGTGGAGTCCTAACCACTGGACTGCCAGAGAATTCCTCCAGGTAGAATGTTCTTAATTGGTTTTTTTTGTTGTTGTTTCTTTATCATAAAATTCAGAATGCATACTTTTTTTTTTGGTGGGGGAGAAATAGCACAGAAGTGATACTGTGATCTTCTCGTTGCATCCTATAAGGTGGTACATGATTTTGACTTGTCCCATTATAGAGGATGTAACTTCTGATCACTTAAGAGGATATCCACCAGCTTTCTTCACTATAAAGTTACTCTTTTCCTCATTTTAATCAATAAGTATTTTGTGAGGAGGTATTTGGAATTATGTAAGTATCCCATTCCCATTATGTAAGTATCCCTTTCCTTGAAGCCAAAATCAACATTTTATATGCTGGTTTTGGTACACATTGATGTTTCTTGGATGAATTAATTATTACTATGATGACTGTGAAATTATAATTTTTTTATTTCCATCATTCCTTCTACAGTCATCAGTTGACATTCCATTGTAAGTAAAAACTTTCTCCTTTATTTATTTATTTATTTAAGTATGGGCTCATGAGATGCTATTTTATTCAGTGGATATTATTCAATGGATATTATTTTCATAATTTATTTTGATGTTCACATTGCCCCATATTTGACCAGTGAGTGCTCCTTCATGTATATCCTTTTTACTTGTCCCCACCATTCCTTGACTACCTCCGTACTTTCTTGCACAACAAAGCATTCCAGATTCATCTAGGACCTACACTTTTCTAGTCCTAGAATCAGTCAAATCTCCATGGAGCCCTGGTTCCTTTTAGAGGAGATTAATATTTGGAAACCAAAATCTTGGATATTGATGCTTCCACGTCTTCTCAGTGGGCAGAGCTAGGCAATATATGCATGTATGTTTATACCATTTGTCTGTCTAGCTACCTACCTATATACATTCACACACTTCACCAACTGTATGTATTTCTGTATGTGCAAACCATGAGTTCATGCCAATATTTCCAATTCCAATTATTCCAGTTCCAGTTGAATACAATAGGATTTATTTTAGTTTTCTACCTTTCCATATTTGTAATTTCTTTCTCCATCAATGAGAAACCTGACTCCTGTTATTATAAATATATATACTCATTTGATTCATCTTCCTGCTTGTAACAAATCTTCCATCACTGTTGCCAGTCCCCCCAACTCCACCCTATGCAGTTTCCCTCCTAACTCCTAATGGGCTTGCAAAATTTGCTCTGGGTGCTGCCATCTGAAGATATGGCTTCCTCACCCTGCTCAGGCTGTGACCTTCCCTACCCTGCTGCCAGCGTCCCTCATTTATTAAGACCTAATGTCTTTTAAACTGAATTATGAAGGAAGGAAGGAGGAAGAGAAAAAGGAAGACAAGCAAATAACAAAGTTTGGGGTTTTATTCTATGGGGAATGAAGGAGTCCCTTTCCCTCTGTGTCACCCAACACACACACACACACACACACACACACACACACACACACACACGAGTTTTATGGCTTTGTGTATGGAACCAATTCAGTTGGCAGCATAAAAATAGTTTGGAAGAAAGGATGGTTTTAGGCAGGGAGGCAATGGTCCAGGAAATAAATGATGATGAGGGGTAATGAAGAGATGGAGAACCTGGGATGTTGTGTCCCTGCTGTGTCTCCTTTGAGTATCCAATTCGTGAAGAACAGTCAGTAAAAATGATATACATTCTGCCTTTCTGTTATGGTTTCTTTGTGGGCCAAATAAATAGTAAAGCTACCCTTCAGTGAAATCTGCATTTCTTGTGAGGAGCCAATTATCATGACAATTTTCATGATTGATTATAGAAATGGAGATTCTTTTCTTCCTTTAACTCTTCAGTGACAGACGCATTTATTTTCAGACTAATAATAAACATCTATAACATATTCTATATAATAAAGTAGAGAAGAGCAGAGCAGACAGGACCTTCAACCTTTCTGTCTAGGTCAAATTCCTGGAAATATCTGGAAAATAAGAACCAGTAAATGAAAAGAGATGATTAACTCTTTGCAGTGTAGGAAAAACAACTCACTTCCTCAGGTTATGATAAAACTGTAGGAGGTAGATCACAGGCTTTATATTTTTATTATTTATTTTCTATAATTTAAATTCAAATATCATATTACTAGTCTCTCAACTAGCCCATGCACTTTTCAGGGGCCAGGTCCATTACTCACCTTTGTATTTCCATCCAGGATTCCATATTTCCAGTGCGTGAGAGGTGTGGCATTAAACATTTGCTGAATGAAATAAAATTCCTTGAAGTATAAAAAGCAGGAAGAGGTTGTAGCCAATACACTAAAAATGACTTTAAAGCCCTATCATCTTTAGCATGACTTAAAAATACCTACAAGAACACTTCTTTTTATCTTCTTGTAGTACTGTTCCTTGGAAGTGATAGATGCTTGGCAAATATGTTTTTAATTTAATTAAGCAGATTTTATCCAGAGTAATCTCCTGGCCAAATGCCTAGAAATCCTGAACCTGAACTAATTACAGTCATAAAGGACAGCTTACACGTGAAATATCTGAAGGTGAAGAAAGGTCAAATCCATATCACAACGGCAATAAAAATATTCAAAGAGTACATGAAGTCCTTTCACATTTTTTGTGATGCTAGGTTAAAATGCAAGTAGTGGTTAAAAATTATAGGAATTGGGAAATATTTAGCAGGTGCATGTTTAAGACTCAGAAAATTGGTAACTGCAAAGGAGGCAGTGAGATCTTAAATTACCATTTGACACTCCAAATTTCAGCAGTGTTTAAAGCAAAATGAAAGGCTGCTGTGCTTTGTAATTATCAATTTTAGCTGATAATGTAAACACTCAAGTTGTCTAAAGCTCAAAAATGATTTTGAGTTGTTTTTCAGTTGATGCTATGTTCAGAGTCTATACAGACTAAAGACAGTTTTTGACTCTTTTTTTGTGATGTTTTACAGCAACTCCGTTGTATTGAAATGCTACTAAGAATTACATGGGCATCTATATTATGATAAATACAACAGAAAATACTGAGGACTGTAAGGTATTTCATGAACATTGTTTTCCTTTTGGATTAGAAAAGTCATGAAGAGTCATTGTAGAAATTTGGAAAATTCAGAAAAGTATAAAGAAGGATGTGAACAACCAGCAATTACTGCATTTTGATTTAACTCATCACAGTCTTTCTTTCATTTGTATTTACTGTAATAGTTTCCTAACTTGTTCCCCTGCTTTAATCTCTACTCAACCCAGCAGCCGGAGGAATCCTGCTAAGATGTTAATCAGCTCATGTCATTCCTCAGCTCAAAACCTCCAGTGTTTCCCACATCACTTAGAATAAAGCCAAAGTACTTACAACGGCCTGCAAAGCCCTATTTGACAACCCTTGCCACCGCCCGCACTGCTTTCTTACTTTTCTGTAATCATGCCAGGCGTGCTCTTGCTTCTCGACACTTCTTCTGGAGCACTCTCCCCCTAAATAGCTGCAAAGCTCCTCCCTTACCTCTTTCAGGTCTTCTCTCAAATGCCATATTTTTTTTCAGTGGGGGGCTTCCACGACTACCTCTGTAAAATTCCAAGTCCTCCTACATCCCTGCCCTCTTCTCCGCTATCCCATTATCACCATATAGCATCCCATATATGTATTTACTTTGCTTATTATCTGTCTCCTCCTGCCAGAATGTAGGCTCCATAAAAGCAGAGCATTTTTATCTGGTTTTGTTTGCTGCTATATTGGTTCTCTAATACATAACAAATCACCCCCAAATTTATTTGCTCCAAATAACACTCATCATTTATTTTCTCATGATTTCAAGTGGGTATGGAATTTGTGAGTGGCTTGGCTTGATGGTTCTGGCTCAGAGTCTTTCATGAGATTCAGTTAAATGTTGACCGAGGCTGCAGTCATCTGAAGACTTGCCTGGGGCTGGAGGGTTTTCTTGCAAAGCAACTCACGTGGCTGCAGGTTGGTGCTGGCTATGGTCAGGATACCCCAAATCCTCTCCAGGAGAATCTCTTCACAGGGCTGTTTGAGTATCCTCAGCTGTGGAAGCTGGCTACCCCTAGACTGAATGATCCAAGAAATCAAGGGAGAAACTGCAGTGTCTTTTATGCTCTAGACTCAGAAGTTACACACTATCGCCTCCACTGTATTTTTATTTTTTAATTTATTTTTCTAAAAATTTATTTATTTTTGGCTGCATTGGGTCTTTGTTGCTGCGCACAGGCTTTCTCTAATTGTGGCGAGCAGGGGCTACCCTTCTTTGTGTCTGGCACATAGAGGGAACCTGACAAATATTTTTGAACAATGAATAAATTCCAACCACTTAGATTTTTTAAAATATATTTCTTGGCAACCTTTTTTTCTAAGCAAATATACTCTGTTGTTTATTAAAAATTGGAATTTTTCTCTAGATAAAAGTGTATAATCTATAAATGTAAACATATATACTAAGTATATTTAAAAATATGTTTAATATCTTCCTAAAGTTACATCTTTTTGATGTTCGATATTATTTCAACTCTCTTCTTATCATTAGCATTTCCGTTGTTTCTTGATTTCTTCTGTTATAAATACACTGTGTGAACATCCCTCTACATAAACCTTTGAGCAATCTCCTAATATTTTCTTGGAAAGCATGACTAGGAATAAGATCTAAGATTACAAATACTTAAAATACTTGATTTAAGTTACCAACTTGCTTCCAGAAATATCATATATTTTACATTTCTACCAACAGAATATGAACATGCCTATTTCCCTGCATCCTAATTCATATGGAATGTTGATACTTTTTAAGAAACTGAAATTTTGGTTAGGAAGGAATGGCATAAGAACTTTTATAAAATTATACGTCTTTTGGATTTGGATTTAATGCTTAAAGTATAGTTTTCTTTCTTTTCTGGTTTTGTCATATTAACTGATTGTTTAGGAGTCAAAATCAACAAAATTTAGAGGTGAGGGGAGAAAGAGACAAGCAGGAAGTATGAGAATTAAGCTTCTGACTTGTGCAACCAAGTGTGTGGTGGTGCCATTTAATGAGATAGGAAAATTTTTGAGAAGGAGATTGGGATGGGGAGAGGAATAAATAATTCCATTCTGGACACCTGAAGTTGCAGAAGTTGAATCAGTTCGGGAGATCTAGAACTGTGCTGCCCAGTGTAGTAGCCATTGACCACATACGGCCATCAGTCACTTGTAAGGGGCTGGCCAGAATTGAGATATTCTGTAACAGTAAAATACAAACCAGATTTAGAACACTTAGTAAGAAAAAAAGAATATAAAAGATATATTGTGTCAGTTAAGGCCAACCAAGAGACAGAAATCACACAATAACTTGTACAAGAAAAGTTTACTGTAAGGAATTATCAACTCTAACAGGGAATAAGATGTAAAGGAGAATGCTAAGGAATACCCTTAGGCTAAGGGCAAGTTCTGAAGGAAGGACAAACTTGGTAGTTGGCCTCCTTTCCAAGGTTAGGATTCATATCTCTGGAGAAGTGTGGTTGCAGCCCACTAGGTGGCAGAGGGGTTTAAAGGGTGGCCCAGATAGGAGCTGGTCCAGGGTTGCCAGGCAAGCAGAAAACGACCCTCTAGGGTACAGTGGGATAAGTCTGGCATGCAGGTTGCAAAGGACTCCGAGCATGGGGCACCAACTCTCTGGCAGGGTGATGCACAGCCTAGAATGCACAGGTCTGGATCAAGAGCACCATGGCAGACACCGTCACGGTGCAGGCTGCCTGAGGCTGGTGGGCTGGTGTGCTCAGGGAGCTGGGGCATCTGCTTGCCAGCAGGGTGGCATGAGAGCTGGGGTATGTGGTGCCTGCTTCAGGAAGTGCAGTGAGACGGTCACTGGGCTGGGGCTGAGGCTGTGATCTTGCCAAGGGACTGCACACTCTGGGTGTGAGGCTGGACCAGGGTGCCCCTGCAAGTCCACCCACATGTGTTCCTGCCAGCAGCCAAGAGGAACAAGAAAAAAACAAAAAAGTAGCACACCGGAACCAGGAAACCAGTCTCCCCTCCTGTAATGTCCCTCAACTGAAAAAAAATTAACATTGTGCTTGCTGCAAAGAAATTCTTGAAGCTCCTTTATCACAGAGCAGTAATTAATGCTGAATTTCATAATGATATTTAATTCAATGTTAATCAATTTAATTATAAATTGATAATTGGCACACTCATTCATTTTTTTCTATTAATTCATGTTGAAACAATATTTTGGATGTATCGGGTTAAATAAGATACATCATTTAAACAAATTTCACTTTTCTTTTTACTTCTTAAAAAAAAATTAATTAATTAATTTTTGGCCACGTTGGGTCTTTGTTCCTGCACGTGGGCTTCTCATCGCGGTGGCTTCTCTTCTTTGCAGAGCATGGGCTCTAGGTATGCGGCCTTAAGTAGTTGTGTCTCCGGGGCTCTAGAGCACAGGCTCAGTAGTTGTGGCACATGGACTTAGTTGTTCTGCAGCATGTGGGATCTTCCTGGACCAGGGCTCGAACCCATGTCCCCTGCATTGGCAGGTGGATTCTTAACCAGTGCGCCACCAGGGAATTCCTACTTTTATTTTTTTTTGCGCTACGCAGGCCTCTCACTGTTGTGGCCTTTCCCGTTGCGGGCACGCAGGCTCAGTGGCCATGGCTCACGGGCCCAGCCGCTCTGCGGCATATGGGATCTTCCCGGACCGGGGCACGAACTCATGTCCCCTGCGCGGACTCTCAACCACTGTGCCACCAGGGAAGCCCACTACTTGTTTTTTTTAATGTAAGTAGTTGAATATGTAAAACTTGGATAATGCTGGAAGAGATAGCTGAACTATGTAGATTACATCCTAGAAAGTGATAGAAGTACCTAGGAAGAGCGTGTAGAGAGAGGAGAGATCCTAGTGGAAAGCCCCAACCCTCCCAAATTTAAAGGTTTGTGTGATGGTTAATTTCATGTCTCAACTCGACTGGGCCACAGGGTGCCAGGATATTTGGTCAAACATTATCCTGGGTGTTTCTGCAAGGGTGTTTTTGAATAAAATTGGCATTGAAATCAGTAGACTGAGTGAAGCAGATTGTCCTTCTTAATGTGTGTGGGTCTCATCCTTCAACTGAAGACCCGAATAAAACAAAAAGCCTGACGCTTTCCCAAGTAAGACAGAATTCCTCCTGCCTGACTTCCTATGAACTGTGACATTAGCTTTTTTTTTTTTTTTTTTTTTTTTTTTTTTTTTTGCGTTACGCGGGCCTCTCACTGTCGCGGCCTCTCCCGCCGCGGAGCACAGGCTCCGGACGCGCAGGCTCAGCGGCCATGGCTCACGGGCCCAGCCGCTCCGCGGCACGTGGGATCTTCCCGAACCGGGGCACGAACCCGTGTCCCCTGCATCGGCAGGCGGACTCTCAACCACTGCGCCACCAGGGAAGCCCGACATTAGCTTTTTATGGCCCTCGGACTGGAACTGAAACACTGGCTCTTCCTGGGTCTCAAGCCGGTTGGCCTTCAGGCTGGATCTGCACCATTGACACTCCAGGGTCCCCAGCTTGCTGGCTCATCCTGCAGATTATGGGACTTGTCAGCTTCCATAATTGTGTGAGCCAGTTCCTTATAATAAATATCTTTATAACACACACACACACACACACACACACACACACAAAGTGCGTGCGCAGTGTGTGGTCCTGTGTCTCTGGAGAAACCTTACTAATGTAGTTGAGTATAGGAGAGAAAAACTCAAGGAACACCAGAGAGGACAGGTGGGTAGCAAATGGGAGCTGTATGTATGTTCTGTGAGAAACTTTCTTCCTAAAGAGAGAAAATTCTAGAACACATTAGTATGCTGATGGCAGTGACAAAGAAGGAGTGGAGTTGGTAACGTAGGTTAATAAAGGATATAATGGTATGTGTTTGGTGGGAGTGGGAGGTTTTGCTAGGTGTCCAAGGCTAGTGCATCAAGTTTTCAGTGGCAGAATGGTGGGATCCAGGTAGGGAACTTACTGGAGTGAGGATGTATCAAGCCTTCCTTGGTGCTGAGATGGGGATATGGGTATCGTTCTTGATAGAATAGACTGTCCTTTCCTAGAGGACAGAAAAGGATAAATAAACTTTAGAAAAGCTGATGACAGAATGTCTGTCAGCACCCTAATTTCTCTCTGTCATTATATTTCAGAGAGTTGGCAGGAATAGAGTGACATTGACTTGTTCATTCCAAACCAAGGAACAATGCACTAAATTCTTTTAGTTAATTATTTTGAATTATTATTTTGGCATGAATTATCTGGACTTTTCAACACTGTTCTGATGTTTATACAGCTTCATTTTCTGTTTTGTTTTGTTTTTTTTCAGTACGCGGGCCTCTCACTGTTGTGGCTTCTCCCCTTGAGGAGCAGAGGCTCCGGACGCGCAGGCTCAGAGGCCATGGCTCACGGGCCCAGCCACTCTACGGCATGTGGGATCTTCCCGGACCAGGGCACGAAACCGTGTCCCCTGCATCGGCAGGCGGACTCTCAACCACTGCGCCACCAGAGAAGCCCTTCATTTTCTTTTAAGTAATCTTAGCTCTCTCCTTTTTCACACTTTATCTGCTCTTATAATATGTTCAAATAAGACACAAAGTACTATAAAATAGGGTATGGATACATTTCTGTTACTGTAGAAAACAGTGTGAGATTAAACGAAAGAACAAAAATATAGCAGGCAGGGTTTTAGCAATGTGCTCTTGTCTGACAATATGGGACAAAATGTTTTGCTCTAGTTTCTGGAAGTTATAATCTGAGAAGTGACTTAAGAGGTGGTTCCTTGTAGTCACCTTTCCAATTCTGGTATGAGAATTCTCATCCTAGAGTGAAATCTCTGTCCCTTGAGCAAGACCTTTAGCCCCTTTGGGCCTCAGTGTAATCTGGAGAGCTTGCCTTGTGCATTTCTAACCCCAGCATAACCTTAGGAATGGGAAATTGAAGAAATTGAAACCACATATAGTATCAGCTCCATAAAATTAACACTCTCCACCAGACATCAAATGAATCAAATGACAAGTCTTGTGGTTAATCAGTCATAGCTGTGCAAATCACAGGACTTGATGAATGAAGGAAATGGGTACAAAGTGAGAGCACCTCGGACTTGCAACTCTGCAGACTGGGGCCGTGTTCCTGACAGTGAGGCTTGCCTCTCTAGGTAACTGAGGAATGAGGAACCTTGCTCATGTCAGTTTCCTGCTGGGTAAAAGTCAGATGAAAACAGCCACTTCAGTTCACATGTAGAATTTGTATAAAGAATCCCTGGCGGGGGGGAATTTGTATTTCTGAGGAAGAATCTGTGTATGTCCCCTAACAAAAGAATTTGAATTCATACCTTGATATTTCTTTAATATGCTACTATACTTAATTGAATATTTGTATGGCTAGAGTTGTGATTTACAAGTGCCTCTCATACATACAGTATCTGATTCACTGAGGAGAGGTGACCTAAGCATGTTTTTCTGCGAAGGAAGCTTGTACTGGATCTGACTGGTTCAAGAGTGAAGTGGAGTTGATGACCATATCCTGGGTTCTCTGGCCAGTGTTAATCTCACTTTACTTGTTTACACTTGATGGCTGTGATCCCAGAGTCAGAGGCTCCTTGTTAAGGAGAAAGTCCACACAAAGTTATAAAAGTTTACTTAGCAAGTTAATAGGTTCATTGATTTGAGGGTTCATTGATTTGACCCCCAAATTCTTTTGAAAAAACTAAAACCCACAGAAAAATTCTAAGAATGGCATCATGAGCACCCAAACATGCCTCAACTAGTGTCACCAGTTATTGACTGAGACATTTGAGAATCAGTTGCAGACATCAAGGTACTTTGGCCTTATAGCTT
This sequence comes from Phocoena sinus, assembly GCF_008692025.1. NCBI lineage: Eukaryota > Metazoa > Chordata > Mammalia > Artiodactyla > Phocoenidae > Phocoena > Phocoena sinus. The sequence continues at coordinate 28,697,439 of NC_045779.1, forward strand.
TAACATTCATCTCCTAAAGTATTCTCAGTACCATCATCGCACCTATGAAAATTAACATCATTTCAATAATACCACATGCAGTCCATGCTTATATTTCTCCAATTGTCCCCAAAGCATCTATTACAGCTTTTCCCCCAATCTAGAATCTAATTGAGGGTCACACATTATGTTTTGTTGTTATGTATCTTTTGTTTTTTAATCCTAGACTGTGTGAATATTTTATTCACCAATAACCAAAACTTTCACCCAGAAGTTTTAGCGCCCATTACTGATTCTTGCCTGAAATACTGGCCTTGCAAAGATGGTTGTTTAAAATTCTATCATTTTGTCTGTATTCTCTCATAAAGAAGTTCACTCTCTCTCACTCTCTCTCTCATTCTGTACCACTATGGACTCATAGATATTTGAGGGAGAGGATTAATGTATTATCATCATTATTCTTTCTGGTGGCCAAATTGTCCCAAATCTGGCAGTGGGACTTCCTGTAAGCTAGCTCCTGTGGGAGGTGTGTATGTGTATGTGTTTTACATGACCGCATTAGTTTTTTTATGGGTCTATTTTATGGGTCTGGTTTTTTTTATAATTTATTTTTGGGTGACAGTTTTAGGTTCACAGCAAAATTGAGAGGAAGGTACAGAGAGTTTCCAAATACCCCCTACCAGCGCACATGCATAGCCTCAACCGTTATCAATTCTCCCACCAGAGGGTACCTTTGCTACCAATGATGAACGTACATTGACACATCATAATCACCCAACGTCCACAGTTTACATTAGGGTCCATTCTTGGTGTTTTACATTCGATGGATTTGAACAAATTTATAATAACATGTATTCATTATAATAGTATCATACAGAATAGTTTCACTGCCCTGAAAAATCCTCTATGCTCTGCCTGTTCATCTCAGCACCCCTTCAGCAACCATTGATCTTTTTACTGTCTCCATAGTTTTGTCATTTTCAGAATGTCATATAGTTGGAATCATACAGTATGTAGCCATTTCAGATCGGCTTCTTTCACTTAGAAATATGCAGTTAAGTTACCTCCACGTCTTTTCATGATGATAGCTCATTTCTTTTTAATAATAATAATATTCTGTTGTCTGGATGTACCACAATTTAATTATCTGTTCACCTACTGAAGGAGACATCTTGGTTGCTTCTAAGTTTGGGCAATTATAAATCAAGCTGCAATAAACATCCATGTGAGGCTTCCCTGGTGGCGCACTGGTTGAGAGTCTGCCTGCCGATGCAGGGGACGCGGGTTCGTGCCCCAGTCTGGGAAGATCCCGCATGCCGCGGAGTGGCTGGACCCGTGAGCCGTGGCCGCTGAGCCTGCGCGTCTGGAGCCTGTGCTCCGCAACGGGAGAGGCCACAATGGTGAGAGGCCACAATGGTGAGAGGCTCGCATACCGCAAAAAAAAAAAAAAAAAAAATCCACGTGCAGGTTTTTGTGTGGACGAACTTTTCCACTCATTTGGGTAAATTCCAAGTAGTGTGATAGCTGGATTGTACGGTAAGAGTATGCTTAGTTTTGTAAGAAATTGCCAAACTGTCTTCTTACCATTTTGCATCCCCACCACAGTAAATGAGAGTTCTTATTGCTCTAGATTGTTGCCAGCATTTGGTGGTGTCAGTGTTCTGGATTTTCACCAATTCTGAATAGGTGGTATCTCATTTTAATCTTCATTTCCCTGATGACATATGATGTGGAACATCTTTTGTATGCTTATTTGCTATCTGTATATCTTCTTTGGTGAGGTGCCTGTTAAGCTCTTTGGCACATTTAAAAAAATCAAGTTATTTTCTTATTGTTAAGGTTTAATAGTATTTTGTATATATTGGATAATAGCCCTTTATTATATGTGTCTTTTGAAAGTGTTTTCTCCCATTCTGTGGCTTGTGTCTCATTCTCTTGACTCATTAGGTTTTGATCACTTTCTAGCTTTCTGGCATGAAAAATATGTTCTAGGCTCTCACCTTGATCTTTCCTTGTTCCATTTCTGAAACCAGCCACTTCTCCAAGGGGCTCTGATTCCTTGTAAAGGGTAAAGGAGTTCAGAAATCAAAATCTGGGGACCAGGTGTCCCATAGCAAGAGGTAGATGCAGATTTGTGGAGCCTGAAGCTAATATAATTTTGGAATTGTCTTTTTTTTTTAAAGAAGAATACAAAATTACAAATATAAAATTAGGTATAGGGCCTTATAAGAAATCCATAAGTGAGGAGCCATAAAGTTTGTGTTTTTGGTTCACTGGCATTGGGGTGTTACTGCTTTTAGCATCTTTCAGTGAACAGAATATTCAAATCTAGTATGACAATGTTCATTGTAGCTTTTGCCCTTTCATATTTGTATAAACCAGAGTGAAAATCATTGGTTCCAGAGGTTATCAATATATTTACTCATTGTTCTTTCTTAATATAAGAAGTATACACAAAATGGTTTCACAATAACAACACTGATATTACTACCAAAATTAAATCTAGCAGTAAAGTTCAAGATTGTTTTGCAGTTCTTCTTAATATGTAATATACTTTATTAAGGATATATATAGCCAGAGTACTCTATTCAAAGCATATTTTTTTTCTGTGTGGTTATATTATCACATTAATATACAGTTAAGTTCATTTGTTTCTGCCTAAATTAAATTTTAGTGTTTTTTTAATCCTCTTTAATTTTTTTGAAAATATAAAACATTTATGATTAGAAAATTAAAAAGATAAACTGAGAAATCTCACTTTCATCCCTATAGACCCCATCCCTAACCATCCTCTATAAGGATCCATTTTTGTTAACTTGTGGTTTAAACTCCATAATTTTTTTGGAGAAAATCTGCAAGTATGTATACAAATTCTTATTTCTCTTTTTTAAAATTATAAAAAATGTAGCATATTATATACACTCTTTTGCACCTTTGCTTTTTTTTCCCTCTTTTTTCCCACCAAATCTGTCCCAGAACTCATCCCATCTCTGTTCATGATCTTCATTCTTTTCAAATCTTGATAGTAGCCCATTGTGTGGAGTCTCTACAGATTATTTAACCAGTTTCTATAAATTGTTATTTGATTGTTTCTAATAGTTAGGTTGCTCTTTTGGAAAATTGGATAGACTACACAATACACTCAAACCAGAGGAAATTGTGTACCCAAGCAGTAAAAGTAACAATTTGGGAAGGATTTGAAGCCACTAACTGGAACTTCTTTAACAGTTTTGGTCCATTAATTCATGTATTCATTCATTCAAGAACTATTCTTGAGCATTAGGAACTGACATTTACTTAGAGCATTATTCACCTTGATGTGCTAATCATCTGAGTTACTGAAAATGGGTATACTAAGCTCCCATTTTATAAAATATGAAACTTAATCTGAGACAAGGGCACCATGGGAAAATGGCTCATGGAATTCTGAGCTTTTGCGATCTCTTTCACTGCATTCATACAGTGCATACATGTATCCCCAACTATATCTATAGACTTAGTGGAGAATAAGGGTGCTTAGCTAAGTAACCCAGACTTAACTTTTCAAGATAACATTCTTAAATAAATTTAAGATACTTATATATGTCTTATGTATCTTACATGTATTTATATATTTTATATACACCTATCTATGTGTGTGTATATAAATATATATGCATATTGTCTTCTGTGGTGAAAATGAATATAGATCAGACATTACTCTTAACAGTTTGGTTCCTATTATATTCTTGGCATAAATGAACCCAGTTGTGCCACAGAACGTGGAATGTGGAAGCCTAGGCCTTCTCCTAGGTGCAAGAGAAGCATAAAGTTTATTGTGTTTAATGCTATATGAAGTGCAGCATTTCTTCTGTTTCATTCTAACCTCAATAAGAGCTATACAAGCAGAAGGAGCTACAGGCTCACTATGGGGTATTTAGGTCAGATCTAAAGAAGAATAGTTCAAATTGATCCTTATTTAGTGGTCCCTGAACAATGCAGTGGTTACCCAAAGAGGGACTCCCTGGGACTTGCAATTGCCACATTATGCAGCTGCGATGTGGATGGCAAGAGAAAATGAAAGATATTTTAACAGCCACTCTTAAGTCTTTTATAGAAGGCTCATGCCAATTAAGAAGCTCTTTGCATTAGTTTGTCTCTAAGTAACACTGCACAATTCAATATGAAAGTTCACATAGACCTAACTCAAACCCTTACACGGCTGGAACAGTAATTATAATCCTGGCAGGTCACACAGTTTATTTTTCATTGGGAACCCAGAACACCCACACGAGGACAGAAATTCAAGGCTCTGCAGTCAGTTCCGTCGTCCGTCTAGGGCAGCACGCCTACCAAGCATCCCTGCAGGGTCAAAAGGGCAACAGAATTTCAGGGCCGAGTATCAATAACCAGGCTTAGGTCCCTCACTCCCCAAGCCACAGGCCCGCAGAGGGTGAGCGTTAGGGGAAGGGGGCAGCAAGAATGGGCGGGTGGGGATCGGCTCCTCTTTAAGAGGGACCTCTAGGCTCCAAGTAGCTGCGTTGATCTGGGGCCGGTTACTTAGTTTTCAAGCCTCATTCCCTTGTTTCCTAACTATTGGGAACTTATAGTGTCTTCCTCAAAAGACTGTTGTGAGGATCTAAAGGGAAAATGCGGGTAAACGTCTGGGCTAAGACCCTGGCCTGTGGTAAGTCCTTAATAAATAGCAGCAGAATTCTTTTTGTGGCTCTTATCATTGTCATTATTGCGCTGTATTGTCCTTGCAGTCACCGCCACCACGACCATCCCCGCCCTCCTCACTTCTCCAGCCGGTTCCTCACCTCCCAGCCGGGCGGCTCCAGGCCTGGGTGGCTCATTCATTCCCTGGAGGGCCCGCTGGGCAACACTTGCCTCTCTAGGATGACCGCTTCTCAGAAGGCAGGAAAGCCCCTCTGGAAGCCCTTCTCTCTTTCTTTCTCTCCTCCCTCTCCATCTCCCCGCCTTCCTATCAAGCACTATCTCTTTCCCGAGTTCAAACAGTGAGAGGACTCGCACCGCAGGACTCAGCCCGGCTCCGAGCGCCCCCTCACTCCCAGCCCCTTCGTCCTCCCTTCTCGGGCGCCTTCCCTGCCCGCCACTGCCCCCTGGCGGACGAGGCCGAGAGCGCCCTGGCCCCGGGGTTCAAGGGCTCTCCCGGCCCCCCGCGGCCCCCGCCCTAAGCTGGGCCCCCGCCAGCCCCACGCAAGCTCGCTCGCCCGGCCCGCTCCCTCCTTCTGCTCGCTGCCCCGCCACTTCTTCTGCCTGCCACCCCTAGGTACCATGGCGAGGTTCAGCTGGGGATACGGCGAGCACAATGGTGAGCGCCTTCCGCGGATGGGAGGGGTGAGAGAGGGGGCTCTGCGCCGGGGACGGCCGAGGGGGACCGCCCGCTTCCCGGAGTCCGCCGACCGCACTCTGCCAATCCACACTTGGCGAGAAACTTTTCGGTTTGTCTTTTGAATGAGCAGCGCTCCCCGGAGCCACACGCAGGAAGCGGAGGGAAGGCATAGTCCTGCGTGGACAGGGAAAGCATCTCGGAGGCTGTTGATAGTGGGGGTGAGTTGACGTGCGTTAGCCCTGTCACGATACCCCAGACCCCGAAATCTTCAGATATGTCCCCTCGCTTTCATTTGAAAAGCCGAAAACTTTCTCTAGTAGTAACTACTTATCAATCAAAGGCACCGAGTTTAGAAATCTGAGGACATATTTCAATGAATAGAGGACAAGTTTGCTTTCAGTCTTCTAAGCTCATTATCTCTACGGGGAAACAAATCATGGAAAATATTTGAAAATATACTTAAGAAACTTTAATGACTTGAATTGCAACATTGAAGATTTACGTTGCCTTCTTGTCAACCAATGTACCGCAACTTTCTTAATAGCTAGCTGTTAGCTGTAAAATATTTCCACAGCAACTTGCAGTTGGTTGACTGGTACTGCTGGTTTTACCAAGATTTTAGGTTCTTTCTTAGAAATGAAGTTATATTTTAAGCTACGTCTGCAGTCTGCATGCTTTCTCCTTCTCCTTCTACACATCCTTTCAGAGACTGAGGAATTAGCAAAGGATCATTGACATTGTAACACGTTGGTAAAAATGTGTTTATTGATGGAACCAACAGGAATAATAAGATGTATACTTTTCTTCTTGTATATCCTAAATTATCAAAAGTAACCCATTTTTCTTGTTTTTGTATTAAACTGAACTGATGATTTTCAAATAACCATTACTTGAAATGTTTGCAAAGTGACACCACGAAAGCCTTACAGTGAATCACTGTCAAAATTAGGTCTGAGAATAATGATAGTAATAATAATAATACTTTCTTGGATTAACATGCATATTATTCAGCAGTACTGTATAGTTAATTTTATAGAAAGCTTACTTTCACAAAGAAACAGAAAAGTTTCATTTCTAATTGTAGTCTTTTTGAGGCTATGACTAACTTGCCAGTTAAAAAATGGCAGCAGGTGAAAGTTAGAGTTTTAATAATGAAAGGTATAATTTAGGTGGATTTCTCTTTGAGACTGCAATTATAATCTTACATTTTGCTAATTTTCAATTTATGTTTGGGGAAAAAACCTACAAAACAAATTTCTTTTAATATCCCTCTCTGCTGGAATAATTTCTGTTATTGTTATTTAATAGTCACTGGGTGTTAACAGTGCCCTCACTATGATTAGGAAGGAGAAGCGTATTTTCAATCAATGAGTATTGATTACTCTTTAATATGTTCAAAAATATTGGCTCCAATGAAGTGCATCTGAAATTTTAAAAATCCATCTTAGAAATATGTGAAGGAGGTTAAGAGGTACAAACTTCCAGTTACAAAATAAATGAATCACAAGGATGAAATGTACAGTGTGGGGAATAAAGTTATGTAAGCTTTTTACCTAAAGTAAAAAGTTATGTAATGTCTTTGTATTGTGACAGATGGTAAGTAGACTTATCATGGTGATCATTTTGAAGTGTATAAAAATATTGAATCACTGTGTTGTGCACTAGGTACTAACATAGGTAAATTATGCTTCAAAAACAAACAAACAAAACTAGAGAAGAAGAGATCAGGTTTATGATTACCAGAGTGGGTGGGAAGGGGGAATTGGATGAAAGTGGTCAAAAGGTACACACTTCCAGTTATAAAATAAATAAGTACTAGGGATTTAATGCACAACATGTTACATATAATAAACACGGCTGTATGTTATATATAAAAGTTGTCAAGAGAGTAAATCCTAAGAGTTCTCATCACAGGGAAAAAATATTTTTTCTATTTCTTTGATTTTGTATCTATATGAGATGATTGATGTTAACTAAACTTATTGTGGTAATCATATCATGGGGTATGTAAGTCACATCATTATGCTGTACACCTTAAACTTACATAGTGCTGTATGTCAATTATATCTCAATAAAATTGGAGAAAACCGAAGAAACAAATGAAAAATTGAAAACATAAAAAAAAATTCATCTTAGAAAAGCCATTAACAAGGAGTGATTTTGTATTTTGGCTAAGAATTGTAGGACCATTCCCTGCTTTTAGATTCAATAGCTTTCTGAGGACCACACCTTTAAGTAGATCAACTTTGGCAAAATCCTATTGGAAATGTGTTGTATCCTGACTGGGCAAGTTTTGTTGCTTGCCAGTTTAGACTGGCAAGAGCAGTGAATGAGCAGACAAAAGGAAACTTTAGCTGGGAATAGTAGCAGTGATAAAATGGAACATCAAGAAGTGAGGCACTGGAAGTGGTTACCTTCACAAACAGCTTACAACTTCTTCCACAAACCTTTGACAATTTTATTAGTTTAGTTTAGGAAATGTGACAATCACTGAAAACTACCTATCTCTATGGATATTCAGAAAGTTCCTGAATCAATGGAAGAACTTCTGTATATCTCTATAACTGTGTTTAAATGGGTTTAACGTTGCACGTAAAAGGCAAGGGAAAGGAACCTACCATCATGGTTAATAGATAATATTGACTAATGCAAAGTGCTATTATTTTTATCTTATTTTGGCTTGCCTCTGCTTTTAAAAATAGTTCTGGTTATAAAGGACTGGAAATAGGAGCATAAAGGAATTAAGAGGAGAAAGATGCTCTTTCCTGATTGGAAAAAAGTTAATATGACATATGTGTTGCATACTTGAAATCCGATTCTCATTAGGTTAACTCATACTTGTGGGCAGTGAAATAGAACATTTTTTTCACATGAAAAAAGGACGAGATTGTATACAAAAAGAGTGTTAGAAAGGTAAATGAAAGGTAAATGAAAGTACTTAGTAAATAAGGAAATGCAATGCCTTTTCTGTAATAAGATGTAACGAAGGACTTTTGATGTTCAAGTTGCTTTCAAGTCCAAAGTGTATGATTCATAAGAGAACAATTTCTAAGTTATGTGTGTGGTTATGTATTCATGCTATGACTTTTTTGTACCTGAAGCATATGTAAAGGAAAGAATTTATGCTTTCTCTTTTGCAAAGAAGAAGAGTGATAAGGAGCGTTAGATTTAGAGATTGAAGCTGTTGATAATTATGATATATTTGCATTTCTTGAAATTTCATTCTAAATCTTATCTTTAAAAAATATTTGTTGTTGTTAGTAACAAATGCTTAATTCATTGTCATGCTGTGTCATCTTAGTTAGTACTTGACTTTTAGAGAAAGCAAGTTAGTTGGTTAGTGGAGTAGGGAAAAGCTTAGTCAGCAGCCATGCTCTACAGACCTGGTGGAGGTGGTGTAAATTACAGGCAGAGTAGAGGAGGAAATAAGAACCTCTAACCTGTAAAGTCTGTAGACTGGCTTGGAGCTTACTTGAAGCTGCAACCTGGCTGTTGATTTTGAGAGGCAGAACTTGAATGAGTCTCCCAGAGAAGTGAGAGTAGACAAGGGAATTGTCAGTTTATTGCTTCACCTCAATTTATCAAACATGTGTTCAATTTGGGAACTTGATGCGATTTTGACTTTGTGAATGAGGACCAGGATGCCAATTGTACCTTGTATTGGAATTCAAATGTAATATTGGCAAAACAACCCTGGAAGGACCTTCTGAAACACAGAAAGAGAGAAATAAATTGTTGCCTGACTCTACTGCAGAAAACCAACAATATTACATTTCCTGACATGGTGCAGTCATTTTATGTGTGAAAAATTTACATATTTCCTTAGTTTGCCTGTTGCACATTCACAGGAAATTGAGCTGAGAACTGGGTGATATGTGAAGATACAGTGAGTGATAGAAGTGGGGAGAGCATTTTAAAGAACTACACCCTTTTTAGCTACACAGCTTTCTCAGCTCTGTTAGTTCTTTCAGCCCATAAACCTGACCTGTGGAGCTCTCACAGCTCATTCTTGGAGCTGAGACTGAATCCCATTGTTTTCAATGATGAATTGTAGTGTTGCTTTTAGTTCAGTAGAAGGCATTTGTGAAGTACTTTTAACATGCTCTTTTGTCTACAAGGGTGAGTTTAATTCTGAAGATGAATTAAGGCAAACCAGGAAGTTTCCATACCTATAATAAAAGCAGTTGGTCTTGTGAAACAAAACAAAACAATTAGATGTTAAAGTGCTGAGGGTAAAGATCGTATTTTATTAATCTTTGTATTTTCTTCAATGTCAAGTACAGTGCATTGCACTCAACAAGTATTTGCTGAATGAAATAACTTATTCAGTCCTTTTCTTTTGGTCCTATATGTTAAAGGTCCTATTCATTGGAATGAATTTTTCCCTATTGCTGATGGAGATCAACAATCTCCAATTGAGATTAAAACCAAAGAAGTGAAATATGATTCTTCCCTCCGACCTCTTAGTATCAAGTACGACACAAGCTCAGCTAAAATCATCAGTAATAGCGGCCATTCCTTCAATGTTGACTTTGATGACACAGAGGACAAATCAGGTTGGCTTTTCATTTTTTTTTCTTGGTTGGGGTGAGGAGCTTGGTTGATTGGATGGCACATTCTTATCTTTCATATTTGAACTACCTATGCACTGTGTGTTCCTTATTAGTACTTTGCTAGAACTTAGAGTAAAAGTTTTGTTTGATTAGTTCATGGAATAATGTCTTTCACACGGTGAATAAATAATAGACCAACCAAAAAAAAAAACTAGTTTATTTGTTAATTTAAAAACTGAGCGAAGTAGAAAAGAGCATTTCCTTTTAAAATGAACATTTAATCCTTATTTAAGTATACCTCCTGCCCAAAGAGTAGATGATATCAAGTTTATAAGTAAGATTAAAGAGAAGATCAGAGAGAATCATATTTTGGAACACTTTTTAAGGCTTCCGACAAATTATTTTTATCTTAAGTCTAATATTAGGATAATGCTATACTTTATTAATGAAAAATAAATTTTAAGAATCCTTAATTGGAAGAAAGTGTTCACTTATTCATTAAGCTCAGATTTAGTTTAGTAATAATATCTTGTGTTTATGTAGTGCTACATTGTTAGCAAAAATTATAAGCCCATTACATTTCTTCCTCATATTTGTTAAATTCATAAACGTGATTCGCTTTCATCAGAGCAATTTAAAAGATGCATAAGGAAAGATGAACACATGGTACTTTTCCAACTTTTGGGTGGGTGGAGAAGTAACCTCACTTTTTACATATATTAAATTGTCTTTCCTTCAGGCCCTCAGTTTTATGAATCTGTATTAATAGATATGGTTGATGTGATAGTACATTATAAAAGTAGTCCGAGGTTTCTAAGTACAAAGTTTATACCACCCATAATGGTAGTTTGATACTGTTTATGATCTCTCAAACGAAAAATTGAGGCTATCCATTCCTACTTTTAGAATAAGAAATGATTAGATTGTACTTCATCTAAAACTTTCTCATAAAAAACCTTAGTCATAAAAAATTCTTACTTTAATTTGCTCAGTGATGATCCTGGTCTTCTCTCTCTCTCTCTCTCTCTCCCTCTCTCTTCCTCTCATTTTCCCTCTACTTTGGGTTAATCAGTGGAATTAGTTTGTCTGTGTTTCCAGGTTTGACGCTGTGTCTGTGATGGGTAGTGTGTGCCCTCTCCCATAAGCAAAGGTCTCATTTCTATCTAGATCACAATGAAATTATCAGAGTTAATTGAAAATATCCATAAAGTACTTAGTATTCCTCTGAGACAGAAGCTACATATATATAGGTCATGATTCTCGTTCTTCTGTCTCAAGATAAATGAAGAGAATGTTTCATGGTAATTTGGGGGATTAAATTAATTAAAACGTAGAAACCGCCATGGCTAAAATAAATTGTTGCTGGTTTTTCTTTTTCTTTGGTACAAACTATAAAAAACACAAGGATACTTCTGTAACAAGCCATTTTAACTTGAGTAAAACAGTCTCCATTTTATAAAGAAGCCATTCTTACCAAGGTTAACTCTCAATCCCACCAGTCAAGAGACCACAGGTGTGAAACCGTCCTCATGGTCCTGGCAGGGCTTCTTTGGCTGGGCAGCTGCACAACCAGTGGTTAACCTGTGGGGAGCCACTCCTCAAAATTTTAATAGTCCTCTAAAAAGCTACAGGTAGATGTGAAATTCACACAGGAAGAAATTCATTAGAGACAACTCTCCAATTGGCTGTAGCAGACAAGGGTGTTCTCCCCCTAGCTTCTGGTTTTTCGGAACACAGACAAGGTCCCCCCTCTCTGGGAATCACACCTGACTGGCCCCGTCACCCCTCCTGTGGCATCCCAGGCCTGTCCTCTTACAGAACTTCCCACATTGCATTGTGACTGCCAGTTGGTTCTTTCCACTCAGCTAAAGGCTCCCTGTGAGCAACAGCTGTGTCTTACTCATTTACCTAGCCTGGTGCCTGGCACACAGAGGGTACTCAATAAACGTATGTTTCAGTTAAAAGCATTTTTTTGGTATGATGTTTCTTGGAGGATATAGACAACACCATGGTATGGCATTAGGGTACAGAATGCATTAGTATATGTAGGTGAAGTCCCGATAGAATTACAAACCACCAGAAATTAATTAATATTTACCATTTGACACCTAAATAGTTTGAACATTGGTGGATTATTCATTGTTTGAACATTTAATTTTTAAAAGCTGTGGTACTAATTTTTAAGTTTTAATAAATGAAATAGTTCCTGGCATATAGTAAATACTCAATAACTACTAATAACTAGTGATAAAAATAATAATAATGGTCTGTGTCCCTTCTGTGGATAAGATATGTTGTGCTGAAATTTTAAAAATATGTCAAAAGGAAGGAAGCAGCTTTCTTGCTAAGAAAGGCCTACTAAGAATGCTAGTAACTTGATGGATTCAGTGACTGTTCTTTAATTTTCATCTCTAAAAATTGTCAATTTCTCAGTTATAATCCTGTTATCTAGTTCTAGGTAACTGCCTGAAGTTAACCAAATGTACAAGATCTTAAATTATATATTAAAAAAGAAAAAAAACAGAAAAAGATGGGGGGTAAGCATACCTTAGTTGTGTGATCCACGCCCCCCCCTCCCCGAGCCAAGATATACAGGAAACTAAATTGTCAATCTGTGACAATGATGTATTATAAAACTTTATTATAATTATGTTTCCTTCTATAAGTTTCTTGAGGATAGGGATGGCCTTGCTCATTGTGTACTTAGTATTGAACACAGTTGCTGACCCATTATAAGCTCTTAAGAATTGTTGAATGAATGAGTGATCAGAGAGTAACTTGGTGTGCGCATGCTCAGAGCAAAGGAAGCCAGAAGGCAGACTAATGAAGACTGTCCTGGCTCTGAAAAGAATTCAAGCCCCAGTAGCTAGGACCATTCCTATCTTCGTTCTCTCTTTCTCTCTCTCTCTCACTATAATCCTGGCAGATCTGTGTTCTTTGTTCTTTTCCTAGATTCCAAGCAAAATATAGATGTGCTGTTCATTTAGTTTTACTTCAGAGAACTCTTTACCATACAGTGATCAGTCCATGACTTTTATTAGATTCACAAGTCCTAAGACTATGCGCTTTAGTGATGCTCAGGTCACTTCAGTAGCATCCTTACAAACTGAAGTTTGTGGGGGAGTGTTTCTACAGGTGAGGTCTCTTTCTTACTTTATGTTAGTAACATTTATTGCTCCGGGAACTGTCCTAGGCATTGGGTATACAAGAGAATGAGATCAGTTCTGCCTTAAAGGAGTGTGTATCCTAGTGAGATAGACAGTAAATGCATGAACAGACAAGGGTTTTTCTTTCTAAATGAATTTTTTTCTGATTTTGTTTTGCCAGCCTTGCTTTTCATTTTAGGCAGCTGACTACAGTGTAGTTTCAGAAAGTGAGTAGAGTAAGCAAATTACTAACAATTAAAAAAAAAGTTAAGTTCAATAGAGTAATGCATATGTTCCTAGTTGGTCTTTGCAGCATATAGCAAATGACAGATATCCTTTTACTAAGTTATTAAAATTTTCTCAGACTTTAAAATTAACTCTGTTTTCTTGATCTCTGTAGATCTCTTATATGAAAGTTTTATTTGGAATAGACTTTTTAAAAAAATCTTAATGGAGGGATACGTGAAGTATTATATATATATATATATATATATATATATATGCTAAGTGTGATTTTGGAGAAATAATTACTAGTTTTCAAACATAAGATGGAAACAATATATATTTATTCATCTAGGTTGGAAAGTAAGATGAAGAATTTGACTCTTTAAAACACTAAATCATCCTCATTAAAAAATAATTTTTGTCATCATTATTCATGTTATATCATAGTTTAGCTGTTTAGTTGTTTTATTATAGACCATCTCAACGTTGGCGATTAACCTTGGTATTTTGACTCATTTTTTCCCACTCTGTGTTTCTTTGGTAGAGCACTGCTCCAGGAGAATGGTCTTCATGATTAGACATTTGATCATAGTCCCAGGTTGGATATTTTAGTTAAAACACTCCAAGTCCAGATATGTAAAGAGTAAGGCAATCTCTGTTGCTTAACTAAGCAGAGCTGTGCTAATCTGGCTTTAAACCCTGGATTCAGAGCAGGCTTTCCAGAGATCAACCAGTACTCTTGGATGTTTCCCTAATAATGTGTGTGTCTTTTGGTATCACTTTCTTTCTCCTGAGCCAGCTTGTTTGCATCTTCTCCCAAAGTCAATTCCACATTGATCACTCAAGCTCTCTAAGCTGCTTTTTATCTGTGAAGGAATGACTTCACGGTTCAGCTCAGGTCTTATTATGCAATAGCGAGGGAAAAAGAGACACTAGAGCTGTTGATTTCTTTTTGTTTGGAATGTCACTGCATCCATGCTATATGGAGCCAGGGAAATGAGCCTTTTAAATTAATTTATCTGTGAATCATCTTTGAAACTGTTTGTTTAAATACAAATCAAATATTTTATTCATTCATTCATCAAATATTTATTGTGCATCTCCTCTGTGATGGTTACTATGCTAGGTGATGGGATGGGTACAACAGAGACCCGAGCAGATGGTCTCTGCCCTCGTGAACATTGTTCCGTGGGAGAAGAAACAGTACAATTTTCTGTTTGTGACAGAGTAACAGAAGAGCAAGCCCTAGAGTCTGGTGTAAGTGGTTCTCCCTTCTCTTTTATTTTTCAGAGAGCTCTGAACATAGCTATCTTTATTTATTGTAAAGAAATCTGGATGCAAATGAATCTAAAGGAAGCCCCAACCATTCAACCTTACAAAAGATTTTATTATATACGCTCCCATTTTTTTTTCCTTAGGCAGTTTCAGGAATTGTAGAAGTTAAAGAACATCCAGTCCAATCTCCTAATTAAACAAACAATCACAAATATAGACAAGAGAGCTGAAGCCCATAGAGGCTTAAATGAGTTTTGAAAGGTGGCATAGTTTAGTAGCCAAGCTGGGACTATTCCCACATCTGCTGATTCCAACTACTATACCAACTCTTAATTACTGATGTTCAACTTCAGCCGAGTCAAACCAAGTAAGGGAGAAATGAATTCAGTTGTACTGGTTAATACAGATGGCAGTCTGGATCATTCTTTCTCCTACAGTATAGCTCAAAGAGGAGTGTGCCTTAGTCAAATGTATTATCTTGTCTTTGTTGTTGTTGTTTGTAGAAAACTGCATGCGATACCTCTTAACATCTTTTGCTTCTTATATAAGGTGCATCATTCTTGACAAATTTTGA
The DNA here is from genome assembly GCF_008692025.1 of Phocoena sinus. Classification (NCBI taxonomy): domain Eukaryota; kingdom Metazoa; phylum Chordata; class Mammalia; order Artiodactyla; family Phocoenidae; genus Phocoena; species Phocoena sinus. The sequence continues at coordinate 28,712,526 of NC_045779.1, forward strand.
GATATATATATATATATATATATATATATATATATATATCTTCTGAAGAGGAGGGTAATTTAAATCAAACTATTGTTAAAGGCTGCACCATACCAATAAAACACTTAATCCTGTTGGAATGTCAATGAGAGATTAGCAGTGCTTTTGATGTAATCAGCATGCGATGTTTCCACATCTTCACATATCCTTTAAAACATGCTCAATAAAGATTAATTGGGAGGAGACAGTTTAGGACTATGTTTTCTACTAAAAATCTTTTCTGTATACTTAATATATGATTCTATTGCCACGGTTTTAGAGATCATATGTGTTGAGGCAAAGTACTAAAATATACTCTGCCAAAGTGACAAAGATATGATGGATTATTTTAAAAGTGTTAATTTTGTCCTGTATTTCATGTTTCCCCAAGAAGATAGAATTCAAGTATAAAAGACATGCTTACTTTGCCAGTTTTTGTAGTAATCATAACAGCAATAAAATAGTAATAATAGCTAACGTGTCCAGCATGCTGACTTTCTGCCAGGCAGTGATAAGTACTTTGTGTTCAATTTTTCTTCTGTTTTTACAACAGCATCAGGAGGAGGTAACATTACTCTCTGGAGGTTATAGACAGGAGAGCTGAGGTTTCAAAGTTAAAGGATTTGTGCAAGATGACACAGTTAGTAAATAAGGCGTGAGCCCCAGGACTCCTAACGCTGAAGCCTGTTCTCTGACCGTATTGCTAGGCTGCTCTACCGTGTTCAAGATGGAGCTCTTAGCACATCACATTTTTATTTAGAGAGGCTGACATTCTCCATTAAACAGAGCAATTCTTTACCTCTACAAACTCCCAGTTTCTGCTACTTTTAACCAGTGTGTCTGTTTTGATTTACAAGATATTCCATAAAAACCTGTATTGTGGACTCTTTAACCTTTTAAAATGTTTGTTTTTACTCCTCATATATTTAAAAGTTGTATTCCTGTCAGCCATCTGAATGACATTTATAAAAAATTCCTTGAAGGACATGGAGATGTTGAGTGATCCAGGGAGATGCTGTGGGTTGTGACAGGATGTGTAATTTTTTTTTTCTTGCTGACAATTTAAAATGTATTGATGTTTAGTTCTGCGTGGGGGTCCTCTCACCGGAAGCTACAGGTTACGACAGTTTCACCTTCACTGGGGGTCCACCGATGATCACGGCTCTGAACACGTGGTGGACGGCATGAGATATGCCGCAGAGGTGAGCCATCAGACTTGTATTCATCATTCAGAGTTTTTCTATGTGATGGGATTTTGGGGACACAGAAGACAACTCTCCTTATGCCAGATTAGGTGTCTCAGTGGCTGAAATCGCTTTATTCTGTCAGCATGAGAGTTTATCAACATGAGAGCCACACGTTTGGCCCTTCTGAGTCAGAGATTAAGGTTTTTGTGCCATTTTAGAAATGAATAAACTGGAGACTTAGAGAGACTTAACTTATCCAGCTAGGAAGCAGTTGAGATGTCTTGAAACCCAGGTCTGTCCAATACCAATTACAAACTCTGTTGATTTCCTGAAAAGCCAGTGAGAAGGGAGAGAAAGAAACATTTGGTTTAGGCCCAACTGTGTACACATTTGGTCCAGACACAAATATATACTAAGATCACGTAAAGTCCATATAATAGAGTTAATAGTAAGTGGCCAAGTTCCTCGTAGGGAAAAAAAGTAAAGTCACAAACTTTCCTAAGCTCTACATTACCTCTACAACCCCAGGTATTAAAATGGAGTCTCTGTTAATTATTCAGGTCATTGGTAAAGCAGAATAGGATGAAGTGTTCATTGACTTGTTTTTTTTCCATTGGGGAGTGAACTTCTTTTCCTTATAATCATATTCATTAATAATATTCTACTTTTTCTAATCCTCTGGTTAAAGGACAAAGCATAATATACTTCAAGCTTTAAAACAGTTAAATATTGGGCTTCCCTGGTGGCGCAGTGGTTGAGAGTCCGCCTGCCGATGCAGGGGATATGGTGTGGAGCGGCTGGGCCCGTGAGCCATGGCCACTGAGCCTGTGCGTCCGGAGCCTGTGCTCCGCAATGGGAGAGGCCACAACAGTGACAGGCCCGCGTACCGCCAAAAAAAAAATACAGTTAAATATTGCTAACACCCAGCTTTACCATGAGATGAAAGTGAATTATTGTGTGATTCAACCAAAGCTACTTATGTGAAAATATATAATGTGGCTTGTGAGTCGCCTAGGCAAGACAGAACAAATGTTACCAGGCAAGTACAGTTTTTCTTCATTTTTCTTGTGATTACTGACCTGTGAAGTTGAGACACTCTTTTATAGCCCTGCTGTTCAGAGAGATTCAGCAAACAGACTTCTTTCCAGTTTTATTTTTCTGTTGACTTATACATCTGCTCTCTGAGACTATCAACCAAAACGTCCTTTTTGCCTACTAAAACACTTTTGCTTGAGGCCAAGTGCTTAGGGTATGGGACCTGCACTTTCCTTGGGGTGGAAGAATAAAATCTACAACCAAAGTGGACAAAAGATGCCAAGAATGTACAAAGCAGAACTCCTGAATCTGTACAGTGTCTCAGTTTATATCACCTACTGAATAGTTTTCATGTTTGCTTTCTAAAGTTTTGTGTTCTAAATTTGACATGTTCTAACTTTCAAAAGCTTTGTGCAGATTAAGAGCTGGCTTTGGATCACTGAACTGTAATTTTCCTAAGCCGCTTAGGAAAATTGGTCACATTGCTTTATGTTTACACCTTCTAACTTCATAAACTTCAAAGTATACTCTCAGAGAGGTTGACTCTGAGTTGGCAAGTGGTTTCCTGGAAAGGGCCCTCATATATCCTGAAATTAGTCAGAGGCTCAGAGTCCTTACTTGCAGAGCAAGGGCCATCTTTGTAGGTTTTCCTTCTTGAAGAAGATGAAGCTTTGACTGGAATTTCACACTGTTCTTTAATGTATGTTTAAGGCTATTTATTTCATTTGTTCATGCATGCATGCATTCATTCATTCTTTTAAGAGTTCATTGAGATCCTAGCATGTCCCCCATCTTGGCCCATCTTACTCGTGCTCATCCTGAAGGGAGTGCTGGGAAGGAGGAGGGATGGGTCAGGAAACACTTCCTCATGGAAAAGGCTTTACCCAAACCTGAAGCAGGAGCAGGAGTGAGCCAGGCAAAGGGGAGAGCGCCTGCATAGACTCATGTGTGAGTACTGGGGCTGGGGAAGAGTATAACATCTTCTCACATATTTGAAGAACAGAATGGCCAGTGTGATTAGAGCACGAAGTAAAAAGGGGAGAGTTGTCAGGGGTAAAGTTGGGAGGCTAGAGGCATCTCATCTTACTAAGGTAAGTCACGTGAGTATTGCAAACTTTATTCTTAGTGCAACAAGAAGCCACTGATTGACTTTGAATCAGGAAGTGATCATATACATTTAAAAATATCATTCAAACTATAGTTTGAGAATAAATTGGGTTGAAGCAGGAGTGGATAAAGGGAACCAGTCAGGAGGCTTTCGGGAATGTTCCAGGTAATAGGACATAGTGCAGCTGGAGAGCTGGCTGGCTGGAAGTGCCACTTTAGTGGGGTGATTGGTGATTACTTGGGGTTGAGGGTGAGGGAGGGAAGGAGTCAGTGTTTCTGGCTTGAGATAGGAATGTAACTGGAAGAAGAGGAAGTCTGGGTCAGACCTCAGGGTTGATGGGTGTTCAAGGTTGACAATAAACAAATAAATAAATTGGATGTGGTAAGTTCTTTGATAGGAACAATGCCACATGATCTGGTAGAGTAACTGGGTGCTTAAGAAAGGCCTCTTTGAGATGATCAGTGGATTGAGACTGAATGACCAGAAGAAGCCACTCTGAGGAAATCTAGGGAGATCTTTCTGGTAAGTGGGAACAGTGGGTCCAGGTGCTCTCAGGAAGAAATGAGGTTGGCATGTTCTAGAAGACAAAGACATTGGCTTCCAGGATTGGAGTTAATGAGAGAGGAGATATTATTAGCCATGTTCCAGAGAGGCCTGCAGGGGCCATACCAAGTTGGGCTTTGGGGGGCTTGGTGAGCAGTTTGGAGTTTATCTTCATGTAGCAGGACAAAGACAATGGAAGGTTTCGAGCAGGGCAATGGCATGTTCTGCTTTATATTTTATAAAGTATAGCTAGCTGCTCCGTGGCTAAGAGTTTGGGCAAACATTGAAGAAGCAGGGAGACAAACTAGAAGGCTATGAACGTGTTCACGTGAGCAATGATGGTGATTTGTACTATGGGGTGGTGGAGATGAAGAGAGCTAGACGAATCCATATGTTTGGGGGGTAAAATCCATGGGATTTGCCAAGGAGAAGGATGTCAAGATTGAAGGAAGGAAAAAGAGGAATCTAGAAGCACTCTTAAGATTTTGGCTTGAGCAACCAAGAGAATGGTTGTGCTATTTGCTGAGATGGGAAAGTCCAGGGAGGAGCAGGCTGCAGACAGGAATGAACTGTCTGTTTGGACATGTTAAGTTGGAGAGACAACTATAGATATTCTAGTCTCGTGTTCAAATAGGCTACTGGATACAAACCTGGAGTTTAAAGAAGAGGTCAGGGTGGGAGATGGAGGTATTTGGGAGTCATTTGCGTTGGGTTTCAGGTTCAAAAGGATTCCTTTGTGCTTGGCTATCATAAGTGATTCCTAGGGGTTGTTTAGTTTTTCCAGCTACTTTTGTACCTAACTTCAGGACTATCATCAAGTTGTGTCCTCTTAAAAAATAAAAATATGGGGCTTCCCTGGTGGTGCAGTGGTTGAGAGTCCGCCTGCCGATGCGGGGGACACGGGTTCGTGCCCCGGTCCGGGAAGATCCCACATGCTGTGGAGCGGCTGGGCCCATGAGCCATGGCCGCTGAGCCTGTGCATCTGGAGCCTGTGCTCCGCAACGTGAAAGGCCACAACAGTGAGAGGCCCGCGTACCACAAAACAACAACAACAACAACAAAACACCCACCCACATTTAAAGCTGTAACCTATAAAAATTTAATTTGGAGCCTAATCTAATGATTACAGATATTAAAGTAATCTAATTCATGAAAGACTTTACCCCGAGAGTCACCTATCTACAAAAAGTAGGCTAATAGTTCACTGCATATTTGGAAATTTATCTGATTACAATTTATGCCAAATACATAATGAGTGTATTAAATATGTAGTTGATAGTAAAATTACAATTTCAACATCAATGAGCACATTTTATGAAGCAATAGTATGCAATTTAAAAATACTAAAGTTGAAAAATACTATTCTTTAGAAATTGCTTTCCAGTAGGGAAGAATCTTATTTCCCTTTTTTTTTTTATTTTTGCGGTACGCGGGCCTCTCACAGCCGTGGCCTCTCCTGTTGCGGAGTAGAGGCTCCGGACGCGCAGGCTCAGTCAGTGGCCATGGCTCCCGGGCCCAGCTGCTCCGCGGCATGTGGGATCTTCCACGAACCCGTGTCCCCTGCATCGGCAGGCGGATTCCCAACCACTGCGCCACCAGGGAAGCCCTTATTTCCATTTTTACAGTGGCTACTATAACTTCCTGTCATTCAGTTCAAATCACTGTGGCTGTCACTGTTAGAAAATGTGAGTTTGTTGTTTGTTTGAGTTTTAGTTCAAATACAAATGCTAATAAAGCTGATATCAGTGGCTCTGAAGATACTGCTGCCAGTTAAGCAAAGTGTGTGGCAGAGAGAAGGACTTGTTTTTTTAAAAAAAACAAAACATTTTTCTTGCTTTAGTCTCCTATAATATTTCAAACAATTGTTTTTAACCAGTGGAAGGATATACAGATAGATTCATGTCTCTTTAGTTACACATTCATTTTCTAATCCGTTGGAGTTGTGAACATAAAGAGGGCATTTCACATCTTTCTATCTCTTTGGTGTCATCTCTTACAAAGTGAATTACGTTGGCAAGGAGCCACTTAAAACAACTTCAGCATACTTTCCTACCTCTCCCTTACAGTGGAACATCCTCTGTCTCATGTGAACCACATGAATTTTGTTTCGTCATCCAATGTTTTCAGGCTTTGTGCCTCTCCCAGCTATCTGACATCAACATAGAACATGGCACCAGAAGAATCCGCTTCTGTATTTTCCATCTAGATATGCCACAGTCTTCCTTGATTGTTCGTGAATGGTGCACTACTTTATAGTTTTATAGTTCCCAGTTTATGGTAACTCTTATTTATCTAGAAAGCCTCCCATATTAGTTGCCTGTGAGATGTGAAGTTATATTTAAAGGAAGGGGTAAAAATATTCATTTGAATATACTAAATTCTCTCTGTAACAGCCAGAAAGGTGATTTGTGCATGAAACCCTTCATAAGTAAGTGTTTCCTCCCCAAGGTGCCAAAAGGACTCATTTGAAAGAGATCTTATCTGAAGTCCATCCTTCATGGAGGGTCCTTGGACGACATGGCCGAGTCATGATCTTGGCCAAGTCATTTGGATGCCTGCATTGCCCTCTGGATTCTATCTCAGTTTGTCCTTCCCTTAACCAGGAATGAAGACCCTCTAAGAGTGGGAGTTTGTCATTCTACAACCCTTCACGCTTGTTTGTGAGTTTGGGATACTGCATTGTTTACTATTGTAGGACATTTAGGACACCTTTGGAAGTTGTGAAGTGGGTGAAGCCTGTTTTCTAGAGTTCCAGGTTCTCCAACTCCTTGTCTCTTCCTTCTTTTTTCCCCCCTCATCAGTAGCACCAGCTGCCTCTCATTTTCTTCCTCAGATGCCCCTGTTTACAAGACCCTGAAGCCTCTTTTTCCCTCTTAAAACTTGCTCTCAACAGAGGATCTGAACATATTCTTAGAAGTTAGAAAATGTGTAAATACCGCTAAAAATAATTACCCCTAAGGAGAATTTGCATTTTCAAGCCATAAAATGTCTTAAACTGCAGTGATGAACATTTGACTGGCAGTTTCAGGAACAACTGGCGCTGTTCTCAGCAGCAGGATTGTCCCCAAATACCTACTGTGTGGAGGTTGACTTCTCCACTTGCCTATGACCCTGCACTCGTGCGTTGGACTCAGCCACCAGCCGGGGTCTAATTGAAGGTTGCACAGTTGCAGTCCCATCTGTGGACATGGGGGAGCCCTGAGTCACTTGGGAGCAATGGTTGGAGATTGTTAGGGCTAGAGAGGCTTGACAGGATGCTGCAGAGCCTTCTAGTGATGTGGACTTCAGCACAGTCCACCACAGACCAAAGTGACATGGTCCTTCACCTGTGTACTTTAGTTTTTAGACAAAAGTAAAGAGGAGGATTCGGACATTATACATGTAAGTGCACAACACCAGAAGATCTATATAAATGTTTTATTTGTATTTATGTTTTTAAGGGTGTTTAAAAAAACATTTGAATTATGTTGTGTTCCTCCCTCTCAGCTCCACGTTGTTCACTGGAATTCAGACAAATACCCCAGCTTTGTTGAGGCAGCTCATGAGCCAGATGGACTAGCTGTCTTGGGCGTATTTCTACAGGTGAGAATCACTAATTTCATTTTGAATAACTAGTCAGCCATGTTGGATAAAGAGTTTCAATCATGGGGTAGACGGTCTACCATTTTTTAATAGTAAAGTAGTTCTAGGTTTAATGTTTTCCCTTTGAAGTGAATTTTAAAGTTTTGTATATTACTTTATGGTTCATCTAAGGGCCCAGAACTACCCTAGGAACATTGTCTTATGAAACGTCTCATTGTCCATTGATCATTTTTTTGTGAATAGCAAACGCAGATGCAGCAACAATAGTAGCAGAAGTAACAACTGAGATCTTGAGAAGAAAATCTTTATAATAGGCTCTTCCTGACTGCTCAATATTTGGAGATACAGGGTAGGGTAAAATTCAAGTTCCTGATTCTATTTTGTTTTGGCGGTACGAAGGCCTCTCACTGTTGTGGCCTCTCCCCTTGCGGAGCACAGGCTCCGGATGCACAAGCTCAGCGGCCATGGCTCATGGGCCCAGCCACTCCGCGGCATGTGGGATCTTCCCGGACTGGGGCACAAACCCGTGTCCCCTGCATCGGCAGGTGGACTCTCAACCACTGCCCCACCAGGGAAGCCCAAGTTCTTGATTCTTGAAGCACTAGTTTGACCACAATAGTATTTTGTCCCAAACACACAGACCATTTTAAAAGATTCTGTTGTATTTTCCTTTGTCTGATATCCACAGGAGGTATCACTGTCATAATACCTGTGGGTGGGCTGTGCTGCTCAACTCCCACTGCGACCACATTCCTTAGGGTGTGCACTTTCGATATGCCCCTGACTCTGCGTGATGTTGATGTTGTAAGTCGTTGCACTGGGACAGGGGGAAGCATGGGGCAGAGCAGAGACTGGCATGCATAGCAGCAGCTCCTTTTTTTGGTCCCCAACTCTGGTGGTGGCAGTGAGATCCAAGTGGGGCAAGGCATTATACTTGAATCCCAAGGACTTAAAACCCTCAGAGAGATTCAGGACACCCCAAATAAATGAAAAGAAGTACATATATTTTTCTGAAGGATTCTCCTCATGGTGATATATTCCCTTGATTCAGGACCTCAAGTCATTTTAAGCTGAAAGTGGGAGATGTTTTCCTCTAATGTTTTGATTGTCACCAATTGTTGGTTTGGATCTAGGGTCTGAAAGTCACATCTGGTTTAATAGTGCAGGTGTTATGTAACAGTTTCCTAAGCAAAGTTTCTCTCGAGAGAATCTGTACCCTGAACATTCATAAAGCTGACAAATAAGAAGCTGTTACTGCTAGTTTTGGAATCGAAGTTATAGTTCAGCCAAGGAGCCCTGTAATATTATCTTGTTGTTTCGATTTTTCTGGCGTGATAAGGCTGGCAGGTGAAAGAGAGCCTCACTATAGAACAATCACTGTTTGTTTGTTCTGGGCTGGCTTAGGTTTTTTTTTTTTTTTTTAAAAAGAATTTAAAAATAGTGACTGAAATGGAGTGATGCAGACCTGATGTGCTACAGTAACCATTTCTTCTGAAATGTTGTGTTTTCAGATTGGTGAGCATAATCCCCAACTTCAAAAGATTACCGATATTTTGGATTCCATTAAAGAAAAGGTAAAATTAATTGCTATTTACTAATGACTAATATATTCCTTGGTTTCTCCTGAATTCTCTTATCTTCCTTTAAAAATTTAGACTTTGACATAGCATATGCTGCCGGCTTGGAAGCAGGTTTGGAACATACTTGACCAATAGAACAGAAGTAGTTTATTACCACTTATCTCTTGAAAATTATGAAGGGGTCTTAAGTTATCTAAAACAATCACTAATGCATCTATTTTTGCATAATTAGTTTCTTTTGTTGGAGTTTTGCAGAGTAAGCCTTTAGTGGCAACACATTTTAAAGACCACTTACATTAAAAAATCAATCTTGAGCTTCTTAAATAAATCTAGGTGATGCGCTACTTCATCTTAAATTTTTAGATTAAGGCAGATTCTTTTTTTTAAGATATGAAAAGCAGATACTAAATAATTCCATGAATTACAGAATTCCAGTGAAATAATATTTCAATGGATGTATGTTTTTTTGAGGTCTGTGTAAAGCTTTCCCATTGTAATTTGTGGGAATTCTCTTTTCTTCCTCAGGGTAAACAAACTCGATTCACAAATTTTGACCCATTATCTCTGCTTCCTCCACGCTGGGATTATTGGACATATCCTGGTTCGCTTACAGTCCCACCTCTTCTAGAGAGCGTCACATGGATCATTTTAAAACAACCTATAAACATCAGCTCTCAACAGGTATATCGTTTTTTCCACATTGATCCTGATTCACTAGAGGAAACTGGGCTTAATCTTGTGTGTGTGTGTGTGTGTGTGTGTGTGTGTGTGTGTGTTTTTCAAACCCTGCCCTCATTTCTGCTGTTGTGAAGCCTGAAATTAAGGCTTTACCTTTCTCTTCATTAGTCAGATGGGTGGTTGGACCAGATGAGATTTATGTCCCTTTCTTATTTGACCTTCTATGATTAGATGATTTCTTTCCCATTTCCTAGAAATGCAATGTGCAAACAGGCACGGGTGGAAGTGAAGTGCCACTTTAAGGGCTATACTTGTTTGTTTTTATTTTCTTTTGTGTGGTCTGAGATATTAACAGTCTGGGATACAAATGGGAAAATCAGGAGAGAAGCTTATCTCAAAAGGTGATAGTCTCCTTTTTGACCTCAGTCCCTGGACCTGCCTCCCCTACAGATCTCACATTTAGAAAGGGAATTGTGAGAACAGCCTTGGGCATAGCACCCTAAGAAATGTGTGTACTTGTTAAATTTAAGAAGTCCATCTGATCTTTTGGCTTTTATTGACAAAACTGTTGTGAAGCTGCCTGAGGGGCTTTAAGCATTTGCTAAGAGGCTGTGGGTGGCTGCCTGTACTCTTCTTGTGAGGACATTTCCTCACTGGTTCTTCTGATAAATGCTTATAGAGCCCCCATAGTCAGTCGGTCAGTCAGTCTCGGAATGTCTTTGATGCCCAGAGACTCTGGCCAGAGCTGTGAACCCACCCTGTGACTGACAAATCTGCCGGGTTGATACTTTGTGCTCTGGGATGCTGTACCTAACGGGTTTTGTTTTGTTTTCCGTTTCAAATTATATGCTGCGAAATCTTAGTAAGAACATAGCCTAGTAATTTTTTCATCTAATAAAGTACTCCTGTCCTGGGCTGGCCCACCTCCCTAGTGGTTTATATCTTTCGTCCAATCAAAGACTAGAGCTGTTTCACCTTTACGAAGGTCATATCAGGTAACTCTTCCCCTTGGGGTGTTGAACACATCCAACTTCTGTCGACCTTGTCTTTAGAATGAAAGCCAAATAACAATCTGGGGCATACGTATTAAAACATTTTATAAAAGTCTGGGTAGAAATCCGGAGCTTGACTGACACGGAAATTCCTGTGAATTTTTTCCATCATAAATAAGGTGAGTTGCATCATGAGAAAAATGACCTGTCACAGATTCAGTGGCTTTATTAATGGGGTTCATTTTCCTCCCCTTCATGTGCTAAACTGTTTACTTTTACATTCTTTTATTAAATTTGAATAGGTTAATAGTAAGAGTTAATACATTATAACATCAAGTTAGTAATATTAAGGGAATAGTGTTTTCCCCCATATTTCAAGAATTTCTTTATTCCTTAAAGCCAGTTGGAAAATAATTTTTTTCAATCCACCTGTGATTTGGAAAACAATATATATCAAAATATATATTTAGTTACTTAAAATACATAAAGTTAACCGAATCAAAAATAACTCCCTGCAAGTTTAGGAATGACTGACTGCCTAGCTGTGAATTCACTACTGTATCTTATTTGAAGCTCAATTCATTAATGTTAATTATTAATGTGGTTTTTATGCAGTTAGAGTTTATAAAATAATAGCTGTATTTTAGAGCTTTAGTGTGAGTGGTAATTCACTTTGAGGCATTCACTTAAATCTACTGAAGCAGGAACACTTTCAGACATTTTATTTTTAACCAGATTGAAATGATTATCTGAGTAATAATCCCAATTATTATGATGATTATAATATCTTAATAATCCAAATTATCATGATGATTATAATATCGTAATAATCCAAATTATTATGGTGATTTTAAGATTTAAAGAATGAAGCAAAAGATATTTTAAGAGTCAAATCCCATTTGAACCATGAGAAGAACATCAGAAAATGCCCAGTTGAGAGACATTCTCAATATACCTGATCAGTAGTCCTCAAAACTGTCAAGGTCATCAAAAACAAGGTAAGTCTGAGAAATTGTCATAATCACGAAATGCTCAAGGAGACAAGACAACTAAATATGATGCCATTTCCTGATAGGATCCTGGAACAGAAAAAGATTTTAGGTAAAAACAAAGGAAATCTGAATAAAGGATGGACTTCAGTTAATGATAACATAATAATATTGGTTCACGAATTGTGAAAAATATACCACACTAATGCAAGATGTTAATAATGGGAAACTTTTGTGTGCGTCCTTAAAAGTGAATGAAAAAGAAATAAAACGGGAAACTGAGTGTGGGGTATCTGAGAACTAATTATTCTATCTTTGCAAGAATTCTGTAAATCCAAAACTGTTCTAAAATAGAAAGCATATTTTAAAAATCCAAAGCATGAAAGGGTTGATAAGATTATTTAGTTGCTTAACTCTTTTATATAAAGTAAAATGAAAATGTCTTTTGTGTATACCATTGATTTAAGGATTACTTTTCAAAGGATAATTTTTAATCTCAATTTTAGCAGCTCTTTATTTTACAAACCACTGGAAAATAGTATTTTTATTTATTTTTCAATTCTACCATATAATGTCACTATCTGTGAAGATTAAATCCTCATTTTAGTAAGTTGGTGCCAATTTTTTTCTAGGTTTTTTTCCTGCTGCTATTTCTTGCCAAGTCATTGTTTGACCTAAGGGGCAAATCAGATGGTTTTCATTTTCTTTTTCTTGATCCAAGTCCATTTTTCTCCCCAAAGAAAAAGAGTCATTTACGGGAATGCTTGATTTAACTGCCAGGCCAGTAAACAGATACACTGTTTTTTGCTACTTCTGATAACAGATCTGTCATTCTTTGGAAGGCTGACTTCTCTTGCCAAGTCTCTTTGGTTTATGCCAGATTATCTATAGTGGCTTACTGACCTGCTGAAATTTGATGTGCAGAATACTTGGCTTTAATTCTGTACTCCTTTTTAAAGAATTTTTTTTTTGTTTATTACGATATTTGCATACAATAAAATTCATGAATTTTAGTGTGCAGCTGATGATTTTGGTTATTGTAACAACCACTACAATCAAGACATAGAATGGATCCCTTGGCTGAAAAAGTTTCCTTGTGCCCCTCTGTACTCCATCTTCTTCCTCGTCCATGGCCCCAGGCAACCACTGAGATGCTGTCACTAGAATGTTATCATTTTAAAATTTTATTTAAATGAAATCATATAGTACATAAACACTCCTGCTCCTCCTTCAGGTTTGGAGTTAAAGGCCTTTTCCAAGAGGGAGCATTCAAAACACTGTGACAGAGTATTTTCTCTCAGTCTGTGGTTTGCCTTTTTTTTTTTACTATATGTTTTTTTGTTTTTATTTTTGCGGTACGCGGGCCTCTCACTGTTGTGGCCTCTCCCGTTGCGGAGCACAGGCTCAGGACGCGCAGGCTTAGCGGCCATGGCTCACGGGCCCAGCCGCTCCGTGGCATGTGGGATCTTCCCGGACGGGGGCACGAACCCATGTCCCCCGCATCGGCAGGAGGGCTCTCAACCACTGCGCCACCAGGGAAGCCCTTCACTATATCTTTTGAAGAGCAAAAGTTAAAAAGTTCTTAATCTAGATGAAGGTCATTTTATCAATTTATCTTTTATCATTTGTGCTTTTGGTTTCTTGATAAGAAATCTTTGCCTAACTATATACCACAAAATACTTTTTCCTACTTTAAGTAATAGTTTTAGCTTTTACAGTTAAGTGTTCTGTTATTTATGAGTTAATTTTTATGTGTGTTGTGTCCCATTTTCTTTCCTTCTGATATTCTTTTTTTTACTTGAAGTACAGTTGACTTACAATATTATATCAGTTTCAGGTATACAACATAGTGATTTATTATTTTTATTGTTTATACTCTACATAAAGTTATCACAGAATATTGGCTATATTCTCTTGTGCTGTACATTACATCCTTATAACTTCTTTATTTTATAACTGGTAGTTTGTACCTCTAATCCCCTTCCCCTATATTGCCCTTCCCCAAGCCATCTCCCTTCCAGTAACCACTATTTTGTTCTTTTATCTTGAGTCTGTTTCTGTTTTGTTATAATTGTTCATTTGTTTTATTTTGTAGATTACACACATAAGTGAAAACATATGGTATTTGTCTTTCTCTGACTTATTTTACTAAGCTAATACCCTCCAGGTCTATTCATGTTGTTGCAAATGGCAAAATTTCATTCTTTTTTTCTGGCCAAGTAATATTCCATCACACACACACACACACACACACACACACACACACACACACCCCACATATTTTTTATCCATTCATCTGTTGATGACACTTAGGTTGCTTTCATATATGATATTCTAATTATGCAAACATTTGACCTTTTAATAACATCTAACAGGTTCCTTCCAAGGCTCCATTAGTTTGAAATCTTTTAAAAAATCTCTGTTCTTCACTGTGGATAATTTCTATTGATCTATATTCAAGTTCATTTGCTCTTTCTCTGTCATGTCAGTTTGTCTGTTAATTTTATCCAGTGAATTTTTGTTTTAGAAATTATATTTTTTAGATCTAAAATTTATACTTGATTCTTTTTTATTATTTCTATTTCTCTGCTGAGACTTCCCATTACTCTGTTGAAATTTCTCATGCACTAAAAAGTATGCTTTGTTTAACTTCATATAACACACAGGTAGTTGAAGTAGCCACTTTAGAATCCTTGTAATTTCCAAATTTGGGTAATCTTGAGTCTCACTTTGTTGATTTTTCTTTATTTAAGAATGTATTCCACTTTCTTGAGTCTTTGTATATTGAGTAATTTTCTATTGCATTCTAGATATTATGAACATTAAGTTGTGGAGATTCTGGATCTGTTATTTTTCTCTGATGAGTACTGTTTCCTTTGTGTTGGCAGGTAATTTTCTTGGCTGGGCTTGAGTTGCAGATTTTCCTTCTTGTGCAGTAGCTTCAGTCTCAGTACATGTGTAGTTCTTGGGTATGAGTTTGGGGGTCCCCTCTGTTGCTCTTTCCTTGCAAGACAGGTATGCCCCATAGCAGCTCTATGTACCTTGCAGCCTCCACCCTGTCCAAGTGAAAAACTGGAGAGACAGGAACTCGCTTGAGGGCTCCCATATCTCCAAGTGAGCATGAACTCCCCATCTGAATCCCTCTACTCCTATTCACTCTTCAGTACCTGCAGCTAGTTGTTTTTTTGTATAGTGTCTGGGTTTCACAGTTGTCTTTTTCTACAGGAAGATTGTCTGCAGAGTCTTAGTCCAGTATATCTGGGATCAAAACTCTAATGTCCTTTTTTAATAGTAAAATTTTTTATTTTGTAATTAATGATAATTAACAATCTAGGAAAATTTCCCTAACTTCTGCATCTTCAGACTATGTGTGAATTGAGGAAAGAATTCATTCACTTGAATATTAATTTTGACTTACTATAGAAAACTATCTAATTATCTTTGAAATTAAAGTTTTAAATTTTAGAAGACAGTATAAGTCAATTTTAGAATTGTTTAATAATTGCCAATTTTTGCAAGGCATGATGCACGAGGTATAAACAAGTGTTAAAATGGCCCTTGTCCTCCTGTAGTTTATAATCTAACAGAGGGGATAAAATAAATGCATAAAAAACTGTAACACAGTGGCTTTGCTTGGTACTGTAAGAGAATATAAGGTGTAAGGCAATTTCAGAAGGGGAGAGACTAGTTTTCAGTGGAGAAATCAGGAAGAGACTTCATGAAAGAGCTTACATTTGGGTTGCTTCAAAAAGTGGGGACAGGTTGGGAGTATAAAGGAAAGGGGTATTTCAAGAAAGAATAGCATAAATAAAGGCAAAAAAGAGAAGTGCAAAAAATATGTGGGCAACTTTGTACCTGTGGTTGTCAAAATTGAGAGTATGCAAGAATCACCTGATGAAGCTTACCAAAATGTGGATCCTTGGGCCTTGTTAGAAACTCTGATTCAGAAGTCTGAGGGGGCGGTCCAGGAATCTCAAGTTTTAAGAATCACCTCAAAATCTTTTCATTCAGATGCTCTTGGACCCCCCCTTCACAAAACCAACCTAGAGTGGGACTTGTGTGTGGAATAATAGGAAATAATCTAGAAGCATTTGTTGGAATTGGGTGGTCAAGAAGCTTGGGAGCCATGCTAACAATTTTGTTTTGGAGCCTTAATGGGGTTTGAAATGTTATATATTTTAGAGATATATTTTGAAATGTTTGCACCTGAAATGATATGATATTTGGAATGTGCTTGAAAATAACACAGTTTGGGCAGGATTTGGAGATGGAGAGAGAGAATGGGTGAGAGTGTGGATGAAACAGAATTGGCCATGTGTTGATGACTGTTGAAGCTGGGTGATGGTTTATTATGTTACTCTATCTATCCTTCTGTATATCTGCCAGTTTCCATAATAAGAAGCAAATAAGAAGAGATTAGGGGAAAATGGAAAAAAAAAGAAAGAAAAAAAGAAAAACACTTACAGATACAGTGTAGTGCTGTGGTTAGTGCATGGCTTATTTGCCAGATGACTTATTTATTGAAATTTCCTAACTCTCCCTCGAGTTCCTCATGTTTAAAATGGGTATAATGGTATATTATTGATAGGCTTGTTTGGAGGATTAAATGTGATATGTAATGGAAAACACTTAGCATAGTACGTGGCCCACCATGTTCTATAAGAGAGAGCTAATTTGTATTGTTAGTCAACTTTGGCAGGCAGTGGAGAGCTAGTAAAGACATTTGAGCACTAGAGTGACTAATCAAAGCTGTTTACAAAACATTAGAAAGGGTATTTCTGCTTACTGGGGTCACTACAGAAGAAATTTAAACTTTCAGTAGTAGAGCCAAAGAAAACAGCAAAACAGCCTTCACCCTGAGCTGGGGAGATTCTTGCCAGGAGCTGTTTAGATACTGAGTCAGCCTTAGTGACAGAGGGACAGATTTTCTGCCTAAAGGAAGCCAGAGGCCTGGTGAGGGTATGACACTGATAGGAGCCAATCTAAACAGAGCCTAGCAGATCAGGGTCTACCTAGCTGGGCTAAGGGACCAGGAGGACGATCCAGCACCAGAAAGGGAAGGGGTTTGATGAGACATCAGGACAGGTTCAGAGACTCTTACCAAAATGAGCAGGCTGGTTAGAGAAAGATCTAGAGTAAGTTCTAGTTCTAGATGGATGAGGCTAAGGTGTTGCAGAGGTAGGGAGCCATGATCAATTTGCAGAGGAGTCAAAGGGGGATAGGGGGATAAATAAAGCCAAGATCTTCAGAGGAATAGACAGTTTCCCTGGGAGGCTAGTTGTGTTCGGTGAGGCTGGCAAATCAGTGCCCTGATTCAGGACTTGGGATTCCAGCACAGTCACCTGGAGTGGCCACTCCAGATAGACCTGGATCATCATGATCTGCAGAAGGCTGGACATCTTCTCTGTGGCTGTGGAGGTTAGATTTCATTAGCCTCTGCTACTTGACTTTACCAGAGAATTATATATGTCCCGTCTGGCTTTAGCCATAATCATCTGGTATAATGAAACATGAGTAATAACAAGTTGTAAATATTTGTCTTATTCTTCTCATATCTATACTCTTTGAAAAGACACCTCAAAATATGACTTGTGGAAATACACAGCTGCTTGTATATGATACCTGAACATATCTCCATAGAGTGCGGTTATAAACCATTGCCTATTTATTATGAAGGACCTGCATCACCTCTGTCTCCCATCCTGGCTAGTACTGTTAAGAGAAATATTTTAGGCTTCAGGTAAATGATGATGATGGAAACCTAATATATGTGTCCTAGTCTGAATTTCCTTGACTCTTTGATTAGGTGACTAACGAAACTTAGAGAATGAAGGCTCTCATTCTCAACAATTTAATACTTTGTACTCACTCAAAACAGCAAAACAGACACCAAAAACTTACTTGTGTGGCAATATGTTTTTAGTGAACGTTTTTGAGACAGTAAAATTATTCAGGTAATTTACCCAATCTTCATTTTACTACTATAGACCTGTGCTTAGTCTTTAAAAGTAATATTAAATCACAAAGGAATTGCTAAATAATTTATAAAACAAGCTTATAATAGAAAACTTTTCAGCAATTAAAAATAGTGACATAGATATATCTATTGACGTGTGAAGGATATATATTAAGTGATAAAATAAGGTTTCAAAAGAGTAAGTATAGTTGAGCTTATTTTGCAATAAAACATGTCAAGCGTGTGTACTGGTGCATGTGCATATAGTGCTTGTACATAAGGAAACATCTAGAAGGATATACTCCATAATGTTAACAGTGGTTATATTTTGTGATGTGATTTCTCGTAATTTCTATTTTCTTCTTGACACTTTGTGTACTATATGAAGTTTGTAAGATAATTAAGCATTGTGTGTGTGTGTGTGTGTGTGTGTGTGTGTGTGTGAGATAAGAAAAAGTAAGCCCTTGTGTTGAGAAATATACCTATATTGCTTAAATTGTATTGAAATATTATAAGTGGTTGAAGACTCCTAGTCTTTTCCCAGAGTTAGTTGCTGACAAGGCACACATATGGTGAGAGAAAAATCACTGTTTAAGGAAAACAGTGCATAAAAGATGAAAATTCTGTAGGATGAGTACCACATGGTTCCCTTGAAAATTTGGGCCATGTTATATTGGAGTGCTCGTGAGTATTCAGTGTAATTCCAAGAGCTGGATGACACCTATTGAGGTAATCTAATCCAATGCTTCACTTTATAGATAAGGAAACTAGAGACAATAAATGATTTTCCCAAGGTCACACAGCTCACTAGTGGCAGAATCAGGACTGGGACCCAGCTTGGAAAACACTTTCCACTGTCCCATTATGCCTTTGCAGGTGACATTCTCTGATTTCTAGATATGTACTCTTTAAACCACATTTTAAATGTTGTTTCCTCTTATTACTTTGATCTTCAAATGAAGAAAGCTTATATACTTAATTTTTGAACCCATAGGTATTTGTATTGTGATAAGAATCTAGCAGAAGGGTTGCTTTATGATGTATGACCCATACCTTAGAAAATTTTCATTGAAGTACATTTAGTTCCCAGTAGAAGAAAGCTTATAAGTTTCTTAACTTTCTGTGCAGGGCAATTCATTAACATTGGCGTGACTTTCTATGCTAAAACAAACTCTTCTCTTTTTTTCAACAGCTGGCCACATTCCGCACCCTCTTGTGTACAGGGGAGGGCAAAGCAGCGGCTTTTTTGTTGAGCAATCACCGTCCACCACAGCCTCTGAAGGGCCGAAAAGTGAGAGCTTCTTTCCATTAAAAGTTGTCACCAACAGACCACCCCAAACGTGTCTGTGGAGAGAAAACAAAACAAAACAAAACAAACACAAAAACCCCTACTAACAGTTCTTTCCTAGAATTCTAATTTATGGGGTGCCATTTTGCTGTCAGTTTCAGCACAAAGAAAATCAGATCTTTTTAATCAAACTAACTTAAGTCATCTGTCTCAGATTTGCAGTTTATAAGTAGTATATACTTGGGTATATAAGCAGTAAACTCTGGTGTGTTTTAAAACACACGGAATACATCTACTTCAACCTGTGTGACAACGTGGTGGGCGTTGCAAACCTCAGAATGTATTAAAAATCTTCCCTTGCCGTAAAGACTGATCAGTCACATCTCTCAGTGGTGTTTGGTGAAAAACTTAAATGCATTCCCAGAATGATAGGATTGTGGTACCTTTTCCTAAACAAGGGATTCCGCTTAATATCTTGTTATCATTCCAATTCATAAAAGTAGATACTATTTCCTTTTAAAGTGAATTTTCATTTGGATCGTGTTGCTGATTCTCACTGCAGGATACCTCTAATAAAATGATCAAGAGGAGAGTTATTGGGGTGGGGGTGGGATATAGCGAATTAAAGCATCTATTCCATAGCTCAAAAAGAGTCAATACAATTTTGGTGAGGAATTCCCCAGGATATAAATGGCTATTTAAACTTTAATGACTTATGCCATACATCTCATTCACTTGGTGGTGTTAATGATAAACTGGCTAATAATTGATCAGACAAAGTGGTTGTCAATTTATAGCATTAGCATGGTTTGAAACAGGTTACAAGGTACCAGTGCAGGCAGAGCTGCCCATGGGCATGGGGCACAGGTTGGCTAATTTTGTCCCGTGTTTTGGCAACAGAGCAGGGAGCAGTCCTGTGAAGGTCATTGTTTTGTCAATTGATGGGGAAACATTACTTGAGTTTCATAGATATAATCAGTCACAAACCCTTCAACCCATTTCCATGGCAACACCCTTCTCCCCTTACACACATGTCCCTCCATCTCTTAATTTTGTAAGTTGGCTCTTGATATTCACTTTAACCTATTATCTCTTGTATATTTTTGTTTGATTTTGGTGAAGGAGGATGGGGGAGGTCCTTCTGCTCTTTCTGGTACAAATACAGTGACACTAAGCATTACCTTAATAATCACGTTTAAGGCTTGAACACGTGCTACACTTCTGTCATCTTCTGGGAAAAGTTTAACTGAGTTCCCTTAATTTTGATGATTTATTAAGACACCTCTCTTCCCCTGAATGTAGATTTTAATAATTGGAAGTATTCTGTGATAGTCTTCTTCTTTTTTTTTTTTTTGACTGCACCACATGGCTTGTGCGATCTTAGTTCCCCGACCAGGGATCGAACCCAGCCCATAGCAGTGAAAGCACCGAGTCTGAACCACTGGACCACCATGGAATTCCCTGTGATAGTTCTTGATAGGATCACTGATTATCAGTAAATTGTGTAATAATGATAGATATGATTGCATTAAGATGAGTTCCTGAAGATGAAAGCTCCTTTGTTTTTTGTTTCCCCTTCACAGTATCTAGCTTGAGGCCTTGCAGGAGATTGACAAGTAGCAAATATTTAATTAATTGAATATTTAATAAACTTTATTTTGTATCTTTGGTAATTATCTTGCTGCTTGCAATCAAATGCACTGTAAGTTCATGTAACAAGTAAAGTGCAAGTTATCCCTTGAAAATTGTTTTTTCTTAAAGGAATACTTGTTAAATCTACCTGTGTAACCAGAAGTTCTCACTGGTTTTAAAAATACCAGTGTTGAATGAATTTCTTTAGTTTGGAAAGACATGTTGTGAAGTATCCTAGTCAGAGAAAGAAGTCCGTTTTCTCAGAGAAAGTAAATAGCATGTAGGATGGGGATTCTAATTACTGTGTATGAGCATTACCACTTCATAATTTAAGCTTTCTGCTACAGTATTCCATCAGTTCTATGCTACAAATTGGACTTTAGTAGACAAAAAACATCTACACAGCACTGATTTCCTTGAAGATTGTCTGATAATTTATCTCTTAGAGGCAAAAAGGTCTAAGTGTTATCTAAAGTCTAAGTTGTTATCTTTTGAAAAGATTAAAGAGTTGTAAATACTAGCATGGATAATATTGTTTCCCACCTGTATTGGATTTGTATTTGTTAAGCATTTTGTATTTTAACTTAAATTGGATTCAACCACAATAAAGATTACAAGACAAACTTTGAACTTGTATATGCAAGATACAGAATGAGATTACATTTTTACACTTTTTATTTAGAAAACAATTTCAAACTCACAGAGAAATTGCAAACACAATTTTTTCCGCTGAATTATTTGAGAGTAAGTTGCCAACCTGTTAATGCATCATCCCACAAACTTCAGTGTATATTTTCACAAGTTAGGACATTATCCTACAGAGCCATAGTACAGCTAAAACAACCATGAGGTTAACCTTGCTTTATTATCACTGACTATGTCATTCGAGGGTAACTCGTTCACTTAGCTGTGTTTCCTTTGGTCGGGCACTGGTCCTCAGTCTTTCTTTGCTGTTTATGATTTTGACACTTTTGAAGATGATAGGTTAGTTATTTTACAGAATGTCCCTCAATTTGGGTTTGTTCGAGATTTCCTTGTGATTAGATCCAGATTCTGCATTGTTGGCAGGAAGATCACAAAAACAATGCTGGGTCCTATCAGGCAAATTGCTTTGTCCTTTAATGGAGTATATTCACTTCAGCACTTGATTAAGATGGTGTCTGCTAGGCTTCTCCACTGCAAAGTTACTCTTTTTTTCCTTTGTAATTAACAAATATTTGTGTGGGGATGTGCTTTGAGACTATGTAAATATCCTGTTTCTGATTAAACCTCCAATTTATTCATGTTTCCACTATGGATTTAAGGGATCCCTGTTTTATTCAGTGGGCTGTAAGACTGTTATCACTATTACCATCTATTCTCACATGCATATTTTTCTTAATTGGCCAGGAGGAGCATCTCCAAGCTGGCTTCTGTGCCCTTTTGACATTTTGTCCCCATGTTCTTACTTTCTGACAGCAGTGTGATGTTCCTGTCTCAGCTTATTCTGCACCTTCCCCTGCCCTGGAATCTAACATTTCTCCAAGGAGCCCTGGTTTCTTTTAGTGGAAAATAGTATTGAAAAAACTAACATCTGGGTGCTAGATGGGTGCATGGCTATTGGAGCACTGCTACTCCTAGATCCTCTCAGTGAACAGAGGTCAGGAATGCACACACAAACACACACACAAAATATGTACTCACATGTACAACATCTATATTTCTGCATCTATATTTAAAAAAATCACAATTTCACACTCATATCTCTAATTTCAATCCAATACTACAGGGTTC
Source organism: Phocoena sinus (assembly GCF_008692025.1). Taxonomy (NCBI): domain Eukaryota; kingdom Metazoa; phylum Chordata; class Mammalia; order Artiodactyla; family Phocoenidae; genus Phocoena; species Phocoena sinus. Next base: position 28,734,887 of record NC_045779.1, read on the forward strand.
ATTCTAGTTCTCCATTTCCATATTTCTAATCCCCTTCTCCAACAGTGAGAAACCTGGCTCTCATTATCCTCAATACATTTACTTTTTTGGCCACTTCTTCTGTGTGTAACCAGTATCCCATCACCACTTCCGACCTCTCACCCCCACAGGCATGGATGCCCTTTTCTCTCAGCTTGGATTGTGATGTCCTGCACTGGGCTGCCTTGTCCCCTGAGAGGAGGTGGGGCAAGGAGGGGAAAGCGAAAAGCAAGGTTACATTTTGAAATACTCGCTGGACTGTTCACAGGGAGGTTCCTTATTTCTAACACAAGGTTATTGAAAATGTGGGTTTGCCTATACACATTTTATCATAGGTGGCAGTGAAATGCAATATTTTGTAAAAGGTTTTTAATACCTCTGAGTGGAGCTGCAGAAAATGTAGACCAAGGAATAGTGGTCTCATTTCAGAGGCTAGAAAGCCATCCAGGCACTTGGATAGGTATCACAAGTTGTTCTTATTTTAGATTTACTGAAGAAGATTAAATCCCTTATATTGAGGTTTTTAATACCCACTGAAATGTAAACTCCCCTCAGAGGATAATTTTTACACTTTAGTATAACTGACTTTTACATGACAGGTTTTGGTGGGAATAAAGACTGACAGCAGAATGTCAACATGATATAAGAGTCAGTGGTCTGAGTGTTTGGATAACCGAGATGAACTTGAACTACTTCACAATTTTGCTTACGTGCCTCATTCTTACCTGCACCCTTACACTTTGCACCATGATTGATGTATGACGAATACTCATTGTCGGTAAATGGAAAGCATTCCTTATTGAAGTAATTGGAGATTTCTCTGATGTGGCTAGGAACTCACCTTTACCTTCCTAGAGAGGAATTATAACAAGCAGAGTTCCCCCCAACTCCTGTCATGGGCTGAGAGGAGTCTTCTTGCCTGACCTGTCCTTGCTTAACCACTCCCACCTCCATAGGTCACCCAGTGGAAGAAAGTGGGTACATTAAAGTTTCTTGTTTCAAATGAGTGTGTTTTCATTACAAGCGCCTTTGGGTGGAGAAAGGGCCAGTTTGTCTTAGCTGTTTCCATGGAGTGAGAGTTGCAGAAACTCTGGGTTTGTGACTCAATGAGATCAGATGAATCATAAGTCAACCCCAAGTTCCTTATGGAAGGTATGATCTAGAAAAAAGGACTTGTATGTTAACAGGGACTTCTGAGAATAACTGTCCTTATGGAGGTAATACTTGATCTGTTATCGGCTTATACTGGAGGGTGTGGGAGGGCCCCATACACAAACACATAATTCAGTGGTGCTGGCATTTAAAAAACATGACAGTATCAGTCAGGTTCCATTAGGAAAACAGAACCACCCAGTATTTCAAACAGAGGGTATTAAATGTTTGGAATTGATTATACAAGTAATGGAAGATGTTGAAAAACCAAAGTGGACAGGTAACCAAGAGATTAGCAAGAGCAGGAAGCTTTCAGTTTCTTCAGGAGGAGGAAATGTTCCTGGAGCCCAGGAGCCATGGCCATCAAGCTGAAAGCTGAAGTTTAAACTAATGTCCTGACTAGGAGGATCTGGTTATTTTTTGGAGAGACACAGCCACTACCTGAGTCCTTGCTTGAAGTAGAGAGAGGAGGAGAAATATTGTGGCTTCTCCCTTTATTCCATCCTCTAAACTCCTACTGATACTCACTGGTAGAACCTATCCAGAAGTCAGATAGCATGGAACCATGAAAGGTCATCCTCCTGTTATACAGAGCAGACCAGTGGAAAGGTCTGGGAACAGATCAGAGAAAAAATGGGCTTAAAACCATCCAAGGCACCAACATCTGGGAACCTCTATTATGCAGGTCAAGCAAGTGACTATGATGCCAGGCTGGAATCCTCCAGAGATGAAAGACCATTTCCAAACTTTTGTCCTACTCCGGAAATTTAATTTGATCACAATTTTTCAGGCATCTTCTATGTGGTAAATGTCGTGCTAAGTACTAGAGATATAAAGATGATTAAGATGTGATTCCTTCTCTTAAACAGCTCAAAATCTAAGACAACTATAAAAATGAACTGCATCATACAAAATGTTAAGTATTTTAATTTTAGGTATCTGTAGAGTGCTAAGGGAACATGGAGAAGATAGAGCAATTAATACTGGAGAAATTAAGAAAGACATAAAGATTTGCAAGTGTGGTATATTTGGAAATTGTGCTCTCTGGTTTTCTATGTAGTTCTGTACCTGGTGCTTGGGTAGGGAGATGTGTCAATGAGGACTCCTCTGAGAGCAATTGAAGCTTCAATACAAAATGACTAAAGCAAATAATGGAATTTATTGATTCACATAATTGAAAGGTCCAGGGGTACAGCTTGCTTTCATCATGCTGAAACCAGGGATTAAGATCAGGCCTCAATCTCCTTTCCTTTTGGACACCTCCACCTCTGTGGGTGCCATCAATAGTCAGACTCGCCTTTCATATTGGAAGGAAGGAAGCCTCCACCTATATATTAAACATCTCCTGCAAGCCACACCAGTGACAAAAGGAGAGCTTCTTTCTCCAAAGACTTAAAATTTTTTCTATCTACTTTGAATTCTCATTTGCCCACATTGAGTCACATGCCCATCCTGAATCAAGTCATCTTGGCCAGTGTATTTCTATCTGGCTCGGGAAAGCATGTGGAGTTAGCCCTTTCCCAAATTGTACAGACTAAGAGTGTTCATGTTTGTGTGTGTGTGTGTGTGTGTGTGTATGTGTGTGTGTGTATATGTTTGCATTGGGGGTGGGTGACTGCAGTAAAGGAAAACTGGGGTTAGTACCTGAAGAATGGAAAAAAGATTATGGGTGGCAAAAACAAAAGATTGTCTACTCTGAAATAAAAGAGTGGCTGCAGTAGGGCCTGAAAAGAATAAAACTCAGGAGATAGTTCAGTTTTTCTAGGAAATAACCATCATCCAACTAAAGAGAATCAAGTACCTCAAGTCAAATGCAAGGTCAGCGTTTCAAGAAGGGCACAAGAGAGTAACACTGGAAGATGGCGGAAGAGTAAGACGCGGAGATCGCCTTCCTCCCCACGGATACACCAGAAATACATCCACACGTGGAACAACTCCTACAGAACTCCTACTGAAGGCTGGCAGAAGACCTCAGACCTCCCAAAAGGCAAGAAACTCCCCACGTAACTGGGTAGGGCAAAAGAAAAAACAGAGACAAAAGAATAAGGACGGCACCTGCACCAGTGGGAGAGAGCTGTGAAGGAGGAAAAGTTTCCACACACTAGGAAGCCCCTCCGCGGGCGGAGACTGCGGGAGGCAGAGGGGGGAGTTTCGGGACCGCGGAGTAGTGCACAGCGACGGGTGCGGAGGGCAAAGCGGGGAGATTCCTGCACAGACGATCGGTGCTGACCGGCACTCACCAGCCCGAGTGGCTTGTCTGCTCACCCGCCGGGGCGGGCGGGGCTGCGAGCTGAGGCTCGGGTTTTGGTTTTGGACGGAGCTCAGGGAGAGGACTGGGGTTGGCGGCTTGAACATAGCCTGAAGGGGTTAGTGCACCACGACTAGCCGGGAGGGAGTTCGGGGAAAAGCCTGCACCTGCCGAAGAGGCAAGAGACTTTTTCTTCCCTCTTTGTTTCCTGGTGCGCGAGGAGAGGGGTTTAAGAGCGCTGCTTAAAGGATCTCCAGAGAAGGGCGCGAGCCGCGGCTGAAAGCGCAAACCCCAGAGACGGGCGCGAGCCGCGGCTAAAACCGCGGACCCCAGAGACGGGCGGGAGACGCTAAGGCTGCTGCTGCCGCCACCAAGGGCCTGTGTGCGAGCACAGGTCACTCTCCACACCCCTCTTCCGCGGAGCCTGTGCAGCCCGCCACTGCCAGGTTCCCGGGATCCAGGGACAACTTCCCCGGGAGTACGCACGGCGGGTCTCAGGCTGGTGCAACATCACGCCGGCCTCTGCCGCAACGTCACGCTGCCTCTGCAGCTGCAGGCCCGCCCCGCACGTAGTGCCCCTCCTACCCCCATCCCCCAACCCCCGGCCTGAGTGAGCCGGAGGCCCCGAATCAGCGGCTCCTTTAACCCCGTCCTGTCTGAGCGAAAAAACAGACGCCCTCCAGCGACCTACACGCAGAGGCAGGGCCAAATCCAAAGCTGAGCTCCTGTGAGCTGTGAGAACAAAGAAGAGAAAGGGAAATCTCTCCCAGCAGCCACAGAAGCAGCGGATTAAAGCTCCACAATCAACTTGATATACCCTGCATCTGTGGAATACCTGAATAGACAAGGAATGATCCCAAATTGAAGAGGTGGAATTTAGGAGCGAGATCTATGATTTTTTTCCCTTCTCCTCTTTTTGTGAATGTGTACGTGTAAGCTTCTGTGTGAGATCCTGTCTGTATACTCTTGCTTCCACCATTTGTCCTAGGGCTCTATCCGTCCATGACTTTTTTTTAAAAATTCTTTTTCTTAATAATTAAGTTTAATTGTGATAACTTTATTATACTTTACCTTCGTTCTTTCTTTCTTTCCTTCCTTCCTTCCCTCCTTTAGACAACGAATCACCCCAAATTGAGGAGGTGGTCTCAGGGAGCAGGATTTATGATTTTTCCCCCTTTACCTCTTTTTGTGAAGGTGTATGTGTATGCTTCTGTGTAAGATTTTCTCTGTATAGCTTTGCTTCCAACATTTGTCCTAAGGTTCTATCCGTCCCTTTTTTTTTTCTAAATATTTTTTAATTCAATAACTATATTATACTTTATTTTATTTTTACTGTATCATCTTTCTTTCTGTCTTTTTTCCTTCTTTCCCTCCTTCCTTCCTTCCTCCCTCCCTCCCTCCCTCCTTTCTTTCCTTCTTTGCTTCTTTCTTCCTTCCTTCCTTTCCTTCTTTCTTTACTCATACTTCTACTAATTCTCCCTACTTTTTCTCCCTTTTATTCTGAGCTGTGTGGGTGAAAGGCTCTTGGGGCTCCAGCCAGGAGTCAGGGCTCTGCCTCTGAGGTAGGAGAGCCAACTTCAGGACACTGGTCAACAAGAGACCTCCCAGCTCCACATAATATTAAACGGTGGAAATATCCCAGAGACCTCCATCTTAACACCAGCACCCAGCTTCACTCAACGACCAGCAAGCCACAGTGCTGGACAACCTATGCCAAACAACTAGCAAAACAGGAACACAACCCCACCCATTAGCAGAGAGGCTGCCTAAAATCATAATAAGGCCACAGACACCCCAAAACACACCACCAGACGTGAACCTGCCCACTAGAGAGACAAGATCCAGCCTCATCCAGCACAACACAGGCACTAGTCCCCTCCACCAGGAAGCCTACACAACCCACTGAAACAACCTTAGCCACTGGAGACAGACATCAAAAACAACGGGAACTACGAAAGTGCAGCCTGCAAAAAGGAGACCCCAAACACAGTAAGATAAGCAAAATGAGAAGACAGAAAAGCACACAGCAGATGAAGGAGCAAGATAAAAACCCACCAGACCTAACAAATGAAGAGGAAATAGGCAATCTACCTGAAAAAGAATTCAGAATAATGATAGTAAGGATGATCCGAAATCTTGGAAGTAGAATGGACAAAATGCAAGAAACAGTTAACAAGGACCTACAAGAACTAAAGATGAAACAAGCAACGATGAACAATGCAATAAATGAAATTAAAATCACTCTAGATAGGATCAATAGCAGAATAACTGAGGCAGAAGAACGGATAAGTGACCTGGAAGATAAAGTAGTGGAAATAACTACTGCAGAGCAGAATAAAGAAAAAAGAATGAAAAGAACTGAGGACAGTCTCAGAGACCTCTGGGACAACATGAAACGCACCAACATTCGAATTATAGGGGTTCCAGAAGAAGAAGAAAGAAAGAAAGGGACTGAGAAAATATTTGAAGAGATTATAGTTGAAAACTTCCCTAATATGGGAAAGGAAATAGTTAATCAAGTCCAGGAAGCACAGAGGGTCCCATACAGGATAAATACAAGGAGAAACACGCCAAGACACATATTAATCAAACTGTCAAAAATTAAATACAAAGAAAGCATATTAAAAGCAGCAAGGGAAAAACAACAAATAACACACAAGGGAATCCCCATAAGGTTAACAGCTGATCTCTCAGCGGAAACCCTACAAGCCAGAAGGGAGTGGCAGGACATACTGAAAGTGATGAAGGAGAATAGCCTGCAACCAAGACTACTCTACCCAGCAAGGATCTCATTCACATCTGATGGAGAAATTAAAACCTTTACAGACAAGCAAAAGCTGAGAGAGTTCAGCACCACCAAACCAGCTTTACAACAAATGCTAAAGGAACTTCTCTAGACACGAAACACAAGAGAAGGAAATGACCTATAGTAGCGAACCCAAAACAATATATATAATGGAAATAGGAACATACATATCGATAATTACCTTAAATGTAAATGGACTAAATGCTCCCACCAAAAGACACAGATTGGCTGAATGGATACAAAAACAAGACCCTTATATATGCTGTCTACAAGAGACCCACTTCAGAACTAGAGACACATACAGACTGAAAGTAAGGGGATGGAAAAAGATATTCCATGCAAATGGAAACCAAAAGAAAGCTGGAGTAGCAATTCTCATATCAGACAAAATAGACTTTAAAATAAGGACTATTAAAAGGGATAAAGAAGGACACTACATAATGATCAAGGGATCGATCCAAGAAGAAGATATAACAATTGTAAATATTTATGCACCCAACATAGGAGCACCTCAATACATAAGGCAAATACTAACAACCATAAAAGGGGAGCTCAACAGTAACACATTCATAGTAGGGGACTTTAACACCCCACTTTCACCCATGGACAGATCATCCAAAATGAAAATAAATAAGGAAACACAAGCTTTAAATGATACATTAAACAAGATGGACTTAATTGATATTTATAGGACACTCCATCCAAAAACAACAGAATACACATTTTTCTCAAGTGCTCATGGAACATTCTCCAGGATAGATCATATCTTGGGTCACAAATCAAGCCTTGGTAAATTTAAGAAAACTGAAATTGTATCAAGTATCTTTTCCGACCACAACGCCATGAGACTAGATATCAATTACAGGAAAAGATCTTTAAAAAATACAAACACATGGAGGCTAAACAATACACTACTTAATAATGAAGTGATCACTGAAGAAATCAAAGGGGAAATCAAAAAATACCTAGAAACAAATGACAATCGAGACACAACGACCCAAAACCTATGGGATGCAGCAAAAGCAGTTCTAAGGGGGAAGTTTATAGCAATACAAGCCCACCTTAAGAAGCAGGAAACATCTCGAATAAACAACCTAACCTTGCACCTCAAGCAATTAGAGAAAGAAGAACAAAAAAACCCCAAAGCTAGCAGAAGGAAAGAAATCATAAAAATCAGATCAGAAATAAATGAAAAAGAAATGAAGGAAACAATAGCAAAGATCAATAAAACTAAAAGCTGGTTCTTTGAGAAGATAAACAAAATAGATAAACCACTAGCCAGACTCATCAAGAAAAAAAGGGAGAAGACTCAAATCAATAGAATTAGAAATGACAAAGGAGAAGTAACAACTGACACTGCAGAAATAAAAAAAACATGAGAGATTACTACAAGCAACTCTATGCCAATAAAATGGACAATCTGGAAGAAATGGACAAATTCTTAGAAATGCACAACCTGCCAAGACTGAATCAGGAAGAAATAGAAAATATGAACAGACCAATCACAAGCACTGAAATTGAAACTGTGATTAAAAACCTTCCAACAAACAAAAGCCCAGGACCAGATGGCTTCACAGGTGAATTCTATCAAACGTTTAGAGAAGAGCTAACACCTATCCTTCTCAAACTCTTCCAAAATATAGCAGAGGGAGGAACACTCCCAAATTCCTTCTACGAAGCCACCATCACCTTGATACCAAAACCAGACAAGGATGTCACAAAGAAAGAAAACTACAGGCCAATATCACTGATGAACATAGATGCAAAAATCCTCAACAAAATACTAGCAAACAGAATCCAACAGCACATTAAAAGGATCATACACCATGATCAAGTGGGGTTTATTCCAGGAATGCAAGGATTCTTCAATATACGCAAATCTATCAATGTGATAAACCATATTAACAAATTGAAGGAGAAAAACCATATGATCATCTCAATAGATGCAGAGAAAGCTTTCGACAAAATTCAACACCCATTTATGATAAAAACCCTCCAGAAAGTAGGCATAGAGGGAACTTTCCTAAACATAATAAAAGCCATATATGACAAGCCCACAGCAAACATCATCCTCAATGGTGAAAAACTGAAAGCATTTCCACTAAGATCAGGAACAAGACAAGGTTGCCCACTCTCACCACTCTTATTCAACATAGTTTTGGAAGTTTTAGCCACAGCAATCAGAGAAGAAAAGGAAATAAAAGGAATCCAAATCGGAAAAGAAGAAGTAAAGCTGTCACTGTTTGCAGATGACATGATACTATACATAGAGAATCCTAAAGATGCTACCAGAAAACTACTAGAGCTAATCAATGAATTTGGTAAAGTAGCAGGATACAAAATTAATGCACAGAAATCTCTGGCATTCCTATATACTAATGATGAAAAATCTGAAAGTGAAATCAAGAAAACACTCCCATTTACCATTGCAACAAAAAGAATTAAATATCTAGGAATAAACCTACCTAAGTATACGAAAGACCTGTATGCAGAAAATTATAAGACACTGATGAAAGAAATTAAAGATGATACAAATAGATGGAGAGATATACTATGTTCTTGGATGGGAAGAATCAACATTGTGAAAATGACTCTACTACCCAAAGCAATCTACAGATTCAATGCAATCCCTATCAAACTACCACTGGCATTTTTCACAGAACTAGAACAAAAAATTTCGCAATTTGTATGGAAACACAAAAGACCCCGAATAGCCAAAGCAATCTTGAGAACGAAAAAAGGAGCTGGAGGAATAAGGCTCCCTGACTTCAGACTATATTACAAAGCAACAGTAATCAAGACAGTATGGTACTGGCACAAAAACAGAAAGATAGATCAGTGGAACAGGATAGAAAACCCAGAGATAAACCCACGCACATATGGACACCTTATCTTTGATAAAGGAGGCAGGAATGTACAGTGGAGAAAGGACAGCCTCTTCAATAAATGGTGCTGGGAAAACTGGACAGGTACGTGTAAAAGTATGAGATTAGATCACTCCCAACACCATACACAAAAATAAGCTCAAAATGGATTAAAGACCTAAATGTAAGGCCAGAAACTATCAAACTCTTAGAAGAAAACATAGGAAGAACACTCTATGACATAAATCACAGCAAGATCCTTTCTGACCCACCTCCTAGAGTAATGGAAATAAAAACAAAAATAAACAAATGGGACCTAATGAAACTTCAAAGCTTTTGCACAGCAAAGGAAACCATAACCAAGACCAAAAGACAACCCTCAGAATGGGAGAAAACATTTGGAAATGAAGCAACTGACAAAGGATTAATCTCCAAAATTTACAAGCAGCTCATGCAGCTCAATAACAAAAAAACAAACAACCCCATCCAAAAATGGGCAGAAGACCTAAATAGACATTTCTCCAAAGAAGATATACAGAATGCCAACAAACACATGAAAGAATGCTCAACATCATTAATCATTAGAGAAATGCAAATCAAAACTACAATGAGATATCATCTCACACCAGTCAGAATGGCCATCATCAAAAAATCTAGAAACAATAAATGCTGGAGAGGGTGTGGAGAAAAGGGGACACTCTTGCACTGCTGGTGGGAATGTGAATTGGTTCAGCCACTGTGGAGAACAGTATGGAGGTTCCTTAAAAAACTACAAATAGAATTACCATATGACCCAGCAATCCCACTACTGGGCATATACCCTGAGAAAACCAAAATTCAAAAAGAGTCATGTACCAAAATGTTCATTGCAGCTCTATTTACAATAGCCAGGACATGGAAACAACCTAAGCGCCCATCATCGGATGAATGGATAAAGAAGATGTGGCACGTATACACAATGGAATATTACTCAGCCTTAAAAAGAAATGAAATTGAGCTATTTGTAATGAGATGGATAGACCTAGAGTCTGTCATACAGAGTGAAGTAAGTCAGAAAGAAAAAGACAAATACCGTATGCTAACACATATATATGGAATTTAAGGGAAAAAAATGTCATGAAGAACCTAGGGGTAAGATAGGAATAAAGACGCAGACCTACTGGAGAACGGACTTGAGGGTATGGGGAGGGGGAGGGGTGAGTTTTGACAGGGCGAGAGAGAGTCATGGACATATACACACTAACAAACGTAGTAAGGTAGATAGCTGGGGGGAAGCAGCCGCAAGGCACAGGGATATTAGCTCGGTGCTTTGTGACAGCCTGGAAGGGTGGGATGGGGAGAGTGGGAGGGAGGGAGACGCAAGAGGGAAGACATATGGGAACATATGTATATGTATAGCTGATTCACTTTGTTATAAAGCAGAAACTAACACACCATTGTAAAGCAATTATACCCCAATAAAGATGTTAAAAAAAAAAAAAAAAGAAGGGCACAAGATTTAAAAGTTTTCTACTAATGCTTTGATGAAGTGATAAATTGATACTTTCCTACAGTGATGAGGAAGCACAGGGATTGTCAGAGTGAGGTACCCAACCTGGAATTGGGGAACCTGGCACTTTCAGCGGGACAGAACTACTTGCTGACCCAATCAGTGGGTCTTCCATGTAGGGTTCACGTGCACACACTGGATTCTGACCACTGTGGTTTGTCTCCTGCTGGGCTCTCCCAGGTTCCAAGGAGGCAGAGGTGTCTTTGTTAGAACTTGTCCTCACCTCTTTTAGCCTCCTTTGAACTTGTCTAGCAACCAATGTGGATTGATCATGCCTATTGTTCACAATGCTTTGTCTTTACAGGCGGCTCAAGAAGCTTTGGTTGAAAGAATTAATGAATGAGCACAAGAATGAATAAGAAGTGCTCTGATTTTGTGTAAAATCAGCACATCTTGAAATCTATTCTTTCTCAATAAAATAACAACTGCCCATAAGTTATTGACCTAAAAATCCAAGCAACTTGTTACCTAAGGAAATGTTAGTGTATCAGTTGTGAAACTAATCCAAGATAAATGGGAGGCGGGTATAGGTTGCACTGTTGTGTTGTAACTAAATGGGAACACCCTCTCCCCAAGATCACCTCCAGGCAAGTATCGCCCTTCTTGTAAAAGCCAAGGTCCTCATATCTCTCCTCTTAAAACGTTCTACTGCCATCATCTGGACAATCAGGGAATTTTCTTCCACAGCCCATACCAGAGACCAGTGGTTCTCAAAGTCTGGTCAGAAGACCCCTGAGGGTCCTGAGACACTTTCAAAGGGTCAGTGAAGTCAAAACTATTTTCTAATAGTCCCAGGATGCTATTTGCCTTTTCCACTATTGGACATTTGGAATGCTGGTGCAAAAGCGATGATGTTTAAAATTGTTGGTTTCTTAGCATCAGGGCTGTGACTGTAAATGGTATTTGTAGTCATTTTTTCTTCATCACCATGAAATCATAGTTTAAAAAACCATTTTCTCTTAAGAATGTCCATGTCCTTAAGTAAAAATGATTAGTTGTGTTCATATTATTAAAAATTAGTTTGAGATTAATTATTAATCTCAACTCCTGAGGACATATTCTTTTTTTATGGCCTTTTTAAAAATTAATCAATTTTTATTGGAATATAGTTGCTTTACAATGTTATCTTAGTTTCCACTGCACAACAAAGTGAATCAGCTATATGTATACATATATCACCTCTTTTTTTGATTTCCTTCCCATTTAGGTCACCACAGAGCACTGTTTATAGTTCCATGAGCTATATAGTAGGTTCTCATTTGTTATCTATTTTATACATAGTATCAATAGTGTATATATCTTAATCCCAATCTTCCAATTCATCCCACCCTCCCCCTTTCCCCTCTTGGTGTCAATACGTTTGTTCTCTACATCTGTGTCTCTATTTCTGCATTGCAAATAAGATCATCTATACAATTTTTCTAGATTCCACATATATGAGTTAATATACGATATCTGTTTTTCTCTTTCTGACTTACTTCACTCTGTATGAGGGTCTCTATGTCCATCCATGTCTCTACAAATGACCCAATTTCATTCCTTTTTATGGCTGAGTAATATTCCATTGTGTGCGTGTGTATGTGTGTGTGTGTGTGCGTGCGCATTATGTATATATATATATATATATATACACACACCACATCTTCTTTATCCATTCTTCTGTTGATGGACATTTAGGTTGCTTCCATGTCCTGGCTGTTGTAAATTGTGCTGCAATGAACATTGGGATGCATGTGCCTTTTTGAATGGTAGAAAATATTTGCAAACGAAGCAACTGACAAAGGATTAATCTCCAAAATATACAAACAGCTCATGCAGCTCAATATCAGAAAAAGCAAACAAACCAATCAAAAAATGGGTGAAAGATCTAAACAGACATTTCTCCAAAGAAGACATACAGATGGTCAAAAAGCACATGAAAAGATGCTCAACATCACAATTCTTAGAGAAATGCAAATCAAAACTACAATGACGTATCACCTCACACCCGTCAGAATGGCCATCATTAAAAAATCTACAAACAATAAATGCTGGAGACAGTGTGGAGAAAAGGGAACATTCTTGCCCTGTTTGTGGGAATGTAAATTGATACAGCCACTATGGAGATTACATAAAAAACTAAAACTAGAACTACCAGAGGGAGACCTTCAAGATGGTAGAAGAGTAAGACGTGGAGATCACCTTCCTCCCCACAAATACATCAGAAATACATCTACATGTGGAACAACTCCTACAGAACACTTACTGAATGCTGGCAGAAGACCTCAGACTTCCAAAAAGGCAAGAAACTCCCCATGTACCTGGGTAGAGCAAAAGAAAAAAAGAAAAACACAGAGACAAAAGAATAGGGACAGGACCTGCATCACTGGGAGGGAGCTGTGAATGAGGAAAATCTTCCACATATGAGGAAGCTTCTTCACTGGTGGAGATGCGGGTGGCAGGGGGGAAGCTTCAGAGCCATGGAGTAGAGCACAGCAACAAGGGTGCAGTGGGCCAAGTGGAGAGATTCCCGTACAGAGCATCGGTGCTGACCAGGACTAACCAGCCCGAGAGGCTTGTCTGCTCACCTGCACGCCGGGAGGGTTGGGGACTGGGACCTGAGGCTCCAGCTTCTTCAGAGTTCAGACCCCAGGGAGAAGATTGGGGTTGACTGTGTGAACACAGCCTGAAGGGGGCTAGTGCACCACAGCTAGCCGGGAGGAAGGCCAGGAAAAGGTCTGGACCTGCCTAAGAGGCAAGAGACCATTGTTTCAGGGTGTGCCAGGAGAGGGGATTCAGAGCACAGCCTAAATGAAATCCAGAGATGGGCGTGAGCCAGGGCTACCAGTGCAGACACCAGAGACAGTCATGAAACGCTAAGGCTGCTGCTGCAGCCACCAAGAAGCCTGTGTGCAAGCCCAGGTCACTATCCAAACCTCCCCTCCCGGGGGCCTGTGCAGTCCGCCACTGCCAGGGTCCCATGATCCATGGACAACTTCCCCAGGAGAACACACGGCACGCCTCAAGCTGTTGCAAAGTCATGCTGGCCTCTGACGCTGCAGGCTTGCCCCACATCCGTACCACCCCCCACCCCCGCCCCAGCCTGAGTGAGCCAGAGCTCCCTAATCAGCTGCTACTTTAACCCTGTCCTTTCTGTGAGGGGAACAAATGTCCTCAGGTGACCTACATGCAGAAACGGGGCCAAATCTAAAGCTGAACCCCAGGAGCTGTGTGAACAAAGAAGAGAAAGGGAAATCTTTCCCAGCAGCCTCAGGAGCAGTGGATTAAATCTCCACAATCAACTTGATGACCCCTGTATCTGTGGAATACCTGAACAGACAAAGAATCATCCAAAATTGAGGTGGTGGATTTTGGGAGCAAAGATATGTATATTTTCTTCCTTTTTGTGAGTGTGTATATGTATGTTTCTTTGTGTGATTTTGTCTGTATAGCTTTGCTTTTACCATTTGTCCTAGGGTTCTGGCTGCCTGTTTTGTTTTGTTTGTTTTATTTTTAGTATTGTTTTTACTGCTTGTGATAATATTGGTGGATTTGTTTTTTGGTTTGGTTGCTCTCTTATTTCTTTTTTTCTGCTTTTTATTACTTTAAAATTTTTTTAATAATTATTTTTTATTTTACTAACTTTATTTTATTTATTTAATTATTTATTTTTCTCCCTTTTCTTCTGTGCCATGTGGCTGACAGGGTCTTGGTGCTCTGGCCAGGTGTCAGGCCAGTGTATAAGAAGTGGGAGAGCAAATTTCAGGACATTGGTACACCAGAGACCTCCTGGTTCATTGTAATATCAAACGGCAAAAGCTCTCCCAGAGATCTCCATCTCAATGCTTAAACCCAGCTCCACTCAACAACCAGCAAGCTACAGTGCTGGACACATTATGCCAAACAACTAGCAAGAAAGGAGCACAACACCACTCATTAGCAGAGAGCTGCCTAAGATAATAATAAGGTCACAGACACCCCAAAACACACCACCAGATATGGTCCTGCCCACCAGAAAGACAAGATCCAGGCTCAACCACCAGAATACAGGAACCAGTCCCCTCAACCAGGAAACCTACACAACCCACTGAACCAACTGTAGCCACTGGGCACAGACACCAAAAACAACAGGAACTATGAACCTGCAGCCTGTGAAAAGGAGACCCCAAGCACAGTAAGTTAAGCAAAATGAGAAGACAGAGAAACACACAGCAGATGAAGGAGCAAGGTAAAAACCCACCAGACCAAACAAATTAATAGGAAATAGGCAGTCTACATGAAAAAGAATTCAGAGTAATGATAGTAAAGATGATCCAAAACCTTGAAAATAGAATGAGAAAATACAAGAAACGTTTAACAAGGACCTAGAATAACTGAGGTAGAACAATGGATAAGTGACCTGGAAGATAAAATACTGCAAATAACTACTGCAGAGCAGAATAACGAAAAAAGAATGAAAAGAATTGAGGACAGTGTCAGAGACCTCTGGGACAACATTAAATGCATGAACATTCAAATTATAGAGGTCTCAGAAGAAGAAGAGAAAAAGAAAGGCAATGAGAAAATATTTGAAGAGATTATAGTTGAAAACTCCCCTAATGTGGGAAAGGAAATAGTTAATCATGCCCAAGAAGCACAGAGAGTCCCATATAGGATAAATCCAAGAAGAAACACGCCAAGACACATATTAATCAAACTATCAAAAATTAAACACAAAGAAAACATATTAAAAGCAGCAAGGGAAAAACAACAAATAACATACAAGGGAATCCCCATAAGGTTAACAGCTGAACTTTAGGCAGAAACTCTGCAAGCCAGAAGGGAGTGGCAGGACATATTTAAAGTGATGAAAGGGAAAAACCTACAACGAAGATTACTCTACCCAACAAGGATCTCATTCAGATTCGAAGGAGAAATTAAAACCTTTACAGACAAGGAAAAGCTAAGAGAATTCAGCACCACAAAACCAACTTTACAACAAATGCTAAAGGAAATTCTCTAGGCAGGAAACACAAGACAAGGAAAAGAACTACAATAACAAACCGAAAACAATTAAAAAAATGGTAATAGGGACATACATATCGATAATTACCTTAAATGTAAGTGGATTAAATGCTCCAACCAAAAGACATAGACTGGCTGAGTGGATGCCAAAACAAGACCCATATATAGGCTGTCTACAAGAGACGCACTTCAGACCTAGGGACACATACAGACCGAAAGTGAGGGGATGGAAAAAAGATATCCCATGCAAATGGAAATCAAAAGAAAGCTGGAGTAGCAATTCTCATATCAGAAAAAATAAACTTTAAAATAAAGACTATTATAAGAGGCAAAGAAGGACACTACATAATGATGAGGGATCATCCAAAAAGAAGATATAACAGTTGTAATATTTATGTGCCCAACAGAGGAGCCCCTCAATACATAAGGCAAATGCTAAAAGCCATAAAAGGGGAAATCGACAGTAACACAATCATAGTAGGGGACTTTACCACAACACTTTCACAAATGAACAGATCATCCAAAATGAATATAAATAAGGAAACACAAGCTTTAAATGACACATTAAACAAGCTGGACTTAATTGATATTTATAGGACATTACATCCAAAAATAACAGAATATGCTTTCTTCTCAAGTGCTCATGGAACATTCTCCAGGATAGATCATATCTTGGGTCACAAATCAAGCCTTGGTAAATTTTAAAAAATTGAAATAATATCAAGTTTCTTTTCCAACCACAATGCTATGAGACTAGATATTAACTACAGGAAAAAATCTGTAAAAATACAAATACATGGAGGCTAAACAGTACACTACTTAATAACCAAGAGATCACTGAAGAAATTAAAGAGGAAATTTAAAAATGCCTAGAAACAAATGACAATGAAAACATGATGATCCAAAAGCTATGAGATGCAGCAAAAACAGTTCTAAGAGGGAAGTTTATAGCAATACAATCCTAGCCTAAGAAACAAGAAACATCTCAAATAAACAACCGAACTTTACACCTAAAGCAATTAGAGAAAGAAGAACAAAAGAACCCCAAAGTTAGCAGAAGGAAAGAAATCATAAGGATAAGAACAGAAATAAATTAAAAAGAAATGAAGGAAACAATAGCCAAGATCAATAAAACTAAAAGTTGGTTCTTTGAGAAGATAAACAAAATTGATAAACCATTAGCCAGACTCATCAAGAAAAAAAAGGGAGAAAACTCAAATCAACAAAATTAGAAGTGAAAAAGGAGAAGTAACAACTGACACTGCAGAAATACAAGGGATCATGAGAGATTACTACAAGCAACTATATGCCATTAAAATGGACAACCTGGAAGAAATGGACAAATTCTTAGAAAAGCACAACCTTCCAAGACTGAACCAGGAAGAAATAGAAAATATAAACAGACCAATCACAAGCACTGAAACTGAGACTGTGATTAAAAGTCTTCCAACAAATGAAAGCCCAGGACCAGATGGCTTCACAGGCAATTTCTATCACATTTAGAGAAGAGCTAACACCTATCCTTCTCAAACTCTTCCAAAATATAGCAGAGGGAGGAACGCTTCCAAACTCATTCTATGAGACCACCATCACCCTGATACCAAAACCAGACAAAGATGTCACAAAGAAAGAAAACTACAGACCAATATCACTGATGAACATAGATGCAAAAATCCTCAACAAAATACTAACAAATTGAATCCAACAGCACATTAAAAGGATCATACACCATGGTCAAGTGGGGTTTATAACAGGAATGCAAGGATTCTTCAATATATGCAAATCAATCAATGTTATACACCATATTAACAAATTGAAGGAGAAAAACCATACGATCATCTCAATAGATGCAGAAAAAGCTCTCAACAAAATACAACACCCATTTATGATAAAAACCCTCCAGAAAACAGGCATAGAGGGAACTTTCCTCAACATAATAAAGGCCATATATGACATACCCACAGCCAACATCGTTCTCAATGGTGAAAAACTAAAACAATTTCCACTAAGATCAGGAACAAGACAAGGTTGCCCATTCTCACCACTATTATTCAACATAGTTTGGGAAGTTTTAACCACAGCAATCAGGGAAGAAAAAGAAATAAAAGGAATCCAAATTGGAAAAGAAGAAGTAAAGCTGTCACTGTTTGCAGATGACATGATACTGTACATAGAGAATCCTAAAGATGCTACCAGAAAACTACTAGAGCTAATCCATGATTTTGGTAAAGTTGCAGAATACAAAATTATTGCACAGAAATCCCTTGCTTTCCTATACACTAATGATGAAAAATTTGAAAGAGAAGTTAAGGAAATACTGCCATTTACCATTGCAACAAAAAGAATAAAATACCTAGGAATAAACCTACCTAAGGCGACAAAAGACCTGATGCAGAAAAATATGACAATGATGAAAGAAATTAAAGATGATACAAACAGATGGAGAGATATAACATGTTCTTGGATTGGAAGAATGAACATTGTGAAAATGACTATACTACCTGAGCTATCTACAGATTCAATGCAATCCCTATCAAACTACCACTGGCATTTTTCACAGAACTAGAACAAAAAATTTCGCAATTTGCATGGAAACCCAAAAGACCCCGAATAGCCAAAACAATCTTGAGAAAGAAAAACGGAGCTGGAGGAATCAGGCTCCCTGACTTCAAACTATACTACAAAGCTACAGTAATCAAGACAGTATGGTACTGGCACAAAAACAGAAATACAGATCAATGGAAGAGGATAGAAAGCCCAGAGATAAACCCACGCACATATGGTCACCTAATTTTTGATAAAGGAGGCAAGAATATACAATGGAGAAAATCAGCTTCTTCAATAAGTGGTGCTGGGAAAACTGGACACCTATATGTAAAAGAATGAAATTAGAACACTCTCGAACACCATACACAAAATAAACTCAAAATGGATTAAAGACCTAAATGTAAGGCCAGACACTATCAAACTCTTAGAGGAAAACATAGGCAGAAGACTCTATGACATAAATCACAGCAAGGTCCTTTGTGCCCCACCGCCTAGAGAAATGGAAATAAAAAAAAAACAAAGGGGACCTAATCAAACTTAAAAGCTTTTGCACAGAAAAGGAAACCATAAGCAAGACGAAAAGACAACCCTCCGAATGGGAGAAAATATTTTCCCATGAAGCAACTGACAAAGGATTAATCTCCAAAATTTACAAGCAGCTCATGCAGCTCAATAACAACAAAACAAGCAACGCAATCCAAACATGAGCAGAAGACCTAAATAGACATTTATCCAAAGAAGATATACAGATTGCCAACAAACACATGAAAGAATGCTCAACATCACTAATCATTAGAGAAATGCGAATCAAAACTACGAGATATACCTCACACTAGTCGGAATGACCATCATCAAAAAATCTACAAACAATAAATGCTGGAGAGGGTGTGGAGAAGAGGGAACCCTCTTGCATTGTTGGTAGGAATGTACATTGATACAGCCACTAAAGAGAACATTATGGAGGTTCCTTCAAAAACTAAAAGAGTGGCTTCCCTGGTGGTGCAGTGGTTGAGAATCTGCCTGCCGATGCAGGGGACACGGGTTTGTGCCCCGGTCCGGGAAGATCCCACATGCCGTGGAGCGGCTGGGCCCATGAGCCATGGCCGCTGAGCCTGTGCATCCGGAGCCTGTGCTCCGCAACAGGAGAGGCTACAACAGTGAGAGGCCCGCATACCGCAAAGAAAAAAAACAAAAAACAAAACAAACAAACAAAAAACTACAAATAGAACTACCATACAACCCAGCAATTCCACTACTGGACATATACCCTGAGAAAACCATAATTCAAAAAGAGTCATGTACCACAGTGTTCATTGCAGCTCTATTTATAATAACCAGGACCCAGAAGCACCCTAAGTGTCCATTGACAGATGAATGGTTAAAGAAGGTGTGGCACATATATACAATGGAATATTACTCAGCCATAAAAAGAAATGAAATTCAGTCATTTGTAGTGAGGTGGATGGACCTAGAGTCTATCATACAGAGTGAAGTAAGTCAGAAAGAGAAAAACAAATACTGTATGCTAACACATATATATATGCAATCTAGAAAAAAAGGTTCTGAAGAACCTAGGGGCAGGACAGGAATAAAGATGCAGATGTAGAGAATGGACTTGAGGACATGGATGGGGGAAGGGTAAGCTGGGACGAAGCGAGAGAGTGGCATGGATTTATATACACTACCAAAAGTAATATAGATAGTGGGAAGAAGCCGCATAGCACAGGGAGAACAGCTTGGTGCTTTGTGACCACCTAGAAGGGTGGGATAGGGAGGGTGGGAGGGAGACGCAAGAGGGAGGAGATATGGGGATATATGTATATGTATAGCTGATTCACTTTGTTATAAAGCAGAAACTAATACATTCTTGTAAATAATTATACTCCAATAAAGATATTAAAGAAAGCAAAAAAAAAAAGAACTACCTTATGACCCAGGAATTCCACTACTGGGCATGTACCCTGAGGACATATTATTTTAATATTTGATGTAAAATCAAATATGTGGAAAGTCTGCAATAAGTCCTGATGCACATTAAACATGATGGTTTTCTTTAGGGAAAGCACTTACATGATGGCTTGAGTTGCAAACTAAATTAACCACTTTTTTCATGAAGCATCATGTTGACTTGAAAGAGCAACTGACAAACTACAGATGTTCAGACTTGGCTAACTGGCAAATATTTTCTTGCAAATGAACAAAGTGAGTTTGTCACTTCAACAAAGACAACGAAAAGTGTTTGTTGGCAAAGATATAATTAGAACTTTCAAGAGAAAATTAGGATTTTGGAAAATTTCTATCTGCCTCTGTGAGCATGCCCACTTCTCAATACTTAAAGATATTTCTGATGAGACCAGGAGTAAGTTTAACAAATGTGATTTTTTGATATTGTATAATGAGTCATGTCAACATTTTGAACATATGTGTCACTTAGTGAATCAATATTTTCTAATGAGACAGTATATGGTACAAAATCATGCACAAGTAAAATATCTATTCGAAATACGAGATAGACCAATAGATTTTAATGGAACAGAGTATGGAAAGTTCATTCATATGGTTTATTTATGCACAAATTTTAAGAAACTACCACTTGTTAAGCTTTGGTGTAGTACTGAAGGAGAATACTATCCACAGTTACTGAAAAGGCTGTTAATATGCCCCTCCATTTTCTAGCTACACGTCAGTGTGAGACTGGATTTACTTCAAGTAGTTCAAATAAAACAGCTGATCACAACAGACTGAATGCAGAAACAGATATAAGAATCCAGGTGTCTTCTATTTAAGCAGATATTAAAGGGGTTTAAAGAATGTAAGTGCAACTTTTTAATTACATTTTTTGTTTTATAAAATATTGTTATTTTTATAAAATCTGCTGTTACTTTATAATATGAATCTATTATCCTTAAATGAATTAATAAATACTTCTGCTTTAATTTCTAGTACAGTAAATATCAATAAGATGTAACCCACATAAACAAAAGCTCTTTGGGGTCTTCAGTGACTTTTAAGAGTGTAAAATATCTTGAGATCAAAGGATTGAGAAACACCCAACCACCCCTCCGTAGACCATACCATGATTCAGTGTCCCATCCCTTGTTCTTCTAAGCACTCTTTTCCTCTGCAAGAACTGTAATCAGTTCTAATAAACAGACTGGGTTATGCTGTAATAAAACCATATATATATATACATATATATATATGTAACTCACATATAAAAAAGGTAAATTGTAGTCACATAGTCTCACATTATTTGATATAGGGTTTTTTTAAATGAAACTGAGTACAAAACGTTTCTTGATATAGTTCTAATGAAACTATATTGCATATTACAAATAACCTTGAAGAACTATTACTTATAAATTTTGGTGGAATATCAAAGAAGAATACCCACTATTACCTGAAAACTCTATCCTTTTCCAAGTTCATGTCCCTGTAAGAATAGATTTTCTTCATATACTCAACCAAAACAACATATCACAATAGATTGAATGCAGTATTTGGCACAGGATTGTGCTCTATTACAGGTATTTCTAGATTTACTCTTACCAACATCAAATTCAAGGCCAGGAAATTTGCATTAATTCCTGTTTAGGTGCTGAATTAATATTATAATTTTCTCTATGTTTAGGTTAACTCCTTGAATTCAAGGCTGAACTGCTTATTATAGTCACTTGAGGTCCTGGTCCAACTGTTCCCTGGGTTCTGTCAACAGAAATTTCCCACCTATTTTTTGCTCCTGGCAAACTGCTCTTCCTCCTGTTCTAAGCACTCAGTTTTGAAAAATTTCTTTTCAGATCTTTCTCTTTTTCTCATTGTGTGTTTCTGAATGTTTCTGACCATGAACTGCAAGTTTCTTTCCCATACCCTTTCCTAACCTCATCTTTTACATTTATTGTGACCTTCCCCTTTCCGTCATTCCTTCTAGTCCACCCTTAGGGAATTATCTTGCTAAGGCTTCTACTTTTGTTCTTGCTTCTTCTCTTCAAAAAGAGTAATAATCTATCTTGGCAGATTAGTTAGAATTCAGCTTTCTTGCTATGTCAAAGCAGTACAAAATGGGGATGTGTGGTCAGATGTTGGCCATCACGCCACTTTCCTAAGGAGTCTCACAAGCTGATATACCTTGATAGAGCTCTCCAAGTCTAGAGACCTTCTGCAAGGTCAGAAACCTAATTTGTCACAACAATGAATTAAATAGTGATAAAGGGATCAATACAAAAAGAGGCACAGACCCAACATAAGTGAGCTTACAAGACTGAAATACAAAACAAAAGTCAAGTTATTAATTTAGAAAGAGTAATACGAGTCTTACCTTAGCTGGAATACCCAAGTCAACATGAGCATTCATTCAAGGAACATTTACTGAGTTCCACTAGGAAGGCTACCATACACAGAAAACTGAATCAAAAGTTTGCTTGGTGAGCATGGAACTCAGAACAAAGAAGATAAATAGAAGCATTAGAGCTGGAAGAGTATATCCAACTCACTAAAAGGGTGCTTTTAACAATGAGACTATGATGATAGAATTCTGTTTGCTGTACCTCCACAGCATTATCTCTAAAATATGGATAATTTTGGCAGAAGGACATGGTCTGTTGGCTAATATTTTCTCAACATTGGATCATGCTTGGAAAAACTTTATTAATACTTCCGTGGTTTTCATTTTTCTGTTCTGTTGTGACAAATCAACCTTTTCCCTAGTTGGCACATCCTTTTTTTGGACATTCACCCAAGTAAGAGTTTCAAATCTGAAGGCTACTCTGCCCTTTAAAGAGAGTTTTCAAATGTCAGCTCTTATTCATAATACATAGATTATAAAGCCCAACTTTAGAGCTGTTTAGCTGATATGTAAATTTTAAACTTATTTTTCTTATTCTCAAGTTTTTCTTTTTTTTTTCGGAAAGTCTCAGTAAATCTTCCAAAGCCTGACAATGGTGTCATTTAAATCTATTTATTGAATGGATAAAAAAGAAAATAAAAAATGAGACAGCATACCTAAAAGAATTCAATATAGCCTGTTTATTAATTTTATCCTGTTTTATTTTTATGGTAATTTTCCTCTAGGGAAACAACTTTTTAATTTAATTTTATTTTATTAAAGTATAGTTGATTTACAATGTATTGATTTCTACTGTACAGCAAAGTGATTCAGTTATACATATATGTATATATTCTTTTTCATATTCTTTTCCATTATGGTTTATTACAGGATATTTAATATAGTTCCCTGTGTTATACAGTAGGACTTTATTGTTTATCCATTCTATATATAATAGTTTGCACCTACTAATCCCAAACTCTCAATCTATCCCTCGCCCACCCCTCCTCCCCCTTGGCAACCACAAGTGTGTTTTTTATGTGTGTGAGTCTGTTTCTGTTTTGAAGATAAGTTCATTTGTGTCATATTTTAGATTCCACATATAAGTGATACCGTATGGTATTTGTCTTTCTCTTTCTGACTTACTTCACTTAGTATGATAACCTCTATGTCCATCCATGTTGCTGCAAATGACATTATTTTATTCTTTTTTATGGCTTAGTAGTGTTCCATTGTATGTATGTACCACATCTTCTTTATCTATTCATCTGTCGATGGATTTAGGTTGGGAAAACTTAACATTTTTTTATAAGTAGATGCACTGTTTTCTTAGCCAGCTGAGATGAGAAACAAAAGGATAAAATCAGGGATACAGATGGGGGGCATTGACTGTGGTAAATATGAATCAGACTAATCACAATTCTGTGGCTAAGTAAAGATTGTGCTTGTATAAAGACTTTTAAAGACAATTTTCAGGGTTGTTATATAATAATCTTTGGGACCCAGGAAACTCCTGCAGCCCTGATCCCAAGGGGTCTCCCAAATATCATTTACCTCACCGTGTCTTTTTCTCTTGGTACAGGGACTCTGCTATGTGGGCTTTCCAGCCACCACTCGACCCAGACGTCCTGAGATCAAGCAGGGAAACAACAATTCCTAAACCCACATCTATTTGCTGTTTTTATTTGCTGTGTAGTCAATATACTTTCTGTGTTTTTCCCTTTAGAAACGGGAGCTTGGACAAACACAAGCTTGAAGCGCTCCTTCCTTAAACAATGGAAGCTTTTGTGGTGCTTTGTAGCTACCCAGAAGCACACTTTTGGCCCAGTTTACTTATTTATCACAAGAGTTTGAAATTTGAGCCCCAATTATTCTTTTACATAAAGGATTCTATTTAGAAAAAACAAAGCCAAATCTGGCTTTCCAACCAGTATTAAGTAAGAGAGGAAGTGAAGAGCTCTAATTACTTTCTTTATTATGAGGATACACTTCATTCCTACCCAAGCAAAAAATCCCTGTCATATTTAATGAAGATGTATCCTTTTTAAAAATTAGTAAGAGTGAAAAGGTTATGAAGACATATTCTATTTTAATATTTTTAATAAAATAAATATTTCAGATATATCTCTGAACTGCTAATGTTCAACAACAGTTAATTCTTTAATTAGTCCCTATAACTGATTATTGTTTATTGTAGATGTGTCAATATATCATCAGGTCAGATAGTATGTTGCAAATGACTTGGTAGAACTTAATCACATGCCATTGTTCTGTAATAATTTCATATAGCTAGGCTTACACATGAAGGCTCTGCAACAAAGTCATAAATCATAAAGGCCAAAAATGGTCTATTCTCCTTCTTCACCTTCCTTTAATCTCCTTTAGTCTTGGCAGAGAATCAGAGAAACACTATGTGCCTAATTATGAATTTAATTATTTACTACTACACATGGATATACATACGCACACATACATATATACATACACATATATACACACCTATACACACATATGTATGTATATACATTCACATGCATATACACATGCACACACCTACACACACATGCATATACACACACACACACGTGAATGCATCTTTTCACTTTTATGAGGCATACCTCCTGTATTCCTCCCTCCTTTCCAGCTGCTTTTTTCTCATGTGCCCTTCTCTCTACTTCACTCTCTCTCTGGGTGAATTTTTTCTAGCACCATCACTTTAAACAAAATTTAATTATACTGATGATACCCAACCTTGCCCCTGAGATTCCAATTCCATGCATCCAACTACCTGTAGGACAGCTCCATAGCATTTCTGATGGACACTCACAATAATGCATCCAGACGAGACCCTGTGTTCTTCCCTGCAACCTCTCGCTCTCCCAGGAGGCTCATCCCAGTAAATGGCACTCACACATCTGGAGTGGTGGTGCCACTTTCTCACTCCAGACTCATCTCTAGACTCACAGTCATCTCACATTACTCTCTTTCTCTCAAACCATGTCAATCTGTCAGCAAGTCCTATGGACTCTGCTCTTAAATGATAGCTCCTAACTTGTTTCCCAGCTCTATTCTCACCTCCTACTGTCTTCTCCACAAAGCAGCCAGAGTGAATCTTTAAAAAAAAGTACATCAAAGTGCTTCTTTCCATTGAGCTACACACTTCAGTGACTTCCTCTTACTCAGAATAAAATCCAAAGTCCTTATGGGGGCTGGTGGGGCTCTGTGGGACCTGTGTGCTGGCTGCCTCTCTGTCCTCACTCTCTACTACCTTCCCCACTGCACTTCACTGCCCGCACACTCCTGTGGTTCCTCCAACAGGCTTTTTCAAGCTTTTACATCTGATATTCTCTTCACCTGGAAAGCCCTTCCCTGGATCTTCACATGGATCACTCCTTCATTCGTTCAAAGGTCACCCTGTCAAAGGGCCTGACCATGCTCTCTGAAGTAGCACCATTACTCTCTCTTTACTCTGCTTGACTATTTCTTCATAGGACTTAATATAACATAATATTGTTTATTTCTAATGTCACCTTCTCCTACAAGAATGTTAACCTTCTTAAGAACAGGGGTTTTATTTTGTTAACCAGTGTTTTGAGAGTTGAAATATTCCTTGGCACATGATAGAAATCAATAAATATTTATTTAATGAACAAATGAATATTTTTTCATGCATATTTAAAATAAACATAGTTGGTCAAATGGTACAAACTTACAACTAGAAGATGTAATTCTGAAGATGTAATGCACAGCATAGTGATTATAGCCAACGATACTGTGTTATATATTTCAAAGTTGCTGACAGACTAGACCTTAAATGCTCTCACCATAAAAAAAGAAATGATAATTATGTGGCATGAGAGAGGAGTTAGCTAATGCAATATACAAAGGTATCAAATCAACCCATTGTACACCTTAAAAGTACACGATGTGGTATGTCAGTTATATCTCAATGAAAAACAAGTAAAATAACACAGAGATTCACAAGATAATCTTTAATTTTCTGCAGTAGTTTTGTGCTTCTGTAGAAGATTGAGTGTAGACTTATAATTATTTGTCAGCTTTGGTAACATATAGAGTGTGCAGTGTTCCTTAAAAAAACTTTTACATGGGCTTCCCTGGTGGCACAGTGGTTGGGAGTCCACCTGCCGATGCAGGGGACACGGGTTCGTGCCCCGGTCCGGGAAGATCCCACATGCCGCGGAGGGCTGGGCCCGTGAGCCATGGCCGCTGAGCCTGCGCGTCCGGAGCCTGTGCTCCGCAATGGGAGAGGCCACAGCAGTGAGAGGTCCGCATACCGCAGCGGGGGGGGGGGGGGGGGGGGGGGGAAGTTTGAAAAATGAAGGTATAAGACAGCAGTGATTGTTAACCTCCAGATGGTGCTGTTGGAGAAGAAAAGCTAATCTGCTCTCCTGGGAGTGGACAGACCGCAGGGAGACTGCACACCATGGGGCTTTAACATAGAACCCCATGCTTTATTTCCATTGGCTGGTGTTGGATTCCAGTCCCTGCCAAAGGCTTCCTCTCCTTTACTCTTTAGTACGAGACAGAGAGTGTCTAATTTGTGCTCATGAATAAGTCAAGTCAGCTCATACTTGGTGTCCTGTAATTCCTTCTCTTTTGTTCTTAACTCCTTTTCTCCCTTCTCCCCCAGGTGCATCTCCAGGCTACCATTCCCTCTGGGCACATCTCTGTCACCTGCTCTGGGTATCTTTTAATCCTTTGAGCACTGTGCAGATCCCACTGCACAGTGTCTCTGCCCCTGCCAAGGGAGAGAAAGCTGAGGAAGTACTCGTTAACAGTAAATATTTGATGTACCTACTCTCTGCGGTCTACTTTTACTAGCAAGTAATAAGGGGAAGCGGCCTCAGGTGGAAGCAAGTTTGCATGAAATTTTCCTGGAGTCAAGGCTGCTTTAATGCTTCACTTGTACTTCTATAAAAATGTCATCCTTTCCTGTGTGATTTTATTTATTTATTTATTTTTTTATGAATGGCATAGAGTCTCATCTGTGACTGTTGTTCTCTTTCTATGTAAAAGGTATGGACTAAGTCAGGGGTCTTCAAGCAGTGCTCAGGATTTATCAGCAGATATAAGAGACTTACTTATTAAAAGCTTTCTTATCAGAGGCTTACTTACAAAGGCATCTGTGTCATTTTTACCACATAGTCTTTCTCTTTAGCACCATCTCAGTCTTGTTGAGATTCATGGTGGTGTTAGGAGACCAGCTGGTATTCTTTCTTCAATCCTCATTCTCTGTTAGGTCAAAAACTAATAAGAACCTGCTGTATAAAATAATAAATAAAATAAAATTCAAAACAAACAAACAAACAAAAAACCTCACCCCTGCCTTCAAGGCTCAGAGATTTCATTAAAGGCAGTCTACTGCCTTGCTCAGCTTAGCTTTCTCCCTCAGATCTCCATACATCTATCCACCATACACACACCTCTTCTCCTCCCAGGCCATTCTTACAATTAGCGGAATTAAAAAACAAAATATTCACAAAAATATTCACAAGAAGGGGAGCATAACTAGGATTTTTCTAGCCATAAAATTCTAGAGAAATCAGGTTACTGCTTTCTCATTTAAAAGCAATTTAAAAAAAAATCTTTTCTCAAAAAGATAAAGGCTTTTGAAAAGTCTTCAGGGTTTCTGGCCCTTCCCTGCCACACTGAATCACCTGGGACCAATCTGAGCACTTCATCCTGCACATTATTAGATTTGAGGTTAAGGACAGTGGCCGCCTAGGAGTACTGATTCTAATCAGAAGGAGGGAGGATAAAGTGTAATGGCTTGTGAGCATGGGCAAGTTTCTTAACTTCTTCGGGTCTCACTTTGCTAATCCACAAAAAAACGGAGAAGAGTTTCAACATAATAAGTTGGTTCTGCATCTTAGACAAGCAGAGGCACTTAAAGGAATCATCAAAGGGAAACTCCAAGAAGTCTCATGCTAAAAAAAAAAAAAAAAAAAAAAAAAAGAAGTCTCATGCTTTGAATGAACACAGTCTGTCAATGAGGGAGATACAACAACAATCCAGTAGTTCCAGATTCCTTTTAGATTTAGGCACTCAATGTCACTGCCAATGTTTGGTACTTTCCAAATGAAGGTTAAAAAAACATTCCAAAGGAAAAAAAGGGATGGGGGGTAGGGGGATTGCTTTCTTAAGAACATGAGCCCGGAAGCATTCCTTTAAATATCATAATAAAAGTGAGTCAACTTTAGAAAAGTCATAAGGCTTTAATCAACATATTTAGACATCAAGTAAGCCAGCTATGGTTTGCTGATTAACAGATTCAAGTTGGTAAAAAATATATACTGATACTATATTTAAGATGCTGCTGCTTCTGATGTAAGCCTAAAGCAACGAAATCAGCCTCAGAAATTAGAGGCTTGGATGAGAAGATGGAAGGGGAATGTTAGCAAACAGATGAATAACAGAAGGAAGAAAAACAATAAGACATAAAGCATCGTACTGACCCTGTATTTGTATGACAGGTGACGTCATATAAACATAGGTCTTTTTCTTCCCATTAAATATTTAGTCAATGTACTTAAATACTGTAGCCTTATTTCAAGTAACTTCTTTGATCTGTATGTGTATAGAATATCAGATTAAGTGAAAATATTCTAAAGTAAAAATTCCTGAATTCAGTATACACCCAAGAAGAATGGAGTTTCAAGTTGTTGTGCTGATTATGTTAATCGCATTAGAGGTCTGAGAGGGAAATACTATTTTTATCAAGAACAATATTAAAAAGGGGTTGGGTGAGAGTCTAGAAGCCTCATAAACATTGTTTCCTGGGGTTCCTCTACAGCAGCAGAGTCTTAGCTCAGGGGTGGCCCTCCATAGTCAGCATGGGCAGGCATTTACTGGGTTTAGCAAAAGAGGAAGGAGATGGGCATCTGGCTAAATCTGAACTTTTCTCTTTTGCTATCACACTTTACCTCAAAAATGTTACAACTGAGTGTAAGGGACTGATAATATTACTAATGATGGCTAATATCTGTTGAGGCATTGCTTTAAACTCTGTACAAAAATAAATCCATTCAAGGCTCACAGTAACCCCATGACACCGGTACTATAATTATTGCCATTTTACAGATGAGAATGCTGAGGAAGATCAGGTTAATTGTCTAAAGCATTGGGGCTAAGCAGTGATGTTGCTAAAATACATTTCCATTAAGTCAAGGCATATGTTTCTAAAACAACCTCGTAAGATAAGACCAATTATGTTCATCTATCCACCATCTTTCCATACTTCTTAATTATGTACATTTTATACAGTTGTATGTATATATGTATGTATAGTGTGCCTGTGTTCCACCCTCTTCATTTATTATCACTCTATAGCATTGTCTCAGAAATATTTTGTGTGGCTATACACTTATTTTTCGTGACAACAGAAATGGTATACAGTGGTGCTTCATGGTGCTCTACGGTGGTCTCAGTGGTGGTTTGGGGCCCCATGGAGGGTGGATGGGAACACAAACAGGAAGGCCTCAGGTCTAGCCACTATCCCCTGCTTCACTTAGAGGAGTTGCTCTTTAAAAATAAAATATTTTACATCAACTTGCATATTTAGCCTATGTATAATGTTTCAGTGAGGACAGGTTTCCGCTGCTAAACCAAGTTTAAATATCACTAACTAAATCATAACTTATAATTCCTCTATTGAACATTTAAGTTAGTTCCATTTATTATTTTTATAAATAATATTGCTAAGGGCATCTTTAAAATTTTTTCCTTTTGTTTTATTTTTTCCTTTTAAAATACATCATAATTTATAATTCTTCTATTGAACATTTAGGTTAGTTCTGTTTTTTTTTATTGTTATAAATAATACTCCTAAGAGCATCTCTTTTTTTCCTGTAATTTTTTTCCTTTTAATTGTTTTAATTTTTTAAACAGTAAACAGTAAACATTTACATGATTTTGCTTTTGTTTCCTTACTTTAAATTTCCAAGAGTTGATTTAGGCCCACAGGGCATGGATGTTTATAAGCGTTTTAGGCAGCATTGCCAAGCAGCCCTGTCTAAGGCAATTTACAATTTACACTGCCAATGGCAATGTGAGCACACATGCAGTTTGCCCACAACCCAAAAGTAACAGCTTTAAAAAACAAAACAACAACAACAAAAATCAAACAAAACCCCAACCAAAACAAAAATCAGCAACATAATTCGTGTGTTTAAAATAACCTAATTTAAGAGGTGCCTCCAACTGGAGGTTGCCCGTGGCTGAGCTGGGTTGGCTGTGGTAGTGTGGCCAGAGGGTCCATGCGAAAATGATATAACTCTGTCCAGGGAGTCTGTGGAAGTAGAAGACTGTCAGGAGCTGTTCCTAAAAGGTTCTTCAGGGACCATCGAAAAGGTAAGAGGCCCTGGTCCTCCTGGAATTGTGAGGGGTCATCCTAGAGGCATGTCCAACTTGGGCAACTGGACTTTCCCAGAAGATACCTTGCCTCTGAAAGTTAAACAGGAAGAATTTAATTGGTGCAGCTCATTCACAGGTTCTATTGGGAAAATGTTAATGCATTTACCACAGGCAGATAGTGGCTTTAAAATATCATTTAATATCATTTAATATCAAAGACAAGAAAAAAAAGAGATAAAGATCACTCATATTCTTACTTCCATGCCAATATCATTGTATTTTGCCATTTTTTAAAACATCTTTATTGGAGTATAAGTGCTTTACAATGGTGTGTTAGTTTCTGCTTTATAACAAAGTGAATCAGTTATACATATACATATGTTCCCATAACTCTTCCCTCTTGCGTCTCCCTCCCTCCCACCCTCCGTATCCCACCCCTTTAATGTGGTCACAAAGCACAAAGCTGATCTCCCTGTGCTATGCGGCTGCTTCCCACTAGCTATCTATTTCACATTTGGTAGTGTATATATGTCCATGCCACTCTCTCACTTTGTCACAGCTTACCCTTCCCCCTCCCCATATCCTCAAGTCCATTCTCTAGTAGGTCTGTGTCTTTATTCCCGTCTTACCCCTAGGTTCTTCATGACCTTTTTTTTTTTCCGCAGATTCCATATATATGTGTTAGCATATGACTCTTTAGTGCATCTTGCTTCCATAAAGTTTTGACAATTTGTTTTACTTTTTATAAATTGGATCATGCAGTGGAAAATTGAAGGAACCAAATAAATTGGGTGTAACTCCATGCTTGTAAGTTCCATATTTGCAGTAAGTTACAATGTATTGTATAATATGAAGGATAAATGCTGTTTTTTATCCAAAAGCACTAGTTTACTTTCCTCAGTCAAATATAAAACCTCCAGCTGGCTTTTCTGCCTGCAAGGCAGAAAATAGGATGGGAGGAAAAATTGTACTATTTCCTCACCTCCACATGACACCATCCATGGCAGGGTGGTGACAAATGGTTGAAGAATGTCATACAGTGTCCTGCGGTGCTAAACTCTGTTCTCATAAAGCAGAAACATTCAGTCTATGATGTCACACAGATGCTAGGATTAAGGGCAGAGCAAACAAGGAAAGAATATGTCTTTTTTGTTAAATCTGTGTGCAAGGAGATGCCAGGATTTTAACTGGCAAAAGTCATATGTTTGCCTTTTTGCATAGAGAAATTCATTTTAAGTTTGGTTCTGTGGGATGCATTAGGGATTGGACGAATGGGTCCATTGAATACCCGCCTTCACACATTCACACAGATCTGTGAACCTGGGAATCCTGTGTGCAACATGAGGGTCTTTGGAGGCAGGAACTCTTCCTCACACCCATTGCCCAAGTTCAGGTCTTTACTGTGATCACCTCCCACTGTCTTGCCCTCAGTCCAATGCCTCACTGCTGTACTGATCACCTCTCTACCACACAGAGCTGGTGGCTCTTCCCTGACTACACACTTTTGATGAGCACTACACAGTTGACAGTCTTAACATTCAAGAGTTTTTGCCTTCAAAAGCTTACTCTCTCTGTCTCCAGCTCCATTTTCCAGCCTCATTTCCTGCCACTCGTGCCGGGCCAGCACCTCACCCCTACCCTCCAGCGTCTGGACTCTTCAGACAACTTGTCAAGCTCTAAGCAAGCCCTGTTCTTTCCTACCTTTGCTCGTGTTCATGCTTTCTTCTTTTCCATTAAGTTCCCTTTCTCTATTTCTTTGGCCTGTAAGTATCAGCACAAATGTAGCCTCCTCTCAGAATCCTTCTTTGACCATCTCTCTGTTGTGCAGAACTAAGAGTTTTTTCAACTCTGCTACCATGTATTTTTTTGGAGCATGCCTGCCTTAATACAATTCTTTGTATTTACCTCTTCCACTCCTGGCAGATTGCAGCTCTTCTGGGGCAAGGGGTGTGCCTATGTCATGTTTTTACCCCCAGAACTAACACAGTTCAGACACATAGCGTTTGTTTAATTTTTTTTTTTTTCAGTATGCGGGCCTCTCACTGTTGTGGCCTCTCCCGTTGCGGAGCACAGGCTCTGGACGTGCAGGCTCAGTGGCCATGGCTCATGGGCCCAGCCGCTCGGCGGCATGTGGGATCTTCCCGGACCGGGGCACGAACCCGTGTCCCCTGCATCGGCAGGCGGACTCTCAACCACTGGGCCACCAGGGAAGCCCCTGTTTAATATTTTTGAACAAACTCATTTATTTATAAATAGGTTATAGTTACTGGTGAATTAATAAAAAGTAAGTAATGGCTGTTTACTAATATTTGTTGCTTATTTATTCAACCATTCTTTCCTGAGTCCCTACTATGTGCCAGGCATTGTGATGAGCACTGGTATTGGAAGATGACTAAGTCATTGCTCCTGATCTGAAAGGGGTTTACAGCATTGTGAGGGAGATAGACATAAAAGTGTGGAATATATTCATTTATTTATTTTGCAAAATAGAAAAAGGTTCTTAAATTTGGATTTTTTTCTGCATGAATTTAGAGTAAGTAGTGGCATGTTAAGAGTGTAAGTAGCAAAAACATCTAAACTGTATTTAATTTCTGGCCTGTACTACACAGAAAATATATGTTTAAGAGTAATACCTCTTTCTTTAACCAGCAGGGGCACAGTCCTGGGTGTTTTTGTAATGCCAGGGAGAAGAGCAGTGGTGCTAGAAAGAGAGAGAGAGAGAGAGAGAGAGAAAGAGAGAGAGAGAGAGAGAAAGAGAGAGAAAGAGAGAGAAAGAGATTGCATCCTTCATTTCCAGAACCCTGCTGAGACTCTCTACTGTTCCAGGAGTCCTAGCAGCAAAGCAATAGTACCTCCACAAACATCCTCAGCCTTCTTCTGGTAAAGTGAGAGTTTAACCAGATAACTAGAAGAGAATCTTGCGTTAGTCTTTGATTTCAGTATAAGCCTACCTTATAGGCTTGGAGTGAGGGTTTGCTAGAGCCGTCCTCTAGTTTGGCAGTGTGAGACCAGGAGTCCCAGTTATTAATGAATGCTGACATATAAAAGGACAACCTGAGATAGTCAACTGGAATCTAGTAAAGGTCAGAGGTTACTATAAAAGGACTTAATGACCCAGCAATTCCATTCCTGGGTATATATTCGAAAAAAGCAAAAACACTAATTTGAAAAGATACATGCACCTCAATGTTCATAGCAGCATTATTTATAACTGCCAAGATATGGAAGCAACCTAAGTGTCCATTAGCAGATGAGTGGATAAAGAAGATGTGGTATGTATATACAATGGAATACTACTCAGACATAAAAAAGAAAAAAATGTTGCCATTTGCAGCAACATAAATGGACTTGGCGGGCATCATGCTAAGTGAAATAAGTCAGACAGAGAAAGACAAATACTGTATGATATCA
Source organism: Phocoena sinus (assembly GCF_008692025.1). Classification (NCBI taxonomy): domain Eukaryota; kingdom Metazoa; phylum Chordata; class Mammalia; order Artiodactyla; family Phocoenidae; genus Phocoena; species Phocoena sinus. The sequence continues at coordinate 28,769,159 of NC_045779.1, forward strand.
CTTATATGTGAAATCTAAAAATTACAACAAACTAGTGAATATAAAAAAAGAGAAGCTGATTCACAGATATAGGTAATAAACTAGTGGTTACCAGAGAGGTGGGGAGGGGCAATAAAGGGGTGGGAAAGTGGGATGCACAAGCTATTGGGTGTAAGATAGGCTCAAGGATGTGTTGTACAACATGGAGAATATAGCCAATATTTTGTAATAACTGTAAATAGAAAGTAACTTTAAAACATTGTATAAAAAATAAAAAAAATTAAATAAATTAAAAAAAAGGATTTGTGCAGAGGCAACAATCATTTGTCCACTATACAGGGAGGAAAATCCAGATGCATAGAATTATAAGACTAGAAGGGAACATCAGGAGGAAAGTCAGTTCAGCTCTTGCCTTTGAGAAGGACATTCAAAACACCAATAGAAAAGAAAATGAACTCAGTAAACCAGATCCTATTTTTGGAAGTCAAATGTTTTTCCAGCAAATGGCTTATTAACACCTGCATGGTATATGAGCTGATGCTCTAGAACAGCAAGGAACTCTTAAGACATTTTACAGTTTTCTTACCTGTGTTATCAGTTTTCTTTGTTCATCTCTTGAGAGTGAGGTTTTTTTAATTAAGAAAGATAATACAATGTTGCTTCTATTATATCAGGATGTGATACAGTACAACACTGTGAGATGCATGCTCTTGAAGATACTGTAGAAACAAATGTCACCTCTACTGTAGGAGGAAGTGAGCTGCTCGTCGCCTTGGGAGTATAGGGGTGAGTATTGGCTCCAGATGTGCAAATGCAAAACTATAGACCCAGGGTCACTGGAGCATCAGAAGAGTCTATTAAGATTTTTTTTTTTTTTGCAAAGGCACAGTAAGCTCTTCACAGTATAAGTAATAATATTTATTAATTACCAGTTCTGTGGTATTATTTTCAACTATTTTAATGTATTGTCTTTCTTCTCTACCTTGTCAGCTTTCCCAAAGTTTAATACAGCTTCTAAAAAAGTTTTATGCCTTTTGCTACCATTTTCCAGAAAAGAGTAAAAGGCACATTGGAAATTAAATCTGTCAATCTGTGATGTAGGAGTCTGTAAAAATTGACCTGGGTAATGACAATAAGTTTTGGCTCGGTAATGGAAGAATATGACTTAAACCAAGGCTTATTTGGACTAGGTTTTGGGTTTGAGATCAGAGCACTCTATGAGATGGATGTAGGGAGAAGCATCCTCAGAGCAGGCATTGCGTGGAGATGTATATCCTCATTGTTATAAAATGGCCCTGAAAGATGCTTATATCTGAACGCTCAGAGCTATGGATATATTAGCTCACATGGGAATAGGGATTTCACAGATATGAATAAAGGCAGAGACATTGAGATGGGAAGTTATCCCAGATTATTCAGATGGGTCCAATCTGATCACATAAATTCTTAAGAGCAGAGAACCATATCTGGCTGTGGTTAGAGAAAGAGATGTGACCAAAGAAGCAAGGTCAGAGAGATGCTACATTTTGTGATTTATAATATTAATTAAATTTTTTTTATAATTCCCTTCCCCAGCTTTATTGAAGTATGAGTGAAAAATAAAAATTATATACCTTTAAGTTTTTAAAGATGTATAAAGTGATGATTTAATATATATACATTGTGAAATGATTACCACACTCAGGTTAATTAGCACATCCATCACCTTACATAGTTACCTTTGCTTTTTGGTGATGAGAACTCTAAAAATTTACTGTTTTGGTAAATTTCAAGTGTATAATACAGTATTATTAATTAAATTATTATTAACCATGCTGTACATTAGATCCCCAGAGCTTATTCATCCTATAACTAAAAGCTTGCACTCTTTGACCAACATTTGTTCATTTCCTCAATCCTTCAGCCTCTGGAAACCACCATTTTACTCTTTGCTTCTATGAGCTTTATATTTTTAAACAACTTTTATTGGAGTATAGTTGATTTACAATATTGTATTAGTTTCAGGTGTACAACAAAGTGAATCAGTTATACATATATCCACTCTTTTTAGATTCTTTTCCCATATAGGCAATTACAGAGTATTGAGTACAGTTCCCTGTGCTATACAGGAGGTTCTTATTATCTATTTTATATATGGTAGTGTGTATATGTCAATCCCAATCTCCCAATTTACCCCCATCCCTTACCTCCTGGTAACCATAAGTTTGTTTTCTACATCTGTAACTCTATTTCTGTTTTGTAGATAAGTTCATTTGTACCCTTTTTTAAGATCCCACATACAAGTGATATTGTATGATGTTTGTCTTTCTGTGTAAGACAATCTTTAGGTCCATCCATGTTGCTGCAAATAGCATTATTTCATTCTTTTTTATGGCTGAGTAATATTCCATTGTATATATGTACCACATCTTCTTTATCCATTCATCTGTCGATGGGCATTTACATTGCTTCCATGTCCTGACTATTGTAAATAGTGCTACAGTGAACATCGGTGTGCATATATCTTCTCGAATTACAGTTTTCTCTGGATATATACCCAGGAGTGGGATTGCTGGATTGTATTGGAGCTCAATTTTTAGTTTTTTAAGGAATTCCATACTGTTCTCCATGGTGGCTGTATCAATTTACATTCCCACCAACAGTGTAGGAGGGTTCCCTTTCCTCCACACCCTCTCCAGCATTTATTGTTTGTAGATTTTTTGATGATGGCCATTCTGACCGGTGTGAGGTGATGTCTCATCATAGTTTTGATTTGCATTTCTCTAATAATTAGTGATGTTAAGCATCTTTTCATGTGTTTTTTGGCCATCTGTATGTCTTCTTTGGAGAAATGTCTGTTTAGATCTTTCACCCATTTTTTGATTGGGGTGTTTGTTTTTTTTTTTGATATTGAGCTTCATGAGCTATTTGTATATTTTGGACATTAATCCCTTGTCCATTGCTTCATTTGCAAATATTTTCTCCCATTCTGTGGGTTGTCTTTTCATTTTGTTTATGGTTTCCTTTGCTGTGCAAAAGTTTTTAAGTTTAATTAGGTACTATTTGTTTACTTTTATTTTTATATTTATTACTCTAGGAGGTGGATCAAAAAAGATCTTACTGTGATTTATGTCAGAGAGTGATACTGTATATAGAAAATCCTAAAGATGCTACCAGAAAACTACTAGAGCTCATCAATGAATTTGTTAAAATTGCAGGATACAAAATTAGTGCACAGAAATCACTTGCATTCCTATACACTAACAATAGATCAGAAAGAGAAATCAAGGAAACAATCTCATTTACCATCGCATCAAAAAGAATAAAATACCTAGACATAAACTCACCTAAGGAGGCAAAAAACCTATACTCAGAAAACTATAAGATACTGATGAAAGAAATCAAAGATGACACATACAGATGGAGAGATATACCATGTTCGTGGATTGGGAGAATCAATATTGTCAAAATTGCTATCCTACCCAAAGTAATCTACATATTTAATGCAATCCCTATCAAATTAAAAACAGCATTTTTCATGGAATTAGAACAAAAAATTTTACAGTTTGTATGGAAACACAAAAGACCCTGAATAGCCAAAGCAATCCTGAGAATGAAAAATGGAGCTGGAGGAATCAGGCTCCCTGACTTCAGACTATACTACAAAGCTACAGTAATCAAGACAGTATGGTACTGGCACAAAAACAGAAATATAGATCAATGGAACAGGATAGAAAGTCCAGAGATAAACCCACACACCTATGGTCACCTAATCTATGACAAAGGAGGCAAGAATATACAATGGAGAAAAGACAGTCTCTTCAATAAGTAGTGCTGGGAAAACTGGACAGCTACATGTAAAAGAATGAAATTAGAACTCTCCCTAACACCATACACAAAAATAAACTCAAAATGGATTAAAGACCTGAATGTAAGACCGGACACTATAAAACTCTTAGATGAAAACATAGGCAACAGAACTATTAACTCCCTCCAACTGAGTGACACTACTGAATGGGAACTACCTCCCAGCAGATGGCCCCCATGAAGAATCACAATGAACTGTGCACTGCATCCTTCTCTATGAGTCAGACTCAACTCTTCTTGTCAGATATTTATAATTATTATCATAATGCATTCCTGAGTAAGTTTTCTATTACTTCTTTAACAAATTAACACAAACTTGGTGGCTTAAAACAAATTTGTTACCTTACAGTTCTCTAGGTCAGAAATTCTACATGAGTCTCACTAAGCTAACATCAAATTATTAGTAAGGCTGAGTTTCTTTTTTGGTAATTTGAGGAGTGAACCTGGTTCTTTAATATGTTTCTAACTTCTAGAGGCCACCTGCTTTTCTTGGCTCATGGTCACTTTCCTCCATCTTTAAAGGTCACAGAGAAACAAATGCCCAACAGGTATATGAAAACATGCTAATCATTAGGGAACTGCAAACTATAATGAGATACCACTTCATACCTCTTAGGATGGTTATTATCAAAAAGATGAGATAACAAGTGTTATTGAGGGTATGGAGAATAGGGAATCCTTGCACACTGTTGGTAGGAATGTAAATTGGTACAGCCACCATGCAAAATAGTATAGGGTATTCTCAGAAAATTAAAAATTAAACTACCATATGATCCAGCAGCCCCACTTCTGGGTATATATCCAAAGGAAATGAAATCAGTATCTCAAAGACATACCTGCTCTCCCATATTCATTGCAGTATTATTCATAAATAGCCAAGATAATGGACAACTGAAATGTCCATCAATGGATGAATAAAAGAAATGTGAATATTATTCAACCATAAAAAATAAGGTAATTCTGACGTTTGTGACAATGTGTATGAATCTGGAGGACATTATTTTTTGAGGACATTATTTTGTTACACTAAGCAAAAAAAGTCCAAACACAGAAAGACAAATACTGTATAATCTCACTTACATGTGAAATCTTAAAAAGTAAAGCTCAAAGCAAAATACAGATTCAATGCAATCTCTATCAAATTACCAATAGCATTTTTCACAGAATTAGAACAAAATACTTTACAATATGGATGGAAACACAAAAGACCACAAATATCCAAAGCAATTTTGAGAAAGAAAAACTGAACTGGAAGAATCAGGCTCCCTGATTTCAGACTATACTACAAACATACAGTGATCAAAACAATATGGTACTAGTGCAAAAACAGAAATATAGATCAATGGAACTGGATAGAAAGTCCAGAGATAAACCCACACACTTATTAATGGACCTAGAGCTTGTCATACTGAGTGGAGTAGGTCGGACACAGAAAGACAAATATCATATGACATCGCTTGTATGTGGAATCTAAAAAAAGGGTACAAATGAACGTATGTACAACACAGAAATAGAGTTACAGATGTAGAAAACAAACTTATGGTTACCAGGGGGAAAGGGGGAGGGGTAAGTTGGGTGATTGGGACTGACATATACACATTACTATATATAAAATAAATAACTAATAAGGACCTCTTGTATAGCATAGAGAATTCTACTCAATGGTCTGTAATAGCCTATATAAGAAAAGAATCTAAAAAACGTCAGTATATGTATATGTATAACTGATTCATTCTGCTGTACACGTGAAAGTAACACAACATTGTAAATCAACTATACTCCATGAAAAATTAAAAAAAAACCCTACCCACTTATGGTTCACCTAATTGGTGACAAAGGAGGCAAGAATATACAATGGAGAAAAGACAGTCTCTTCAATAACTGGTGCTGGGAAAACTGGACAGCTATATGCAAAAGAATGAAATTAGAACACTCCCTAACACTAGACACAAAAATAAACTCAAAATGGAATAAAGATATGAATGGAAGGCCGGATACTATAAGACTCTTAGAGGAAAATGGGCAGAACACTCTGACATAAATTGCAGCAAGATCTTCCATCCACCTCCTAGAGTAATGAAAATAAAGACAAAACTAAACAAATGGGACCTAATTAAACTCAAAAGCTTTTGCACAGCAAAGGAAACCATAAACAAAATGAAAAGAACCCTCAGCATGGGAGAAAATATTTGTAAATGAAGCAATGGTTATAGAGTCATACAGAGTGAACTAGGTCTGAAATATAAAGACAAATATATGACATCACTTAAGATGTGGAATCTAAAAAACCGGTACAAATCAACTTATTTACAAAACAGAAATATCATCAGACATGTAGAAAACAAACTTATGGTTACCAAGGGGGAAAGGGGAGGGGGAAGGATATATTGGAAGATTGGTATTGACATATACACACTACTATGTATAAAATAGATAACTCATAAGTACCCCGTATAGCACAGGGAACGCTACTCAGTACTCTGTAATGTCCTATATGGGAAAAGAATCTTAAAAAGATTGGATATATGTAGTTGTATAACTGATTCACTTTGCTGTACACCTGAAACTAACACAACATTGTAAATCAACTATACTCCAATAAAACGTAATTTTTAAAGAAAGAGTTCTGTTGGAAAAAGGAGAAAATAAAATCTGTAGCCACTGCCCAGGAAATCTGGAAATGATCAAATTATTATTAGCCGATTCTTACTTGGCATTACTTGTTCATTGCTGAGAACTAAGATGCTATTGATCACTTTACAAAATATTTCATTTGATCTTCACAACTACCCTGATTTTTGTCATTCTTATTTTATATAAGAAAAACTGTGGGTAAAAGTTAAGTGAAACTACAGGTAAGATGTTAAATGGTCCATACAAAAAGTGGGGAAGAAGGACTCAGAGCCCATCACGATGCCCTGCAGGCTCTCCTTATCCTCAAAACAGCTGTTTTTTTTTACCATAAGACTGTGTCATTCTCTTTCCTAGTCTTGTTACATATCCTTGAGTATTGAAACACAATAAAGGTTTCCTCCAAAAGTTGTGTTTTGTTTTCTACCTACGGTGCAAAAATGTATATCTACTATTTTCCCCAAACTGTTTTTGAACATATTTCAAAAATTTAAAAGTTGGAGTTATCTCAGCCTTAGGTTAGCTAATGTTTGCTTAGCACCATTGAGAGTGGTTTATACCCTTTTCACAGCGGGATGCCTAGCTCTGATGGAAACCACTAGTATCAGCTATACTTTATTCAGATAATGTAAATTAAGCAGCTACATAGAGAAATGTGTACTCCTGTAAATAAATATAGTCAAAATATAGCATAGTGCAGGTAAGGCATTTTTCTATACTACCAGGAGCTGTAGGTAGGAAAGAGGAAAATAAGCCCCTGAAAGACAATTGAAAAAGTATTAAACATGTTTGAAATTTACCTGTGCTTTCTTCTTAACCACAGTATTTCAGATGCAGAGAGGGAGAATTTTTATAAGTGAAATTAAAAAAAACACGATTGAGACATAATTCACCCATTTCAAGTATAAAATTCAATGTTTTTTTTATTGAATTACAGTTTTGAGTTTTTTTACTGCAATAAAATATACATAAAATTTGTCATTTTAAGTGTGCAATTCAGTGGCATTTATTACATTCACAATGTTGTGCAACTGTCACCACTATTTCCAAAACATTTTCATCACCCCAAATAGAAACTCTGTAACCATGAAACAATAACTCCTCATCCCTCCCTCCTCTCAGTCCCTGTAACTTTTTTTTTTAACATCTTTATTGGAGTATAATTGCTTTACAATGGTGTGTTAGTTTCTGCTTTATAACAACGTGAATCAGCTATACATACACATATATCCGCATATCTCCTTCCTCTTGCACCTCCCTCCCATCCTCCCTAACCCACCCCTCTAGGTGGTCACAAAGCACCTGAGCTGATCTCCCTGTGCTATGCAGCTGCTTCCCACTAGCTATCTATATTACATTTGGCAGTGTATATATGTCCATGCCACTCTCTCACTTCATCCCAGCTTACACTTCCTCCTCCTCATGTCCTCAAGTCCATTCTCTACATCTGCGTCTTTATTCCTGTCGTGCCCCTAGGTTCTTCAGAACCATTTTTTTTTTTTAGATTCCATATAAATATGTTAGCATATGGTATTTGTTTTTCTCTTTCTGACTTACTTCACTCTGTATGACAGACTCTAGGTCTGCCCACCTCACTACAAATAACTCAATTTCGTTTCTTTTTATGGCTGAGTAATATTGCATTGTATATATATGCCACATCTTCTTTATCCGTTCATCTATCGATTTCTGTTTTTACAAATTTGTCTATTTTAGTTAGTTCGTGTAGTAGAGTTATTTTGTGTCTGATTTGTTTACTTAGTATAATATTTTCAAGGTTTATTCATTTTACAGCATGTATCAGAACATTTCTTTTTATGACTGAATAATATTTCATTGCATATATATGCCACATTTTGTTTACCGTTCATCTGTTGATAGACACTTGGGTTGTTTCCACGTTTTGACAATTGTGAATAATGCTACAATGAACATTGGCATATAAGTATCTATTTGAGTCCCTGCTTTCAATTCGTTGGGTATATACCTAGTTGTGGAATTGCTGGATCATGTGGTAGTGTATGGTTTAGCTTTGTGAGGGACAGCCGAACTCTTTTCCAATGCGGCTGCACCATTTTACATTCCCCCCAGCAATGTACAAGGGTTCCAATTTCTCTGCACCTTCATCAACACCATCCTGGTAGGTGTGATGTGGTATCTCATTGTGGCTTTGTGTAAATGAACTTTTAAACTCAAAACAATTGCTGAAAATTTTAACTGCAATGAACAGAAATCATTTATGTTGTTTTCCCATGATGTTTGCTACTCCTCCCCAAGTTACTCCCAGATCGTTAGTGGTCTAGCTCTTGACCTTTCTTAGAAAAAGCCAGGTCATCTGGAAGGAGACTCAGGAACAGGAAATAAAATATAGATGTAGGAATTCTGTGCAATACAGAAGTGTATGTGGTAAATAAAAGAGGGTGAGAAGGGAGTGTACATAAAGAGGTATATAGTTTATAAAGGATTATAAAAATTACGTAAGATAGAAAACATGGGTGTATTCACGGAAACATGATAGAGAAAACGCAAAGCAGCTGAACTCTGTGAATATAAGTCACAGTTGGAAGAGCCATGGTTCAAAGTTGTCAAGTCTATGACTTGAGGCTTTATCGTAGAGAGAGGATGGATTTGGATTCCCTAAATCCCTATTAATGAAGAATGACAATGTCCCTTTCTTCTCCCCTAGGGCAGATAGGAGCTCCTGACACCCTGTTAAAGACAGGAAACTCATTTCCCCAAGCCACCTTCAACTGCCACAGATGATCAGACATGGCCCAATGGATCTGCTGTGGGTGCTAAGGCTAGTCTGCAAGATTTAGGGAATCTCAAGTTTCCCTCAAGTGAGAGCAAAAACCCGATATTATTTTTTCTTAAGAAGATTCTCTTTATCAAAGCATTAGAGCCTATATTTTGTTGATTGTTCCTGAGCAATGACTGTGATCCCATATGGAAGAGGACTCCTCACTGTCCCTAGGACACCAGGTGTACCTTTCAGGAAATCATGCACCAAAAGCTTGAAATATGCCTACTCTTTCATCTTTTGTAAATTTATGCCGAGAAAAAAACTGAAAGTGTGTAAATATTTATGTACATGTTGTTCAATACAATCACCTCAGAGTCACCTGAAAAAAAATATTGACAACTCAAATGTCTAACTGTAAAGGATTTGTGAAATAAATTATAGCATTTACTAGAATACTATGACTTACTAGAATACTATTTTGTTATTAAAGATTACCTTATAGAAATATATTAACCGACATGGAAGAACATTAAAAAATTATTGACAAACAAAAAAAGCAAATCATAAAAGCATAAAGTCTCAATTTGTCCTCCCTTCCTTCCTCCCTTCCTCCCTCCCTCCCTCCCTCCCTCCCTTCCTATCTCTCCCTTTTCCCTTTCTCTCTCTCTTGCTCTCTCTCCAGGTTGATTTTGTATATCTAGAAATTGTGTACCAAAATCTGAGTAGTGGTCTTTGTGTAGTAAGATTATGGATAAGTTTTATTCATTCATTAGGATGATTTGTATTTTACAAAATGAACTTGTATTACAACCCTGCATCCTCTACACACACATCCTGGAAAATGCCTGATGGTGGTAACTTCACAGTTCTGTTTATGAAAGGGGATGTTTCTCCTGCACATATATAGCATCATATCTCCTAGTCTCCATATATTCAGAAGACTAGCATGATATTCTGGGCCTCCTTTGAAAAAAAAAAGCGTTCTAAATTCTTCTTAGAGAAGACCAGCAAGATACAATGCTGCAAGGCAGCAAATGCTGATGGGGAGAGTAGAAGTGAAGATGGTTCAGCAATGACGAATCGTACTGGTTTGGTTACAGAAAAGGGGAGCGTTGCCAGTTCCCGTAGTCGGGATGCCTTTTGTGTTCTGCGTCGTTTTTTTAGCTCAGGGATTATCAGAGCAAGGTTTCCATGCCAGAGCATTCAACACGGCACGCCCACTCAAATTCAGAGCTCAGTGTGATTACTACCAGCTTTTAAAAACTTTGCTAGTTAAAGACTTAGCTCTTGTTAACAGAATCCGTTTCTTATGGATAACGTATTAGTTCAGGAAGCAAGGAAAAATGCTATGGTGACTTTAATGCACCACAAAGGCATTTGCTTAGAGTCAATTTCAGCAGAGTATAATCTTTCAGTTGCTTTGTTACTAAAATGTCCAAATCGTCTTTTCCACACTGACTCTTTATATACTTGGCTCTCATAGTCTGTAGGCGTCATGGAGACACACAGGACCTGATGATCTAATTGCCATTTACGTTGTCAGTAAGGAGTAGTGGTAGAACTGAGCTCAGTATTCCTTAGTTCTCCTGATATTCATTTTTAAGATCTAAATAAAATATCAAAACTGAATTTTTAAAATGTTACACCACAGAATGAAATGTGTAGATTTTTAAAATTATTTTTTTAAGTTACTTCTGAAATGTTGCTTGAAAGAGGTTGGGTTGAGCCAGTGTTTGGTCTCAAAGCCTGTTTTTCCAGAGATTCCCATTAACAAGGTCCTGAAGGGAATTGTAACAAATCTAAGACCATCAGGTCACAGATTGAGAAAGATGTTTCAAAATTGAAGCCATGCACAGATAAAACCACGGTTCTTAACTCAATCTGGTTAAGAGTGTACGAGAAAATATCTTTATTCCAGTAAAGTGGAAAACGATTGAAGAACTTTCTTCAGGTAGAGTGATTTGGGAAGTCCCTTAGCAAGATCTTTTAAATGGGATCTTGAAGTTTTCTATATCCTAGTTCTCATGTAAACTTGAGAAAACTTTCTCTCTTTCCTGTTGAAATATCTCTTCTAAAGGACAGTATTTCTATTCTTTAGAGTCAACAAGATTTATTGAATGTGGACTCTGCATCTGACTCTTTAATACTTGGTACCTTAGAATATTCTCTAAACATCATTGTTGTCTCAGAATAGTCTCAAAAAAGTATCATCAATTTGCACATGAGAAAATGAGGTCCAGAGGGCTGCTTTTGTCTGTCTGCTAACTGGTTTTCCCTCCTCCTGTCTTGCCCAACTCCAATCCCTCCTATTCTTGCTGGTCATGTTTCTATAGTTGGACTTGTTCCATATGAGAAGTTTAGAAAAAGGAATATTTTGAAAGTTAATAAAGAACTTACATAGACAACCATTGGGTTGTCTGTGTAAGCCTTGCTACTACCATACTAGAATTCTGGCAGACATTTTCTATATAATTTCACAAAACTGCTCTTGTTTTTTCTTCCCCAAGAACAATAAAATTTCACTCAGAACAAAAACAAAACAAACTTACCTATTGACAAATGTGTTGTCTGTATCAACGAACAAATATTTGTGGAGTACCTACTATGTGTCAGACAGTTGGAATGTGGCAGTGAAATGATAAACAAGGCCTGTGACCTCATGGGAATCTCAAACATCAATCTGTAATTATAAGTGTGATGAGTGCTGGGAAGAATGGCAATGTGGGACTACCTATTGTTTTCTCTCTTTCTCTTCCTTTAATGACTCCAATTAAAAGTTAATGTTATCATATATACAATGGAATATTACTCAGCCATAAAGAGAAACAAAACTGAGTTATTTGTAGTGAGGTGGGTGGACCTAGAGTCTGTCATACAGAGTGAAGTAAGTCAGAAAGAGAAAAACGAATACCGCATGCTAACACATATATATGCAATCTAAAAAAAAAAAATAAAGGTTCTGAAGAACCTAGGGGCAGGACAGGAATAAAGACATAGACGTAGAGAATGGACTTGAGGACATGAGGAGGGGGAAGGGTAAGCTGGGACGAAGTGAGAGATTGGCATGGACATATACACACTACCAAATGTAAAATAGATAGCTAGTGGGAAGCAGATGCATAGCACAGGGAGATCAGCTTGGTGCTTTGTGACCACCTAGAAGGGTGGGATAGGGAGAGTGAGAGAGAGGTGCAAGAGGGAGATGATATGGGGATATATGTATATGTAGATATATGTATATGTATAGCTGATTCACTTTGTGATACAGCAGAAACTAACACACAATTGTAAAGCAATTATACTCCAATAAAGGTGTTAAAAAATAGTTAATGTTGTGTCTTATGCCTCTGTGTTCTAGAATCTACACTCACTATGTACAGCAAATGAATTCTTAAAGAATATATTATGAACTTGTAGACAGTATAGAGTGTGCTCAGAGAATATAAGAGCAACAGCCTGAAGCAGGAAGAATACATTGTACAGTATTTCCAGAATTGTGATATTGGATGTCTCTCTGTCCTTTTACCTATCCTTTCAATTCTAGCAGGCCTCCTTAGTTTTCCCATTGGTAAATTATCACTCTATGGATTAGTACAAATCTATGGCATTTCTACTATGACATCACCATCTTGACTAAATCCATCTGTGTGGACTGTTCTTACTTCAACAGGGCAAGTGGCTTGTCATGTTCCTTCATGTATGATTCCTCTGTTGACATTTGGTCTATTTCTTAGTATGTTTTCTGACTATGCTGTATAGTTCAGCCTGCCAGGGTGAATACAGAATTATGCAATATCCCCAGATTTATAAATTTAAATCCCTCCCATTTCTGGCCATGTTAGCAGGTACATTTTATAAAATCTGTGACTGGCTATTTTATTTTCCTATTAGATTATAAAATCCTGAGGGTAGAGAATATCTCATGAAAAGTTTATAAGTCTGATAGCATAAAACACAGTGACAACACCCTCAAATCCCATGAAGTAGCTTAGTAATACAGATCTATGGAGCTAGGATAATTCTAATTTGTTCAGGAACAAGCATAAAAGTCATTGTCTTAGCTCCAAAGATGACCTGACAGAAGTCATTTCGTTTCATTTTTTTTCACCAGGAAGGTATCCATGATTTTTATATACTTTCTGTACCTTAAAATAAATATAATAGTGCTCATAAAATCCTTCAATATCCAAAGTCTTTTAGGAGGAGCATGCTGTATTGATAAGCGCTAATGACATAGCTATTTAAGCTCATTTCTTTTATATACATTTAGCAATAAAATATGTTACATTTTTTGACTTGTTGCCTACTAAAGTTTTTTGATTTGCTGTTTGGATTTAAAACAACTTTCCCCTTGAAATCTTTTTATTTTTATTTATTATTTTATTTTATATTATTTTTTACATCTTTATTGGAGTATAATTGCTTTACAATGGTGTGTTATTTTCTACTTTATAACTAAGTGAATCAGTTATACATATACATATGTTCCCATATCTCTTCCCTCTTGTGTCTCCCTCCCTCACACCCTCCCTATCCCACCCTTCTAGGTGGTCACAAAGCACCAAGCTGACCTCTCTGTGCTATGCAGCTGCTTCCCACTAGCTATCTATTTTACGTTTGGTAGTGTATATATGCCCATGTCACTCTCTCACTTTGTCACAGCTTACCCTTCCCCCTCCCCATATCCTCAAGTCCGTTCTCTAGTAGGTCTGTGCCTTTATTCCTGTCTTACCCCTAGGTTCTTCATGACATTTTTTTCCCTTAAATTCCATATATATGTGTTAGCATATGGTATTTGTCTTTCTCTTTCTGACTTACTCCACTCTGTATGACAGACTCTAGGTCCATCCACCTCATTACATATAGCTCAATTTCATTTCTTTTTATGTCTGTGTAATATTCCATTGTATATATGTGCCACATCTTCTTTATCCAATCATCTGATGATGGTTGTTTCCATCTCCTGGCTATTGTAAATAAAGCTGCAATGAACATTTTGGTACATGACTCTTTTTGAATTATGGTTTTCTCAGGGTATATGCCCAGTAGTGGGATTGCTGGGTCATATGGTAGTTCTATTTGTAGGTTTTTAAGGAACCTCCATACTGTTCTCCACAGTGGCTGTACCAATTCAAATTCCCACCAGCAGTGCAAGAGTGTTCTCTTTTCTCCACACCCTCCCCAGCATTTCCACTAAGATCAGGAACAAGACAAGGTTGCCCACTCTCACCACTATTATTCAACATAGTTTTGGAAGTTTTAGCCACAGCAATCAGAGAAGAAAAGGAAATAAAAGGAATCCAAATCAGAAAAGAAGTAAAGCTGTCACTGTTTGCAGATGACATGATGCAATACATGGAGAATCCTAAAGATGCTACCAGAAAACTACTAGAGCTAATCAATGAATTTGGTAAAGTAGCAGATACAAAATTAATACACAGAAATCTCTAGCATTCCTATACACTAATGATGAAAACTCTGAAGTGAAATCAAGAAAACACTCCCATTTACCACTGCAACACAAAGAATAAAACATCCAGGCATAAAGCTATGTAAGGAGACAAAAGACATGTATGCAGAAAATTATAAGACACTGATGAAAGAAATTACAGATGATACAAATAGATGGAGAGACATACCATGTTCTTGGATTGGAAGAATCAACATTGTGAAAATGACTCTACTACCCAAAGCAATCTACTATGTAATCCCTATGAAACTACCACTGGCATTTTTCATAGAACTAAAACAAAAAATTTCAAAATTTGTATGGAAACACAAAAGACCCTGAATAGCTAAAGCAATCTTGAGAACGAAAAATGGAGCTGGAGGAATCAGGCTCCCTGACTTCAGACTATACTACAAAGCTACAGTAATCAAGACAGTATGGTACTGGCACAAAAACAGAAAGATAGATCAGTGGAACAGGATAGAAAGCCCAGAGATAAACCCACGCACATATGGTCACATTATCTTTGATAAAGGAGGCAGGAATATACAGTGGAGAAAGGACAGCCTCTTTAATATATGGTGCTGGGAAAACTGGACAGGTACATGTAAAAGTGTGAGATTAGATCACTCCCTAACAGCACACACAAAAATAAGCTCAAAATGGATTAAAGGCCTAAATGTAAGGCCAGAAACTATCAAACTCTTACAGGAAAGCATAGGCAGAACCCTCTATGACATAAGTCACAGCAAGATCATTTCTGACCCACCTCCTAGAGAAATGGAAATAAATACAAAAGTAAACAAATGGGATCTAATGAAACTTCAAAGCTTTTGCACAGCAAAGGAAACCATAAACAAAATGAAAAGACAACCCTTAGAATGGGAGAAAATATTTGCCAATGAAGCAACTGACAAAGGATTAATCTCCAAAATTTATAAGCAGCTCATGCAGCTCAATAACAACAAAAAAAACCACATAATCCAAAAATGGGCAGAAGACTTAAATAGACATTTCTCCAAAGAAGATATACAGACTGCCGACAAACACATGAAAGAATGCTCAACATCATTAATCATTAGAGAAATGCAAATCAAAACTACAATGAGATATCATCTCACACCAGTCAGAATGGCCATCAGCCTTGAAATCTTTTTAGAACTTCGTGACAATTAAAATATTAAATAAAATGTAGCTTTCAAAAGAGCACTTTTCTTAAATTTTCATAATTTATGTATATGTACCTATATTTCTAAGTGATCATATCTGGAAAGAAAATTCATTTGGTGGTTAAGGGTTCAGGCTCTGCTTCCACAAAAATTGGAATTCCAATCCTGGTTTTGCTACATTGTGGTTTTTGGACAAGCATCTAAATCCCTTCAATCCTCAATTTCTTCATTTGTAAAATGAGGATAATAACTGTACATAATTCATAGGGTTGCTGTGATGATGAAATGAGATACTGTGTCTAGTGAAACCTAAACAAATGTTATCTGATTTAATTTAGGGACTGATTTAGTAAATACTAACTACTAACGTGCAGCCACAATTTTAAGTTTTTCTAAATATTAACTCATTTAATACTGCATTTAATACTTCAGCGCTAGCAACAAACTTTTGAGGTAGGCACTCATTACTTCTATTTTTTTTCTTTTAGATGTTGAAGGTAGGAGTTTATTAATTCATTTATTTTTGCTGTGTTGTGTCTTAGTTTCTGTGAGAGGGCTTTCTCTAGTTGTGGGAAGCGGGGGCCACTTTTCATCGCGGTGCACGGGCCTCTCACTATTGCGGCCTCTCTTTTTGTGGAGCACAGCCTCCAGACGTGCAGGCTCAGTAGTTGTGGCTCACGAGCCTAGTTGCTCCGCGGCATATGGGATCCTCCCAGACCAGGGCTCGAACCCGTGTCCCCTGCATTAGCAGACAGATTCTCAACCACTGCGCCACCAGGAAAGTCCCTCATTACTTCTATTTTGTAGGTGAGGAAATCCAGGAGCTGAGAGATTAAGAGTTTACTACTCTAGATTAAGAGACAATATCAGAGCCAGGATTGCAACCTGGGCAATTAGGCTCAATAATTCTGTCCTTAGACAATGCTGCCTTGTTTTATTTATGTATTAATTCAACCAATTTACTTAACTTCTACCATGTGTTAGGAATTTTCCTAGGCACTTGGTTTACAAAGATGAAGAAGTCTCTGCCCCTGAGACTACCACAGTTAATACTAAGAAAATGTTTGTGAAAAAATAATTATAATGCAATATTGCACATCCGTAGGAGACAAATGTGTAGTGGCTAAGGAAGCATAGTGGAGAGAAATCTTAACCCAGGCCCACTCATAACATTTGAGGGGCTGGGGAAAGTACAAGTGGAGACCCACATTCTGTATGCCCAAATATTTAAACATTAAAAATAAAGTTTCGGGCCTTCCCTGGTGGCGCAGTGGTTGAGAGTCCGCCTGCCGATGCAGGGGACATGGGTTCGTGCCCCGGTCCGGGAAGATCCCACATGCCGTGGAGCAGCTGGGCCAGTGAGCCATGGCCGCTGAGCCTGCACGTCCGGAGCCTGTGCTCCGCAACGGGAGAGGCCAGAACAGTGAGAGGCCCGCGTACCGCAAAAAAAAAAACCAAAAAACAAAAATAAAGTTTCAAAAAGCTGTTTCTGTAATGAAATTATTAAAAATATGTGTAAATCTATGAATTTTTTATTACTAGAAGTTGGCACAATATCAAATGCAGCTAAACTAAATATTAGTGGGCAGGTCTGTGTATTCTGTGGAAGGGTTGGCAATATTTGGATGAGTAATAAAATAAAAATAAGCACAATTAATAAACAAAACATATTTCACAAATATATTTTCCTGGACAATTTTAGCAAAATAACAAATGATAATTTTATAATTGAGATTTTCACATAGCTTGTATATTGTTGATGACCTAAATGTTTAAATATACATTGTTTAAAGTGTATAAAATTTGAACATATTTTCATCAAATTGTAAATTTAAACAAATGTAGAAAATTTTAAATTTAAATTATTCTTTCATAGTTTTTCAAAAATTTATTTTTATGTATTCAAGTATATCTATTAAAAATAAAATAGAAAGTGAAAACTTACTAACATTTTTTATTTAGCTACAGCTGAAATTTATTATCCATTCTTTTGAAAATTTAATGAAATTGTTTTAAATATTTTTATAAAAATCAAACAAATCCCAATTAACAATCAATATCCATGTAGTTGTCAGTTGAGGTGATGAGTTACACATGTTACATCTAGACCTATTTATATACAACTTTAACAGCAATATGAATTGCCAAATTTTCCCAGCTGCTGTTGTAAATACTAAGTATTGAGTAGCTCTGGAACCATACATTTGAACCCACACATGAACAAGAAAATGGATACTTGGCTCTACTGAAAACAGCAGTTTGTTTTGCAAGGACGTATGCTATCTGAAAAGAATGATTACTGTGGCCTTTCTCTTGCCTGTGGCCCATGGTTGCTGCTCAAATCCTCCCCACACTGCAGCAGGGGCAGAGCCCACAAACTTTTGTGATGTTCAGACACTGTTGCTTTTTGTTTCAAGGATGTAGGGCTAGAGATATGGAGAGGATCTCCTGGAGAATGAATCATGTTAGTCATGAGAACAGATATTTAGGGCTATAGATCTTGCTGTGCTAGTGCTGAGCACCAGACCCTGAGAGACAGAGGTGTCCATATGATCTTTCATAAATTTATTTTTGCTTATGATGTCTGAGGCCCTCTGAAGGGCAGAGCGCAGCCCAGGTTCCTTCTACCTTGGGTCTAAGGGTGATACTGTGTAACTACTACCTCTGGGACCAAGGAATTTTTAGATGAGGCAAATATTTGGTTGAATCTTGAAGGAAATAGAGCACCATGAGGCATGTTGCTGGTGGCATATGCAAAGACACTGAGGTATTTAGTTGTGTAGCCTGTTCAGGGAACTGCAGCCCTGCCTGTATGGCTAGAGCACAGGAGGCCTGAGGAAGTAGTGGGAGGTGAAGCAGGAGAGACAAGGAGGGAGACATTACAGAGGTCTTAAGGGCCACTTAGAGTTTATCCCAAAACAAGGAGGAACAGTAAAGGGTTTTATATGGGGGAGGAGTTTGGATTGAACCTTGTTGTGGAGCACAGTTAGAGCAGGACCAGAACAGAAGCAGAGGTACCACTTGGGTTGGCAAAATTATCCCAGTGAGAAACAATGATGACCTTAACAAAGTTGTGGTGGTAGAAGTGGAAATGATGAGAGAGGCTGAAAGGGATTTGGGATATCAGATGCCAGATGTCCCGGTAGGCCTGGCACATTGTACTGGTTTAATAAATGGTTGTTGAAGTGAAATGTGTTCCTATTTCCAGTGCCTCCAGCATTTTAACTATGTACACTTTGTTTCACTGTGAATTAATTTGAATATATTGTTTTAATACTTTGAGTTGCAAAGTGGGTACATTCTTACTTAGGAAAGATTGATTCCAAGGAGAGTCAGTACTAAGAAGTTCTCAGTGAAACTGGTCTGATGCTGTTACACAACTGTGTTCAATCCCAGTATGAACAGTTTCTTGGCTACTGTCTCCTTGAGTCCAAGATATTCATCTCACAGGCCTGTCAGGTCATAGATAATTGGGTTATAATACAGCTGCTCATCAAAAATTTTCTGTACATACTATATTGCCCTGCAGTTACCTTTGGTAAGAGTTTTTGTCTACTTTGTTCAGTGGGAAATAGTTGGAATCCTTCCTGAGTTTTCTGAATAGACTCTAACTTTACAGAATGCTCCTTTGTTTTTTAAAGTGCTGAGTCATTTATTTATAAATCAAGTTTAACTTAAAATGATTTTTTGGGGTTGTTTTGTTGTGTTTTATTTGACTTCATGTAACCTTTCAAAACTGATTGGGAGCAGATTTATAACACTTGTAGCTTGAAGTTGACCAGGCAATGAGGATTATGCTGTTTATCTCTTTTAAAAAATTCTTTCTTATTCATGCTTATTATGTATCTTCTCATCATAGATGGGGCCACGGGACCACTTGATGCAAATTTAATTCTGCTGGTCTCTAAAACTTATCCTGACTTTAAATAGAGGGATATGAGAAATCTAGCCATAACTTAGGACTCCACACCTGCCAATCCTGCTACTGACCTTGTTACTACAGTTTGAAAATTACTGCTTCTACCCAGATTCTGTATAGCGAATTTCAGGCAATGATAACACAATTCTCCTAAAATATGGACAATAATTGCTTTAATCCACTTTTAATTTCACTCAGGAATTGAAGCCTGGTTCCTCAACCTCAGATTTCTGTCTGGTGTTCTTTATTTTGTGATCACATTCTAGATTATCCAACTGGTCCTGGTTTTCTCCAGGGCATGACATTAGCTTGTGTTTGAACTTTCAGTATAGGTCCACTACTTTTTGTCCGTTGTCTTACCTCTTACATATTTTACTTTGCATGACAAGATGGCTTTTCTTCAATTCATTGAGTTAAGTCTATTCCCCTAGCACATTCCTCATTCCAGGAGACAAGACTGAAAATAGATTCGAAACTCTTCTATTGTGTCCAACTTGTTGAAGCAGGTTGATTGTGCCTTGAAAGATAGGCAAATTTGTATCTCATATAATGGTAAAGAAACCTGGCTAGATGAATAGAAATAGGAAATTAAAGTTAAATCATTTTTCTTCTTCCTTCCCATAGCATTTTTTGCATTTATATTATTATATTTATTATATTAATTATATATTTAAGCCTAATTTGATTTACAGTTGTTTACATGGATGTCTCCCTCAAAAGATTGTAAGCTCCTCTGTGACCCATTCTATTTTTCTTTATTTCTGTATTTACCCAGCATTAGCATTAGTATAGTGCTCTCCAAGTGGTAAACACAGAGTAAATGGCTGAAGAAATGGACATAAAATTAGAGTTTGTAAGATGCTTATTAATAGGATCAGTGTTTTATTCATTTATTTATCTCCCACAACATTAGTGTAGTGCTTTCTACATACTAAAATACTTTGTAAACGTTTGAAAGAAGAATAGAATTCTAATTCAGTTTTTCAAATGTCTGAGTTAATAATTTACTGTTTGAGATTTTTCCTGCTTGGAATCAGAAACCACTATTAAATTGGTTGTTTTTGCTTAATTTTCGTAGGCAATGTGTTATTCTTTTTTTATAGCCAGAATAACTACATGTTCGTTCAAGTCAAATATGCTAAATACTCATGATATGCTCTAACTTTTTGAGTTGCTCAGGAGACACAAAGATGAGTGGTAAGATGAATCACTGCCTTCCTGCCTTTTTCTTTCACTTGCTCTTTTTGTGATGTTTATAGGTTAAAAGAAGAGATAAATAGAGTGTGCAGGAATTATGAAACAAGACAAGAAAGAAGAGCTCAGGGAGATCTTCTTGTCTTGTTTCATAATTCCTGCACACTGTAATATTCTCTGGGGAATTCTATGCTAGGGAAGACTTGTATCCAGCTGTGGCAACTCAGGAGGCTTTCTTGACAAGTGACATTGGAAATCAGCCTGAAAGTATGGGTAGGATTTTAATGGTAGAAGGAGTAATAAGCCATTGGAAAAGGGAAGAGTATGAGCAGAGTCAGGGAAGCACTATGTCTAGGGAATGTCAAGTGGGTTTACCAGGCTGAATCATAATGTGCAAATAGCAAATAACTGGGAGGTAAGTCATACAAGTTAAGGTGGTGATGTGGGTGGGTGGAGCATAATATGAGCTTTAGGGAACTTGTACTTACTTTGGAAGATGATGGGGAGCCACAAACTATAACTACAGTAGGTCATCTTAATCACTCGGGGGATCTTTGAGGAAGATATTGAATCATCTCGGGTCTGTAGAATGAGAACATTAGGGTGACTTAGAAAACTATACTTAAAAAACAAACAAGAAAGAAAGTCCTCAGATGACTAATATTTCTCAGGTTTGGGAGTCACTTATGGATTATAGATTACTGGTTAGGAAATTCTATTCATTCATTTATCAAAAGTCTAGTGAGTACTTACTGTATAACAGACATTGTGCTAATTACTGGAAATATAGAAAGGAAGTCAACAGACACTGTCATTGATCTCATTGTTTACAGTCTGACAAGGTTAACCAACACCAAATGAATAATTACACAAATTATAACTGTATTAAGTACTGTCAAGAGTATAGGGTGCCATGAGAGCATATAATGGGGAGCCTGACAATTCTGGCTGGGGTAGACCATCTTGAGGAGGAAGAACTTTAATTAACCTCAGGGCTCAGGTAAGGAAAATGTTTGAAAGCCATTTTACCAATAGTAATTCAGGGTAAAACAAAGACCTGAAATAGAGTAAAGGAGGGGCTTGATGTGTTTCAGTTTCCTCATGAAACCAAAGGAAAAAGTATTACAAGAAAAGTACCAGGAGGTAAAGAGAAAAAAAAAAAAAAAAAAAAAAAAAAAAAAACAGAGCAAGAAGAAAGTGAGCCAACATATTGGTGGAACTATAGCTTTGCCAGGTTTTTAATGACACTTGATACCATTGTCTGAGCAGTTAAATTTTATTTATTTATTTTTTACATCTTTATTGGAGTATAATTGCTTTAAAATGATGTGTTAGTTTCTGCTTTATAACAAAGTGAATCAGCTATACATATACATATGTTACCATATCTCTTCCCTCTTGCATCTCCCTCCCTCCCACACTCCCTATCCCACCTCTCCAGTCAGCCACAAAGCACCGAGCTGATCTCCCTGTGCTATGCAGCTGCTTCCCACTAGCTATCTACCTTACGTTTGGTAGTGTATATATGTCCATGCCTCTCGCTTTGTCACAGCTTACCCTTCCCCCTCCCCATATCCTCAAGTCCATTCTCTAGTAGGCCTGTGTCTTTATTCCTGTCTTACCCCTAGGTTCTTCATGACATTTTTTTCCCTTAAATTCCATATATATGTGTTAGCATATGGTATTTGTCTTTCTCTTTCTGACTTATTTCACTCTGTATGACAGACTCTAGCTCAATTTCGTTTCTTTTTATGGCTGAGTAATATTCCATTGTATATATGAGCCACAAATTCTTTATCCACTCATCCGATGATGGACACTTAGGTTGTTTCCATTTCTGGGCTATTGTAAATAGAGCTGCAATGAACATTTTTGTACATGACTCTTTTGTTTTTCTTTTTGTGGTATGCAGGTCCCTCACTGTTGTGGCCACTCCTGTTGTGGAGCACAGGCTCCAGACACTCAGGCTCCGGATGTGCAGGTTCAGCGGCCATGGCTCACAGGACCAGCCACTCTGTGGCATGTGGGATCTTCCTGGACAAGGGCATGAACCCGTGTCCCCTGCATCAGCAGGCGGACTCTCAACCAGTGCACCACCATGGAAGCCCGGTACATGACTGTTTTTGAATTATGGTTTTCTCAGGGTATATGCCTAGTAGTGGGATTGCTGGGTCATACGGTAGTTCTATTTGTAGGTTTCCAAGGAACCTCCATACTGTTCTCCACAGTGGCTGTATCAATTAACATTCCCACCAACAGTGAAAGAGGGTTCCCTTTTCTCCACACCCTCTCCAGCATTTATTGTTTTTAGATTTTTTGATGATGGCCATTCTGACTGGTGTGAGATGATATCTCATTGTAGTTTTGATTTGCATTTCTCTAATGATTAATGAAGTTGAGCATTCTTTCATGTGTTTGCCGGCAGTCTGTATATCTTCTTTGGAGAAATGTCTATTTAGGTCTTATGCCCATTTTTGGATTGGGTTGTTTGTGTTTTTGTTATTGAGCTGCATGAGCTGCTTATAAATTTTGGAGATTAACCATTTGTCAGTTGCTTCATTTGCAAAAATTTTCTCCCATTCTGAGGGTTGTCTTTTTGCCTTGTTTATGGTTTCCTTTGCTGTGCAAAAGATTTGAAGTTTCATTAGGTCCCATTTGTTTATTTTTGGTTTTATTTCCATTTCTCTAGGAGGTGAGTCAAAAAGGATCTTGCTGTGATTTATGTCATAGAGTATTCTGCTTATGTTTTCCTCTAAGAGTTTGATAGTTTCTGGCCTTACATTTAGGTTTTTAATCCATTTTGAGCTTATTTTTGTGTATGGTGTTAGGGAGTGATCTAATCTCATACTTTTACATGTACCTGTCCAGTTTTCCCAGCACTACTTTTGAAGAGGCTGTCCTTTCTTCACTGTATATTCCTGCCTCCTTTATCAAAGATAAGGTGACCATACGTGCGTGGGTTTATCTCTGGGCTTTCTATCCTGTTCCACTGAGCTATCTTTCTGTTTTTGTGCCAGCACCATACTGTCTTGATTACTGTAGCTTTGTAGTATAGTCTGAAGTCAGGGAGCCTGATTCCTCCAGCTCCATTTTTCGTTCTCAAGATTGCTTTAGCTATTCGGGGTCTTTTGTGTTTCCATACAAATTGTGAAATTTTTTGTTCTAGTTCTGTGAAAATTACCAGTGGTAGTTTGATAGGGATTGCATTGAATCTGTAGATTGCTTTGGGTAGTAGAGTCATTTTCACAATGTTGATTCTTCCAATTCAAGAACATGGTATATCTCTCCATCTATTTGTATCATCTTTAATTTCTTTCAACAGTGTCTTATAATTTTCTGCATACAGGTCTTTTGTCTCCTTATGTAGGTTTATGCCTAGATATTTTATTCTTTTTGTTGCAATGGTAAATGGGAGTGTTTTCTTGATTTCACTTTCAGATTTTTCATCATTAGTATATAGGAATGCCAGAGATTTCTGTGCATTAACTTTGTATCCTGCTACTTTACCAAATTCATTGATTAGCTCTAGTAGTTTTCTGGTAGCATCTTTAGGATTCTCTATGTATAGTATCATGTCATCTGCAAACAGTGACAGATTTACTTCTTCTTTTCTGATTTGGATTCCTTTTATTTCCTTTTCTTCTCTGATTGCTGTGGCTAAAACTTCCAAAACTATGTTGTGTAAGAGTGGTGAGAGTGGGCAACCTTGTCTTGTTCCTGATCTTAGTGGAAATGCTTTCAGTTTTTCACCATTGAGGACGATGTTGGCTGTGGGTTTGTCATATATAGTCTTTATTATGTTGAGGAAAGTTCCCTCTATGCCTACTTTCTGCAGGTTTTTAAATCATAAATGGGTGTTGAATTTTGTCAAATGATTTCTCTGCATCTACTGAGATGATCATATGGTTTTCCCCCTTCAATTTGTTAATATGGTTTATCACACTGATTTTTTGGCGTATATTGAAGAATCCTTGCAAATCTGGAATAAACCCCACTTGATCATGGTGTATGATCCTTTTAACGTGCTGTTGGATTCTGCTTGCTAGTATTTTGTTGAGGATTTTTGCATCTATGTTCATCAGTGATATTGGCCTGTAGTTTTCTTTCTTTGTGACATCCTTTTCTGGTTTTGATATCAGGGTGATGGTGGCCTCGTAGAATGAGTTTGGGAGTGTTCCTCCCTCTGCTCTATTTTGGAAGAGTTTGAGAAGGATAGGTATTAGCTCTTCTCTAAATGTTTGATAAAATTCGCCTGTGAAGCCATCTGGTCCTGGGCTTTTGTTTGTTGGAAGATTTTTAATCCCAGTTTCAATTTCAGTGCTTGTGATTTGTCTGTTCATATTTTCTGTTTCTTCCTGATTCAGTCTTGGCAGGTTGTGCATTTCTAAGAATTTGTCCATTTCTTCCAGGTTGTCCATTTTATTGGCATAGAGTTGCTTGTTGTAATCTCTCATGATCTTTTTCATTTCTGCAGGGTCAGTTGTTACTCCTCCTCTTCCATTTCTAATTTTGTTGATTTGAGTCTTCTCCCTTTTTTTTCCTTGATGAGTCTCACTAATGGCTTATCAATTTTGTTTGTCTTCTCAAAGAATCAACTTTTAATTTTATTGACCTTTACTATCACTTCCTTCATTTCTTTTTCATTTATTTCTGATCTGATTTTTAGGATTTCTTTCCTTCTGCTAACTTTGGGGGTTTTTGTTCTTCTTTCTCTAATTGCTTTAGGTGCAAGTTTAGGTTGTTTATTCGAGATGTTTCCTGTTTCTTAAGGTAGGATTGCATTGCTATAAACTTCCCTCTTAGCTTTTGCTGCATCCCATATATTTTGGGTTGTCATGTCTCCATTGTCAGTTGTTTCTAGGTATTTTTAAATTTCCTCTTTGATTTCTTCTGTGATCACTTCGTTATTAAGTAGTGTATTGTTTAGCTTCCATGTGTTTGTATTTTTTGCAGATCTTTTCCTGTAATTGATATCTAGTCTCATAGCATTGTGGTCAGAAAAGATAGTTGAAACAATTTCAATTTTCTTAAATTTACCAAGGCTTGATTTGTGACCCAAGATATGATCTATCCTGGAGAATGTTCCGTGAGCACTTGAGAAAAATGTGTATTCTGTTGTTTTTGGATGGAATGTCCTATAAATATCAATTAAGTCCATCTTGTTTAATGTATCATTTAAAGCTTGTGTTTCCTTATTTATTTTCATTTGGATGATCTGTGCATTGGTGAAAGTGGGGTGTTAAAGTCCCCTACTATGAATGTGTTACTACCGATTTCCCCTTTTATGGCTGTTAGCATTTTCCTTATGTATTGAGGTGCTCCTATATTGGATGCATAAATATGTACAATTGTTATATCTTCTTCTTGGATCGATCCCTTGACCATTATGTAGTGTCCTTCTTTTTCTTTTCTAATAGTCTATTTTAAAGTCTACTTTTTCTGATATGAGAATTGTTACTCTAGCTTTCTTTTGCTTTCCATTTGCATGAAATATGTTTCACCATCCCCTTACTTTCAGTCTGTATGTGTCTCTTAGTCTGAAGTGGATCTCTTGTAGGCAGCAAATATATGGGTCTTGTTTTTGTATCCATTCAGCCAATCTGTGTCTTTTGGTGGGGGCATTTAGTCCATTTACATTTAAGGTAATTATCAATATGTATGTTCCTATTTCCATTTTCTTAATTGTTTTCGGTTCGTTATTGTAGGTCTTTTCCTTCTCTTGTGCTTCTTGCCTAGAGAAGTTCCTTTAGCAGTTGTTGTAGAGCTGGTTTGGTGGTGCTGAACTCTCTCAGCTTTTGCTTATCTGTAAAGATTTTAATTTCTGCATGAAATCTGAATGAGATTCTTGCTGGGTAGAGTAGTCTTGGTTGCAGGTTTTTCTCCTTCATCACTTTCAATATGTCCTGCCACTCCCTTCTGGCTTGCAGAATTTCTGCTGAAAGATCAGCTGTTAACCTTATGGGGATTCCCTTGTGTGTTATTTGTTGTTTTTCCCTTGCTGCTTTTAATATGTTTTCTTTGTATTTAATTTTTGATAGTTTGATTAATATGTGTCTTGGAGTGTTTTTCCTTGGATTTACCCTGTATACTCTCTGGGACTCTCTGTGCTTCCTGGACTTGATTAACTATTTTCTTTGCCATATTAGGGAAGCTTTCAACTATAATCTATTTAAATATCTTCTCAGTCCCTTTGTTTTTCTCTTCTTTTTCTGGAGCCCCTATAATTTGAATGTTGGTGTGTTTAATGTTGTCCCAGAGGTCTCTGAGACTGTCCTCAGTTCTTTTCATTCTTTTTTCTTTATTCTGCTCTGCAGTAGTTATTTCCACTATTTTATCTTCCAGGTCACTTATCCGTTCTTCTGCCTCAGTTATTCTGCTATTGATCCCATCCAGAGTATTTTTAATTTCATTTATTGTGTTGTTCATCGTTGTTTGTTTCATCTTTAGTTCTAGGTCCTTATTAAATGTTTCTTGCATTTTGTCCATTCTATTTCCAAGATTTTGGATCATGTTTACTATCATTATTCTGAATTCTTTTTCAGGTAGACTGCCTATTTCCTCTTCATTTGTTAGGTCTGGTGGGTTTTTATCTTGCTCCTTCATCTGCTGTGTGTTTTTCTGTCTTCTCATTTTGCTTAACTTACTGTGTTTGCGGTCTCCTTTTTGCAGTCTGCAGGCTTTGTTTCTCATGTCTGTCCCCAGTGGCTATGGTTAGTTCAGTGGGTTGTGTAGGCTTCCTGGTGGAGAGGACTAGTGTCTGTGTTGTGGTGGATGAGGCTGGATCTTGTCTTTCTTGTGGGCAGGTCTGGTGGTGTGTTTTGGGGTATCTGTGGACCTATTATGATTTTGGGCAGCCTCTCTGGTAATGGGTGGGGTTGTGTTCCTGTCTTGCTAGTTGTTTGGCATAGGATGTCCAGCACTGTAGCTTACTGGTCGTTGAGTGAAGCTGTGTGTTGGTGTTGAGATGCAGATCTCTGGGAGATTTTCGCCGTTTGATATTATGTGCAGCTGGGAGGCCTCTTGTGGACCAGTGTCCTGAAGTTGGCTCTCCCACCTCAGAGGCCCAGAACTGACTCCTGGCTGCAGCACCAAGAGCCTTTCATCCACACGGCTCATAATGAAAGGGAGAAAATGTAGAAAGAAAGAATTATTAGAAGAAGAAAGAAAGAAAGAAAGAAAGAAAGAAAGAAAGAAAGGAGGGAGGGAGGGAGGAAGGAAGGAAGGAGGTAAGGAAGGAAGGAAAGAAAGATAGAAAGAAGATAAAGTAAAATAAAATATAATAAAGTTATTAGAATATAAAAATAATTATTAAAAAAAAAGAAAAAAATTAAAAAAAAAACAACAAATAGACGGATAGAACCCTAGGACAAATGGTGGAACCAAAGCTATACAGCATAAATCTTGCTCTCAAAGTCCACCTCCTCAATTTGGTACGATTCGTTGTCTATTCATGTATTCCACAGACATCAAGTTGATTGTGGAGCTTTAATCCGCTGCTTCTGAGGCTTCTGGGAGAGATTTCCCTTTCTCTTCTTTGTTCTCACAGCTCCCAGGGGCTCAGCTTTGGATTTGGCCCTGCCTGTGCGTGTAGGTTGCCAGAGGGTGTCTGCTCTTCACTCAGACAGGATGGGGTTAAAGGAGCCGCTGATTTGGGGACTCTGGCTCACTCAGGCCGGGGGGAGGGAGGGGCACGGAGTGCGGGGCAAGCCTGCAGCGGCAGAGGTCGGCAGGATGTTGCACCAGCCTGAGGGTTGCCGTGTGTTCTCCCGGGGAAGTTGTTCCTGGATCCCGGGACTCTGGCAGTGGCGGGCTGCACAGGCTCCCTGGAAGGGGGTTGTGGATAGTAACCTGTGCTCGCACACAGGCTTCTTGGTGGTGGCAGCAACAGCCTTAGCGTGTCATGCCCGTCTCTGGGGTCCGCGCTTTTAGCCGCGGCTCGCGCCCGTCTCTGGAGCTCCTTTAAGCAGCGCTCTTAATCCCCTCTCCTCGCGCACCAGGAAACAAAGAGGGAAGAAAACGTCTCTTGCCTCTTTGGCAGGTCCAGACTTTCCCCTGGACTCCCTCCCGGCTAGCCTTGGCGCACTAACCCCCTGCAGGCTGTGTTCATGCTGCCAACCCCAGTCCTCTCCCTGTGCTCCGACCGAAGCCCGAGCCTCAACTCCCAGCCCCGCCCGCCCCAGCGGGTGAGCAGACAAGCCTCTTGGGCTGGTGAGTGCCGGTCGGCACAGATCTCCTGTGCTGGAATCTCTCCGCTTTGCCCTCCGCACCCCTGTTGCTGTGCTCTCCTCCACGGCTCCGAAGCTTTCACCCTCCGCCCCCCGCAGTCTTTGCCTGCGAAGGGGCTTCCTAGTGTGTGGAAACCTTTCCTCCTTCACAGCTCCCTCCCACTGGTGCGGGTCTCGTCCCTATCATTTTGTCTCTGTTTTTTCTGTTTTTCTTTTGCCCTACCCAGGTATGTGGGGAGTTTCTTGCCTTTTAGGAGGTCTGAGGTCTTCTGCCAGCATTCAGTAGGTGTTCTGTAGGAGTTGTTCCACGTGTAGATGTATTTCTGGTGTATCTGCGGGGAGGAAGGTGATTTCCGCATCTTACTCTTCCGCCATCTTCCCAGAAGCCCAGCCCACCGTCCCCACAACTCTAAATTTTGACTTGAGACTTTGCTTTCTGGAATTGAGAACTCACTAACTGCTCCTTTGGTGCAACACAAAACTACATGGCTGCTGGGGTAAGGAATTTAGAGTTTACAGATCATTCTTGTACAATGCCGGTTCACAAAAATACAGAAAAAAAGGGAATACATTATTTTTCCAATTTTAGAAAGGAAAAAATGGCTAAGTGATCTCTTAGTTTTGAAAGGTTTCTCCAGATATCTTTCCTCTCTTTAGCTTTCACTGAGTCTTAGACTTTTAAGAAAGTGATAAATGTCACCAAGGACATCAATTTGTTCTTCTTTACTTGTTCTTTAAGTTGCAAAACTTTCTGGGCTCCTAATTTCTATGGAACTAACAAAGATCTCTGTTTAATCTATGTTCCATCTGAGAGCTTAGATGTCCTTTTGAGTTAGTTTTCTAAAGATCATAACAACTTGTTTTTTCCTGGACCTGGCTTAGTGATTAGCTCTGGCACTTACAAAGTAAAAATAATTTCTTGACCTGCTATTCAATTCATGTAGTGAGTGGAAGGAAATTGCTGCTTTTGAAGCCCAATTGCCATTGCATATGTTAGGGAACATTCAAGATTTCAGAGTTGGAGATATCTTTCTAAAATATGGCCAGTTTAACCTTTACCTACCAGTCTAAATATTTCTTTTCTTTGTTTCTCTCACCTTTAAGGCAGTGGTAACTCATTTTGGGGTTTCCATTTGGCTCACAATGACTCTAAACTGCATCTGCTCTCAGAGCCTATCTGTCCCTGGAAGCCAGTAAATTCAATGGGGTCCCCATCCAGTGCCCAGCCAGAGCTGATAGGACCAACACTGAGCTGCATCCAAGCTGGGTTAATTGAAGTCCTTTTCCTAGGAAACTGGGACTAGAAAAATGCAGAAAGTAACTACTAAACAGGGAGTTTAACTTAGTCTGAGAGCACTTTGCTTTTGATGACAGTGTTGACCTAAAACAAATAGAATGTCAGTTATTTCTTTAGAAATAAAAAAAAAAAAAGAGGGGGTTATTTGGGATCAGCAGAGAATTACAGTTCAGAGTCTGCAATCATGGTGAGACATGTGCAAGTTCCATACAGCAAGGGAAGGAGAACTCTTACAGAGAGGAAAAGAAAGCTGGGAGGGCTAAAGTAAACAAAAAGTTCATGGTTTTTCATTGGCTGAGTTTTTGCCAAGAAAGGAGTCTCTCTTCTTTCTTGTTGGGCTCCCCCTTCTGGTATCCTGACTGTATTTGATTGAGGTTTCAGTTTATTAATTTTTTACATCTCCCCCTTTGATCAAGGTCTTTCTCTGAATGCATTGTTGATCAAGTGTTAAGATTCCTGGTTTCAGTAACTTTTTGTCCCTCATTGATACAAAGAACCTTTCCTGGGTATAAAGTCTCATGTTGGAGGGAAATTTCACAGACTGGAAACCTATTGAAGTCACATTTGAGTAACAAGGAAAGGTAGGAGGGAGAACTCTTAGGCACTTTTTATCTAAAATCTGTATGCTATCAAGACCAAAGATCAATGCCTAATTGGAGATCATCTAAAGCATATGTTGTCATCAAAGGATTGGCGACAAACTTCTAACAGGCCTGATGTGGATACCTAGGGAAAGCTGTGTCATCAGATGTCATCTGCTTCAATTCTGGATAATGTTTACTTTCAGATCACTAGATGATGTGCAGGTCAAGTCGGGGTTCAGTGCTTTCTTCATGTATGTACCCTGAATCCAAGTATCCCTTAGAATTTGGTGGCACAAGAGTTGGTTAGCAGTACCTGATAGGGACCTCTCTAGTGAGATTGAAGAGTTCTGGAGGTGCCTTTTCCAATGGACAAAATCTTCAAATTGCATGGTGTAATGCTTAAGGTCTTCGTCTCCTGAGAGCACACTGTGAAAAGATTGCTCTACCAAAACATGGTTCTTTTTAATAAAAGCAATTGGGACTTTGCAATAATTGGAATATCTCTCTCTTTATGGTTTGTGGGTCGAAGGAAGCAGGATTGAAGTGCACTGGACATCCTGTGACTGTCTCAAAGGTTAAGAATTTATGAGCTCCAAAAAGTGTGGATCTGAGACTTACAAAGACAAATGACAGTGCTTTTGGCTGAGGTATTTGGAAGACTTCTACAAATTTTGCCAGTTCTGTTTTAGTAATGATGTTAGTGTATTAGACTAAACCAGAGGATTAAGGGTGGTAAGCACAGTGTAAGTGTTGTAAAACTGGCCAAACAGTGCACACTTGTCAAAATATCTGACAAGTGAAATGGTTCTTTGATCGCTATGATATTTGAGAGGGGTTCCCCAGGTAGGGATAATCTTTTCCAAAAGGACTTTAGCCATATAAGAGGCAATAGCCTGTCTTTAAGGGAAGGCTTCAGGCCAGTGTGAAAACATACAGACCATGATTAAAATATATTTATATCCATTAGACAGAAGAAGCTGTATGAAATCCATTTGCCAGATCCCAAATTGCTCATTAAGCAGTTTAAAATGTCTGGAGCAGTAAGAACAGGCTTCCCTGGGTTGTACTTTGGACAAGTGGGTCTAGTGAGGCAGGCAATTTTTGTGGCTTTAATTTTTTTCACCAATATTGATTCATGAAGGCTATCACTTTTTCAGTAGAACAATAGTTTAATGCATGTACAGTGGTGAGAAGTGAGAATTTTAGAGTCTCCAGTAGGACTAGGTTGCTATTTGGTCCAAACCAGAGCCTTCTCTTTTTATCAAACCAACAATTGTTGAATTTCCCCCTTTTTTTTTTCCCCTGAGGCCAGTTGTTGGGCTTCTCTAGTCAGTTTTTTGAAATCATTATTTGGGGAAGTATCTCTTTGGAGCATAACAGAGGTTTGACTGCTGTTGGTCCCTCTAAGGGCAGCATTCCTTGCAGAAATATCAGGAAGGTGATTTCCTTTAGCTTCCAGAGTCAGGTTTACAATGCCCCCAAATCTTTTTTGTTGTTGTTGTTGTTTTCATTTTAACATCTTTATTGGAGTATAATTGCTTTACAATGGTATGCTAGTTTCAGCTTCACAACAAAATGAATCAGTTATATATATATATATATATATATATATATATATATATATATATATATATATATATATATATATTCCCATATCTCTTCCCGCTTGCGTCTCCCTCCATCCCACTCTCCCTATCCCACCCCTCCAGGCGGTCACAAAGCACCGAGCTGATCTCCCTGTGCTATGCGGCTGCTTCCCATTAGCTATTTTATATTTGGTAGTGTATATATGTCCATGCCTCTCTCTCGCTTTGTCACAATTTACCCTTCCCCCTCCCCATATCCTCAAGTCCATTCTCTAGTAAGTCTGTGTCTTTATTCCTGTTTCACCCCTAGGTTCTTCATGACATTTTTTTCCCCTTAAATTCCATATATATGTGTTAGCATACGGTATTTGTCTCACTCTTTCTGACTTACTTCACTCTGTACGACAGACTCTAGGTCTATCCACCTCATTACAAATAGCTCAATTTCATTTCTTTTTATGGCTGAGTAATATTCCATTGTACATATGTGCCACATCTTCTTTATCCATTCATCCGATGATGGAAACTTAGGTTGTTTCCAACTCTGGGCTATTGTAAATACAGCTGCAATGAACATTTTGGTACATGACTCTCTTTGAATTATGGTTTTCTCAGGGTATATGCCCAGTAGTGGGATTGCTGGGTCATATGGTAGTTCTATTTGTCGTTTTTTAAGGAACCTCCATACTGTTCTCCACAGTGGCTGTATCAATTTACATTCCCACCAACAGTATAAGAGGGTTCTCTTTTCTCCACACCCTCTCCAGCATTTATTGTTTCTAGATTTTTTGATGATGGCCATTCTGACTGGTGTGAGATGATATCTCATTGTAGTTTTGATTTGCATTTCTCTAATGATTAGTGATGTTGAGCATTCTTTCATGTGTTTGCCGGCAGTCTGTATATCTTCTTTGGAGAAATGTCTATTTAGGTCTTCTGCCCATTTTTGGATTGGGTTTTTTGTTTTTTTGTTATTAAGCTGCATGAGCTGCCTATAAATTTTGGAGATTAATCCTTTGTCAGTTGCTTAATTTGCAAATATTTTCTCCCATTCTGCGGGTTCTCTTTTGGTCTTGTTTATGGTTTCCTTTGCTGCGCAAAAGCTTTTAAGTTTCATTAGGTTCCATTTGTTTATTTTTGTTTTTATTTCCATTTCTCTAGGAGGTGGGTCAAAAAGGACCTTGCTGTGATTTATGTCATAGAGCGTCCTGCCTATGTTTTCCTCTATGAGTTTGATAGTTTCTGGCCTTACATTTAGGTCTTTAATCCATTTTGAGCTTATTTTTGTGTATGGTGTTAGGGAGTAATCTAATCTCATACTTTTACATGTACATGTCCAGTTTTCCCAGTACCATATATTGAAGAGGCTGTCCTTTCTCCACTGTACATTTCTGCCTCCTTTATCAAAGATAAGGTGACCATATGTGCGTGGGTTTATCTCTGGGCTTTCTATACTGTTCCATTGATCTATCTTTCTGTTTTTGTGCCAGCACCATACTGTCTTGATTACTGTAGCTGTGTAGTATAGTCTGAAGTCAGGAAGCCTGATTCCTCCAGCTCCGTTTTTCGTTCTCAAGATTGCTTTGGCTATTCGGGGTCTTTTGTGTTTCCATACAAATTGTGAAATTTTATGTTCTAGTTCTGTGAAAAATGCCAGTGGTAGTTTGATAGGGATTGCATTGAATCTGTAGATTGCTTTGGGTAGTAGAGTCATTTTCACAATGTTGATTCTTCCAATCCAAGAACATGGTATATCTCTGCATCTGTTTATATCATCTTTAATTTCTTTCATCAGTGTCTTATAATTTTCTGCATACAGGTCTTTTGTCTCCTTATGTAGGTTTATTCCTAGATATTTTATTCTTTTTGTTGCAATGGTAAATGGGAGTGTTTTCTTGATTTCACTTTCAGATTTTTCATCCTTAGTATATAGGAATGCCAGAGATTTCTGTGCATTAACTTTGTATCCTGCTACTTTACCAGATTCATTGATTAGCTCTAGTAGTTTTCTGGTAGCCTCTTTAGGATTCTCTATGCATAGATCTGCAAATAGTGACAGATTTACTTCTTCTTTTCTGATTTGGATTCCTTTTATTTCCTTTTCTTCTCTGATTGCTTTGGCTAAAAATTCCAAAACTATGTTGAATAATAGTGGTGAGAGTGGGCAACCTTGTCTTGTTCCTGATCTTAGTGGAAATGCTTTCAGTTTTTCACCATTGAGGATGACGTTGGCTGTGGGTTTGTCATATATGGCCTTTATTGTGTTGAGGTAAGTTCCTTCTATGCCTACTTTCTGTAGGGTTTTTATCATAAATGGGTGTTGAATTTTGTCAAAACCTTCTCTGCATCTATTGAGATGATCATATGGTTTTTCTCCTTCAGTTTGTTAATATGATATATCACGTTGAGTGATTTGCGTACATTGAAGAATCCTTGCATTCCTGGAATAAACCCCACTTGATCATGGTGTATGATTCTTTTAATGTGCTGTTGGATTCTGTTTGCTAGTATTTTGTTGAGGATTTTTGCATCTACGTTCATCAGTGATATTGGCATGTAGTTTTCTTTCTTTGTGACATCCTTTTCTGGTTTTGGTATCAGGGTGATGGTGGCGTCGTAGAATGAGTTTGGGAGTGTTCCTCCCTCTGCTATATTTTGGAAGAGTTTGAGAAGGGTAGGTGATAGCTCTTCTCTAAATGTTTGATAGAATTCGCCTGTGAAGCCATCTGGTCCTGGGCTTTTGTTTGTTGGAAGATTTTTAATCACAGTTACAATTTCAGTGCTTGTGATTGGTCTGTTCATATTTTGTATTTCTTCCTGATTCAGTCTTGGCAGGTTGTGCCTTTCTAAGAATTTGTCCATTTCTTCCAGGTTGTCCATTTTATTGACATAGAGTTGCTTGTAGTAATCTCTCATGATCTTTTGTATTTCTTCAGTGTCAGTTGTTACTTCTCCTTTTTCATTTCTAATTCTATTGATTTCAGTCTTCTCCCTTTCTTTCTTGATGAGTCTGTCCAATGGTTTATCAATTTTGTTTATCCTTTCAAAGAACCAGCTTTTAGCTTTATTGATCTTTGCTATTGTTTCCTTCATTTCTTTTTCATTTATTTCTGATCTGATTTTTATGATTTCTTTCCTTCTGCTAACTTTGGTTTTTTTTTTGTTCTTCTTTCTCTAATTGCTTTAGGTGCAAGGTTAGGTTGTTTATTCGAGATGTTTCCTGTTTCTTAAGGTAGGATTGTATTGCTATAAACTTCCCTCTTAGAACTGCTTTTGCTGCATCCCATAGATTTTGAGTCATAATGTCTCAATTGTCATTTGTTTCTAGGTATTTTTTGATTTCCTCTTTGATCTCTTCAGTGATCACTTCGTTATTAAATAGTGTATTGTTTAGCTTCCATGTGTTTGTATTTTTTACAGATCTTTTCCTGTAATTGATATCTAGTCTCATAGCGTTGTGGTCGGAAAAGACACTTGATACAATTACAATTTTCTTAAATTTACCAAGGCTTGATTTGTGACCCAAGATATGATCTATCCTGGAGAATGTTCCATGAGCACTTGAGAAAAATGTGTATTCTGTTGTTTTTGGATGGAGTGTCCTATAACTATCAATTAAGTCCATCTTGTTTAATTTATCATTTAAAGCTTGTGTTTCCTTATTTATTTTCATTTGGATGATCTGTGCATTGGTGAAAGTGGGGTGTTAAAGTCCCCTACTATGAGTGTGTTACTATCGATTTCCCCTTTTATGGCTGTTAGTATTTGCCTTATATATTGAGGTGCAGAAATATTTACAATTGTTATATCTTCTTCTTGGATCGATCCCTTGATCATTATGTAGTGTCCTTCTTTGTCACTTCTAATAGTCTTTATTTTAAAGTCTTTTTTTTCTGATATTAGAATTGCTACTCCAGTTTTCTTTTGGTTTCCATTTGCATGAAATACCTTTTTGCATCCCCTTACTTTCAGTCTATATGTGTCTCTAGGTCTGAAGTGGGTCTCTTGTAGACAGCAAATATATGGGTCTTGTTTTTGTATCCATTCAGCCAATCTGTGTCTTTTGGTGGGAGCATTTAGTCCATTTACATTTAAGGTAATTATCGATATGTATGTTCCCATTCCCATTTTCTTAATTGTTTTTGGTTCGTTATTGTAGGTCTTTTCCTTCTCGTGTGTTTCTTTCCTAGAGAAGTTCCTTTAGCAGTTGTTGTAGAGCTGGTTTGGTGGTGCTGAACACTCTCAGCTTTTGCTTGTCTGTAAAGGTTTTAATTTCTCCATCAAATCTGAATGAGATCCTTGCTGCGTAGAGTAATCTTGTTTGCAGGTTTTTCTCCATCATCACTTTCAGTATGTCCTGCCACTCCCTTCTGGCTTGCAGAATTTCTGCTGAAAGGTCAGCTGTTAACCTTATGGGCATTCCCTTGTGTGTTATTTGTTGTTTTTCCCTTGCTGCTTTTAATATGTTTTCTTTGTAGTTAATTTTTGACAGTTTGATTAATATGTGTCTTGGCATATTTCTCCTTGGATTTATCCTGTATGGAACTCTCTGTTCTTCCTGGATTTGATTAACTATTTCCTTTCCCATTTTAGGGAAGTTTTCAACTATAATCTCTTCAAATATTTTCTCAGTCCCTTTCTTTTTCTCTTCTTCTTCTGGAACCCCTATAATTCGAATGTTGGTGCGTTTAATGTTGTCCCAGAGGTCTCTGAGACTGTCCTCAGTTCTTTTCATTCTTTATTCTGCTCTGCAGTAGTTATTTCCACAATTTTATCTTCCAGGTCACTTATCCGTTCTTCTGCCTCAGTTATTCTGCTATTGATCCCATCCAGAGTATTTTTAATTTCATTTATTGTGTTGTTCATCATTGTTTGTTTCATCTTTAGTTCTTCTAGGTCCTTGTTAACTGTTTCTTGCATTTTGTCTATTCTATTTCCAAGATATTGGATCATCTTTACTATAATTATTTGAATTATTTTTCAGGTAGACTGCCTATTTCC
The DNA here is from genome assembly GCF_008692025.1 of Phocoena sinus. Taxonomy (NCBI): domain Eukaryota; kingdom Metazoa; phylum Chordata; class Mammalia; order Artiodactyla; family Phocoenidae; genus Phocoena; species Phocoena sinus. The sequence goes on from NC_045779.1 coordinate 28,806,782, forward strand.
TCTTCATTTGTTAGGTCTGGTGGGTTTTTATCTTGCTCCTTCATCTGCTGTGTGTTTTTCTGTCTTTTCATTTTGCTTATCTTACTGTGTTTGGGGTCTCCTTTTTGCAGGCTGATGGTTTGTAGTTCCTGTTGTTTTTGCTGTCTGTTCCCAGTGGCTAAGGCTGGTTCAGTGGGTTGTGTAGGCTTCCTGGTGGAGGGTACTAGTGCCTGTGTTCTGGTGGATGAGGCTGGATCTTGTCTTTCTGGTGGGCAGGTCCACGTCTGGTGGTGTGTTTTGGGGTGTCTGTAGACTTATTATGATTTTGCACAGCCTCTCTGGTAATGGGTGGGGTTGTGTTCCTGTCTTGCTAGTTGTTTGGCATAGGATGTCCAGCACTGTAGCTTACTGGTCGTTGAGTGAAGCTGTGTGTTGGTGTTGAGATGGAGATCTCTGGGAGATTTTCGCCGTTTGATATTATGTGCAGCTGGGAGGCCTCTTGTGGACCAGTGTCCTGAAGTTGGCTCTCCCATCTCAGAGGCACAGCACTAACTCCTGGCTGCAGCACCAAGAGCCTTTCATCCACACGGCTCTGAAGAAAAGGGAGAAAAAGTAGAAAGAAAGAATTAGTAGAAGTAGAAATAAAGAAAGAAAAGAGGGAGGGAGGGAGGGAGGGAGCAAGGAAGGAAGGAGGGAAGGAAGGAGAAAAAGAAAGAAGACAAAGTAAAATAAAATAAAGATAAAATATAATGAAGTTATTAAAATAAAAAAATAATTATTAAGAGAAAAAGAAAAACAAAAAAATGGATGGATAGAACCCGGAACAAATGGTGGAAGCAAAGCTATACAGACACAATCTCACACAGAAGCATACACATACACACAAAAAAAGGAAAAGGGGAAAGAATAAATCTTGCTCTCAAAGTCCACCTCCTTAATTTGGGATGATTCGTTGTCTATTCATGTATTCCACAGATGCAGGGTACATCAAGTTGATTGTGGAGCTTTAATCCGCTGCTTCTGTGGCTGCTGGGAGAGATTTCCCTTTCTCTTTGTTCTCAGAGCTCCCAGGGCTCAGCTTTGGATTTGGCCCCGCCTCTGCGTGTAGGTCGCCCGAGGGCGTCTGTTCTTTGCTCAGACAGGACCGGGTTAAAGGAGCCGCTGATTCGGAGGCTCTGGCTCACTCAGGCCGGGGGTGGGGGTTGGGGGGGGGTGGGGTGGGGTGGGTAGTGTGTGGCACAGAGTGTAGGGCGAGCCTGCAGCGGCAGAGGCTGGAGTGACGTTGCGCCAGCCTGAGGCGCGCCGTGCGTTCTCCCGGGCGAGTTGTCCCTGGATCCTGGGACCCTGGCAGTGGTGGGCTGCACAGGCTCCCTGGAAGCGGGGTGTGGATAGTGACCTGTGTTCGCACACAGGCTTCTTGGTGGTGGCAGCAGCGGCCTTAGCGTCTCATGTTTGTCTCTGGGGTCCGCACCTTTAGCCGCAGCTCGCGCCCGTCTCTGGAGCTCCTTTAAGCAGCATTCTTAATCCCCTCTCCTCGCGCACCAGGTAATAAAGAGGGAAGAAAAAGTCTCTTGCCTCTTCGGCAGGTCCAGGCTTTTCCCCGGACTCCCTCCCGCCTAGCCGCGGTGCACTAATGCCCTGCAGGCTTGTTCACGCAGCCAACCCCAGTCCTCTCATGGCACTCCGACTGAAGCCCGAGCCTCAGCTCCCAGCCCCGCCCGCCATGGCGGGTGAGCAGACAAGCCTCTCGGGCTGGTGAGTGCCGGTCAGCCCTGATCCTCTGTGCTGGAATCTCTCCGCTTTGCCCTCCGCACCCTTGTTGCTGTGCTCTCCTCCGCAGCTTCGAAGCTCCCCCCCTCCGCCACCCGCAGTCTCCGCCCGCGAAGGGGTTTCCTAGTGTGTGGACACTTTTCCTCCTTCATAGCTCCCTCCCGCTGGTGCAGGACCCGTCCCTATCCTTTTGTCTCTGTTTATTCTTTTTTCTTTTGCCCTACCCAGGTACGTGGGGGGGGGGGGGTTTCTTGCCTTTTGGGAGGTCTGAGGTCTTCTGTCAGCCTTCAGTAGGTGTTCTGTAGGAGTTGTTCCACGTGTAGATGTATTTCTGGTGTATCTGTGGGGAGGAAGGTGATCTCCGCGTCTTACTCTTCTGCCATCTTCCCAGAAGTCCTCCAAATCTTAATAATAGCTAAAGCAGCAGGTAAAAGTACTGCGTCTAAGAATTCCTGAATATAGTGGCTATTTAAAATTTTATTTCCACTGAAAGTAAGGAAGCTATGTTGCTTCCACATTTCAAAGTCATGAGCTATACTCTAAAAGTATATCTACTATCAGCATAAATGGTTCTGTTTAAGGGCTTTCATTTGCTGAAGTTGAAGATTAAGAATTTTGGTGGTCTTCCTTTTAGGTGCCTTATCTAGATGTATGAGAGAGCTGATTTGCCCAGATTAACTAAATCTGCAGTGTACATAGTTTCTCATTCCATTCTGGCCCATTTTACTTGAAGGGAAGGGTCCTGGTTCAGCCCATTAATAAACAGATAAATAATAACATAATAAACATAAGCTACTCAGGGGGAATCAACATCTGAAGGAAGACCAGAATTTTCTTTAAAAATAATCCAAAGTCAATTGTAATCGCCATGAACATATTCATGTGCAGGCCTGAATTTTGTTCCAATCAACAGGCTTTTGAAAAGCCCTAGGATTTGTCTGATGAAGTCACCTAGCAATTGCCCAAACCTGATCATATAATAAGTTAGCTGGCTGGTCTCCAAATTTTAATTCTAGAGATCTTTCAGGATTTTCCCAGTTAGCAGTTTTCATCCAATGCTGAGCCTGGCCCTCACCAATGAGCATGTGAGCTAGCTAATACAAATCAGAGAAACCAGGTTGATAAGTTCGAATGACTATATTAAATTCCTCCACAAATCTGTGAGGTTCTTTGGCTACTTCGGAAATTCTTTGACTATGGCTTGCTGTTCAGCTTCAGTCTGAGGAATATAAAAAATTAAGTGTTTAGCCTCCGGATCCTCAGAAAGCTTAATTTTAAAGGGACAGGCTCTGATAAGATTAGAGAAAAAGAGAGTGGGGGGAATTCCAGAGAAAAGGGTAAGTTCGATGAGAGAACTAGTATGGGAGAACTGAGTGTATAGAGGAGGTGTAAGCAGCACACAAGGGAAGGAGGAAGATGGTGCTAGTGGTGGGGCTGGGGCATGAGCACCAAGACCAGAGACAGAAAGATAATGCCAGCAGCAGAGTCTGAGGCAAAGAAGCCAAGGAAGAAGTCATGAGGTTTTGAAAACCATTTTATCTATCTTTCTTTAATACTTTGTTTGCCTCAGTTATTCTTTTTTTTTTTTTTATTGGAGTATAGTTGCTTTACACTACTGTGTCAGTTTCTGCTGTACAGCAAGGTGAATCAGCCCTACGTGTACATATATACTTTGTTTTTTGGATTTCCTTCCCATTTAGGTCACCACAGAGCACCGAGTAGAGTTCCCTGTGCTATACAACAGGTTATTATTAGTTATCTGTTTTATATGTAATAGTATATACATGTCAATCCCAATCTCCCAGTTTATCCCACCACTTTCCCTTTTCCCTTTGGTGTCCATACTTTTGTTCTCTACATCTGTTTCTCATTCCTGCTTTGAAAATAAGATTATCTATTCCAAATTTTTGGATTCCACATATATGCGTTAATATACGATATTTGTTTTTCTTTTTCTGACATACTTCACTCTGTATGACAGTCTCTAGGTTCATCCACATCTACACATGACCCAATTTCGTTCCTTTTTATGGCTGAGTAATATTCCATTGTATATATGTACTGTACCACATTTTCTTTATCCATTCTTCTGTTGATGGACGTTTAGGTTTCTTCCATGTCTTGCCTATTATAAATAGTGCTGCAGTGAATATTGGGGTGCATGTATCTTTTTGAGTTATGGTTTTCTCTGGGTATTTGCCCAGCAGTAAGATTACTGGGTCATATGGCAGTCTACTTTGAGTTTTTTAAGGAACCTCCATACTGTTCTGTGGCTGTATCAATTTACATTCCCACCAACAGTGTAAGAGGGTTCCTTTTTCTCCACACCCTCTCCAGCATTTATTGCTTTTTTAAAAAATTTAATTTAATTTATTTATTTTAAACATCGTTATTGGAGTATAATTGCTTTATAATGGTGTGTTAGTTTCTGCTTTATAACAAAGTAAATCAGCTATACGTATACATATATCCCCATATCCCCTCCCTCTTGAGTCTCCCTCCCACCCTCCCTATCCCACCCCTCTAGGTGGTCACAAAGCACCAAGCTGATCTCCCTGTGCTATGTGGCTGCTTCCCACTAGCTACCTATTTTACATTTGGTAGTGTATATATGTCCATGCATTTATTGTTTGTAGATTTTTTGATGATGGTCATTCTAAACAGTGTGAGGTGATACCTCATTGTAGTTTTGATTTGCATTTCTCTAATAATTAGTGATGTTGAGCATCTTTTCATGTGTTTGTTGGCCATCTGTATGTCTTCTTTGGAGAAAAGTCTATTTAGGTCTTCTCCCATTTTTTGATTGGATTTCTGGTTTTTTGATATATAGCTGCATGAGTTGTTTGTATATTTTGGAGATTAATCACTTGTCAGTTGCTGTGTGCAAATATTTTCTCCCATTCTGAGTGTTGTCCTTTTGTCTTGTTTATGGTTTCCTTTGCTGTGCAAAAGCTTTTTAGTTTAATTAGATCCCATTTGTTTAGTTTTGTTTTTATTTTCATTACTCTAGGAGGTGGGTCAAAAAATATCTTGCTGCAATTTATGTCAAAGAGTGTTCCGCCTATGTTTTCCTCTGAGAGTTTTATAGTGTCTGGTCTTACATTTAGGTCTCTAACGCATTTTGAGTTTATCTCTGTGTATGGTGTTAGAGAGTTAGAGCTGTCCAGTTTTCCCAGCACCAGTTATTGAAGAGACTGTTTTTTCTCCATTGTATATTCTTGCCTCCTTTGTCATAGATTAGGTGACCATAGGTGTGAGGGTTTATCTCTGGGCTTTCTATTTTCTGTTTTTGTGCCAGCAACATACTGTTTTGATTACTGTAGCTTGGCAGTATAGTCTGAAGTCAGGGAGACTGATTCCTCCAGCTCCATTGTTCTTTCTCAAGTTTGCTTTGGCTATTCGGGGTCTTTTGTGTTTCCATAGAAATTGTAAATTATTTTTTCCTAATTCTGTGAAAAATGCAATTGGTAATTTGATAGGGATTGCATTGAATCTGTAGATTGCTTTGGGTAGTATAATCATTTTGACAATATTGATTCTTCCAATCCAAGAACATGGTATATCTCTCCACCTGTATGTGTCATCTTTGATTTCTTTCATCAGTATCTTATACTTTTCTGCATACAGGTCTTTTGCCTCCTTTTGTAGGTTTATTCCTATGTATTTTATTCTCTTTGATGCGACGGTAAATGGGATTGTTTTCTTAATCTCTCTTTCTGATGTCACATTGTTAGTGTATAGGAATGCAGGAGATTTCTGTGTGTTAATTTTGTGTCCTGCAACTTTACGAAATTCACTGATTAGCTCTATTACTTTTCTGGTGGCATCTTTAGGATTTTTTATGTATAGTATCATGTCATCTGCAAACAGCGACAGTTTTACTTTTTCTTTTCTAATTTGGATTCCTTTTATTTCTTTTCTTCTCTGATTGCCATGGCTAGGGCTTCCAAAACTATGTTGAATAATAGTGGCGAGAGTGGACACCCTTGTCTTTATCCTCATCTTAGAGGAAATGCTTTCATTTTTCAACACTGAGAATGATGTTTGCTGTGGGTTTGTCATATATGGCCTTTATTTTACTGAGATAGGTTCCCTCTTTGCCCACTTTCTGGAGAATTTTTATCATAAATGTTGTTGAATTTTGTCACAAGCTTTCTCTGCATCTGTTGAGATGATCATATGGTTTTTATTCTTCAATTTGTTAATATGGTGTATTACATTGATTGGTTTGTGTATATTGAAGAATACTTGCATCCCTGGGATAAATCCCACTTCATCATGGTGTATGATCCTTTTAATGTGTGGTTGGATTTGGTTTGCTAGTATTTTGTTGAGGAATTTTGCATCTATGTTCAGCAGTGATATTGGTCTGTAAAATTCTTCTTTTTTTTTTTTTGTAGTATCTTTATCTGGTTTTGGTATCAGGGTGATGGTGACCTTGTAGAATGAGCTTGGGAGTGTTTCAGCCTCTGCAAGTTTTTGGAAGAGTTTGGGAAGGATATTTGTTAGCTTTTCTCTAAATGTTTGATAGAATTCACCTGTGAAGCTATCTGGTCCTGGACCTCTGTTTGTTGGAAGATTTTTAATCACAGTTTCAATTCCATTACTTGTGATTGGTCTGTTCATATTTTCGATTTCTTCCTGGTTCAGTCTTAGAAGTTTGCACTTTTCTAAGAATTTGTCCATTTCTTCCAGGTTGTCCATTTTATTGGCATACAGTTGTTTGTAGCAGTCTCTTATGATCCTTTGTATTTCTGCAGTGTCAGTTGTAACATCCTTTTTCATTTCTAATTTTATTTATTTGAGTCCTCTCCCATTTTTTCTTGATGAGTCTGGCTAAAAGTTGGTCAGTTTTGTTTATCTTGTCAAACAGTCAGCTTTTAGTTTTATTGATCTTTGCTATTATTTCCTTCATTTCTTTTTCATTTATTTCTGATCTGATCTTTATGATTTCTTTCTTTCTACAAACTTTAGGTTTTGCTTTTTCTTTTTTCTCTAGTAACTTTAGGTGTATGTATTTTCCTTGTTTCTCGAGGTGGGATTTTATTGCTATAAACTTTAGGTTTTGCCTTTTCTTTTTTCTCTAGTAACTTTAGGTGTATGTATTTGAGATTTTCCTTGTTTCTCAAGGTGGGATTTTATTGCTATAAACTTCCCTCTTAGAACCACTTTTGCTGCATACCATAGGTTTTGGGTCATCGTGTTTTTGTTGTCATTTGTTTCTAGGTATTTTTTTATTTCTACCTTGATTTCTTTAGTAGTCTCTTGGTTATTTAGTAGCATACTGTTTAGCCTCCATGTGTTTGTGATTTTTAGTTTTTTCCCTGTAATTGATTTCTAATCTCATAGTGTTGTGGTCAGAAAAGATGCTTGGTACAATCTCAATTTTCTTAAATTTACCGAGGCTCAATTTGTGAGCCAAGATGTGATCTATCCTAGAGATGTTCCATGTGCACTTGAGAAGAAAGTTTATTCCGCTGCTTTCAGATGGAATGTCCTATAAATGTCAATTAAGTCTATCTGGTCTAATGTGTCATTTAAGTCTTGTGTTTCTTTATTGATTATCTGTCTGGATGATCTATCCATTGGTATAAGTGGAGTGTTAAAGTCCCCCAGTATTACTGTGTTACTCTCGCTTTCCCCATTTATGGCTGTCAGCATTTACCTTATGTATTGAGGAGCTCCTATGTTGGGTGCATAAATATTTACAATTGTTATGTTTTCTTCTTGGATTGATCCCTTGATCATTATGCAGTGTCCTTCCTTGTCTCTTGTAATAGTCTCTATTTTAAAGTCTATTTTGTCTGATATGAATACTGTTACTCCAGCTTTCTTTTGATATCCATTTGCATGGATTATCTTTTTGCATCCCCTCGCTTTCAGTCTGTATGTGTCCCTCTGTATGAAGCAGGTCTCTTGTAGACAGCATATATACAGATCTTGTTTTTGTGTCCATTCAGCTGGTCTGTGTCTTTTGGTTGGAGCATTTAATCCATTTACATTTAAGGTAATTGTCAATATGTATGTCCCTATTACCATTTTGTTAATTGTTTGGGGTTTGTTTTTGTAGGTCTTTTTCTTCTCTTGTGTTTCCCGCCTAGAGTAGTTCCTTTAATATTTGTTGTAAAGCTGGTTTGGTGGTGCTGAATTCTCTTAATTTTTGCCTGTCTGTAAAGGTTTTAATTTCTCCTTTGACTCTGAATGAGATCCTTGCTAAGTAGAGTAATCTTCATTGTAGGTTTTTCCCTTTCATCACTTTAGATATATCCTGCCACTCCCTTCTGGCTTGCAGAGTTTCTGCGGAAAGATCAACTGTTAACCTTATGGAGATTCCCCTGTATGTTATTTGTTGCTTTTCCTTTGCTGCTTTTAATATTTTGTCTTTAATTTTTGTTAGTTTGATTAATATGTGTCTTGGCATGTTTCTCCTTCGGTTTATCCTATATATAACTCTCTATGCTTCCTGGAGTTGGTTGATTATTTCCTTTCCCATGTTAGGGAAGCTTTCAACTATTAACTCTTCAAATATTTTCTGAAATGCTGTCTCCTTCTCTTCTTCTGGGTTGTGTATAATTCAAATGTTGGTGCATTTAATTGTTGTCCCAGAGGCCTCTGAGACTGTCCTCATTTCTTTTCATTCTTTTTTCTTTATTCTGCTCTGCAGCAGTTATTTCCACCATTCTATCTTCCAGCTCACTTATCTGTTCTTCTGCCTCAGTTATTCTGCTGTTGATTCCTTCTAGTGTATTTTTCATTTCAGTTATTGTGTTGTTCATTACTGATTGTTTGTTCTTTAGTTCTTCTAGGTACTTGTTAAACATTTCTTGTATCTTTTTGATCCATGCCTCCATTCTATTTCTGAGATCTTGAATCATCTTTACTATCATTACTCTGAATTGTTTTTCAGGTAGATTGCCTATTTCCTCTTCATTTATTTGATCCTGTGGGTTTTTACCTTGCTCCTTCATCTGCAACCTATTTTTCTCTCTCCTCTCATTTTGTCTAAGTTACTGTGTTTGTGGTCTCCTTTCTACAGGCTGCAGAGTCGTAGCTCCTCTTGCTTCTGTTGTCTGCCTCCTGGTGGGTGAGTTTGGTCCAGGAGATTGTGTAGGCTTTCTGGTGGGAGGGACTGGTGCCTGCACTATACAATTGCCTGGGTTCAGTCACGTATTCAGTCAGTCTCAACATTTTATTCTCTCAAGGCAGCAGCCTTGGAACAGCTCTCACTGAGGGAACGGTGGGCAGATGACCTTCCCAGAGAGCCGAACTTGTGAGGTGCCTCGGAATTATATTCAAAATCTTGTAATAAACTATAATGGGAAAAAATCCTCTGGCAAACTGATGCACCAGCGTGTCCCTCTGGCTCATCCTCTCTCCCGCATGTCCTCTGGGTGCTGAGGCGGGATGCAGATCTGGCCACACGCAACAGCCACAGCTTCCATCCCAGACTAGAGCTGCATGGTGCCCCAGTGATGGTGAAGGAGCTGGCGCAGACACAGCTGCAGAAGGTGAGCAGCGCAGCCCTCCCCGTGGTGCTGCAGCAGCGCCACCTCCTGCTCTGGCTCAGTGCTCACCACTGGTGCTGGAGGACAGTGCCTGCCTCAGTTATTCTTAAAATCTTATTTTGCAGAGGCAAATTTAGGCTTCTGATAATGTTTGGACGCCTCCAAATACCAATCAAAATAAGCATTCTGTTCAATTTTAACACTATTTTAGTGCAATTCAGTTTTAAGAAATTTAAGTTGGGGATTTCAAAAATTCCCCATAATGACCACAGGTATTCTAAATTACTTTTGGTCAGGTAGTTCCATTTATCTAGAATGCACATGAGAAAGGACATCACTTTTCAAACATAAAAGTCAGCTGGAATTTCTGTAGGGGGTGTGCCCTTGAAATATTTAGATAATTGGGATTCCATATCTCAGAGGCTTTTTTGTTGTTGTTCAAGGAAAATAAGTATTTTCAAAACCTTCAACAGCACAGACAGCATATAGCTCAAACAATTGAAACAGCTTGCAATTCAAACAATCTGCAGACCTAATACCAGCCGGTTCTAAGGGAACAGCTTGATCCCGTAGGAACCAGGCCAAAGGATTTTCAGCCAGTTCCCATAGAATAGCCCCTATATCAAAGGAGTGGGCTGAAGGCTTAAGTAGTACAGTTTTCGTTGAAACAGTCTTATCTCAAAATCAGACCAAAGTGCCGAATGAGAAGTCACACATAGAACAAGGCCTTAACTGGAAAGATGAAACCTTAAAACAGATCCTGGATAAAGCCTGGAGAGCTTCAAATACAAGAATGGCATAAGCTTGGATCCAGGAGAGAAGCAAACCTTCAAGCTCCAGGGTCAGTGAGAAAAACAGTGAGCTCAATGGGCTCAATCGTGGGTATCCCATCTGTGTGTTCACCAGCCCCAGAGCCTATGCAGGTCTTTTCTGGTCCCTGAATGGGCCATCAAAATGTTGACCTAAACCAAATAATCTGCCAGTTATTTCCCCAGGGGTGAAAAACCGATTTACTCAAGATCAGCAGAGGATTGCAATTCGGGGTCTTCAGCTGTGGTGAGCTACCTTCAAGTCGCTGCATGGCAAATGAAGGAGAAGGCTTTTATAGTGGGGCAAAAGGAAGTTGGGAGGCTACAGTAAACAAAATCCCTGGCTTTTCATTGACAGAGTCCTTGCCAGGGAAGGTAAGTCTTTGGGGCTTCTTCTTGTTGGGCTCTGCTATTGTCACAGGGCATGAGAGTTCTCCCTTCTGGTCTCCTGACTCTTTTATTGAGGTTTCTGTTTATTAGTTTTTTAGAATAGACAAAGAGGATTATAGCAATAAAGGGAAGGTTATATTTGAAAAGTTAGAACCAAAGGAATCACTTCAAGCTCAATGGTGGCATCAGTTAGTCAGGGTCATATTTTACCTCTTTCCACCCTGCAATTGCTTCCTAGGCTGTGAGCAAACCATCCTGCCCTGTCACCTCTGTTCCCATTGGGGCTGATAGGCACCAGGTCTGGGTGGGTTCCAAGAGTTGTGTTTTGAATAGGTTGAGATATACTTGTGACAACGAAGTGGAGACATCAAACAGTCAATTGGACGAGAGAATTTAAATCTTGGTCTCAGATGAAAATATAAATTTAGGGATCATAAATGTAAATAAATAGAATTTATATAGCCTTTGAAACAGGGTAATAGATAAGGTAATCACATTATAGCAAGTCTAAAATTCTTCAATTTAAATTTCCTTTCCTACATTGAACTTACAGTTTACTTACTTAATTTTTGATAATAAAATTTCTTCTGGAACACAACTTTTGCTTTATTCATGAGCAGACTGTACTATTGATATTTTATGCTCTTTCCAGCAATGTATGAGTTTTTATTTCTTTACTTCACTGACAACACTGTGTATTATTTTAAAATTATTTACCAATATTATATGCAAAGACTCAGAGAACATTGTTTAAAGTTATACTTCTTTGATTATTAAGATTAAACATTTTTCATATATTTATCAATCATCTGTCTTTCTTTTTTACAGAGTTGCCTGTTCATATCTTCTTATTATTTTCTCTTGGGAATTCAATTTTTATGTTAATAACTAGTGAAAGCTTTTTCTGTAGCAGAGCCCTTGTATCTGTGGATGTCATTTATATTGAAAACTTTTCCCCAGTTATCACTTTCCTTTTCATTAAATTTTTTTTATTATTGTTGCTGGCCTACATATTTACATTTTTCATAGTTCAATCAATTATTCTGTTATTTCTTGATCTGTGCATTTGGTGTGCATTTTTTTAAAAGAAAATGTTCTTGTCCAACCGTATATTTAAATATTTACTTATTTTTATAGTACATTAATTATTTCATTGAAAAATCTAACCCATCTCAGATTTATTTTGGTGTATGAGTGAGATAAGTGTCTATTATTTTTCTGAGTAACAAAGCATTATTCCTGCATGGTATGCTTGTTTGTTTTTGCTGGTAGTTTAGGTGGTTTAATAACATGATGGAAAATAACATATCCAAATAGCTTGGCATGTATCTGTTTCTAAAGGGTGTTAAAATACTTGTTGATGATTCGAGGAAGTTATGTTCTCTAGTCTTTGAGGGAAAAAAAAATAAGGCCACTTAAACTCTATTCCTTTCTGACATAATTGCTGTTTCTACCTTCTCATAGTAAAGGGATTAGTCCAGATGCCATTCTGAGAAACGTTTAGTAAGTGCACTTGTCCTCTGAGCATTCTAATGCCTGCAAACATTACCCTTTATCCATCCATTTACTTTTAGAACAAAGATACTAAAGATACAAGATGAGGGTATGCACATTTCTTTAAGACTCTAGGTTACTCCTAGGAGTTGCTTCTCTATTGAAAGTGAGATCTGCAAGCAGGAGTGCTTGAGGCCCTTTCTCCTAACTTCTTTCAAGCATGTTACATTTCTATTAAGATCTTTTTATTTTATGCATTTTCCCCTTAGCTTTATAAATGTGTCCATATAAGCCTAGGAATATAAAATCCACTATCTTCTTGCAGTAGGTTAAATAACCCACTATTATTCTAGGACTGCTCTATTTTGTCAAATAGAGATGTCCTAGAATAAATGCAATTATCTATTCATTTATATATATGCTTATTTTTCTATCTGTCTCTTTGTCTATCTAGTGAGATTTAAAATAGCCAAATCTAATAAGAGTAATAAGAGAATCCTAGTACAGTGTCTCAAAGAGAACAGTGGGTAAATAAGTATTTGGTATTTATAGATAATCATGAAGATAATGCTGAAATAAGTATTTCTTTATGCTTTCATGGTCTTAGATACAAAGTGTGTTGATGACTTTCAGAGTGATTTGGGCCCAGTATTATCTGATGATATCTTCCCCAAGCAACTTTTCTTCTAAGCCCTTTTACTCTCATTTGTAACTCGTTGTCTACACACTAATAAATGAACCAATTCACTAAGGTTTGGATTATCTTTCTTTTTGTATCTTTTTATATCTGTTTGACAGTGGGACCTCATACCACCTCAAAATAATATTTGGAAAATAGAAAAACAACAAAAAATAATTCATGAGCTATAGTGGAAATATACTGTTATTCCATCTCTAGGGATCTGCTTTAAAGAATGAGGTAGAAAAGCAAAAATAAATGTAAAGTTAGAAGTGAGATCAAGAGAGACATGGAGTCCATTGTAGCTCAGTTTTTATAGTTTAGAGTCAGGATCTTATCCTGGGGTCCAGGACTGACTTTATTATGAGGAAGGAAGGAAAGGAATGAGTCCCTACATACTGTAAAACTCAGTGTAAAATTTAAGCTACATATAATTATTTACATTTTGGGAGGAGGTAGAGAGAAGATTCATAGCTTTAATCACATATTTATAGGAATTTGTGGTCACAAAATGGTGAAGAACCACTGATAATAGAGTAATCAGGATTATAATAAAATAAAATTTTCTCTTTGGAGTTCTGTCAGGAAATTAATTCTTTCAACATTTCTCTCCCTTCCTTTCCTTCGCCCTAATTCCCTCTGATGAATTTAATGTTTTTAGAGTTATTTTGCTAAAGCTTATCAAAATGAATAATTTAGAAAATATCTTGAGCTGTCTGGACTCACAAATTAGCTAAAAGGTTTCATTAATGTTCAGCATGATATTTATGAAGAGGGAGGTGGTAAATAAGACAAAAAACAGCAGGGAGTAGGAGAATCCTTCTACTCTTGAGCCTACAGCTGAGCCCCATCAGTTGGCATTGTCATTCTGGATGATTAGAAGCCCAATAGATTTGGCATAAAGAAAGTCATGGAAGAAATAGAGAATCCTTGCTGGATGTTCGAAGTCTCCACCTAAGTTGGCAAGGGAAGAGGGCGCACAGCAGGAGGGTGAGTCACAGAAACATATGAGTTGCATTCTCAGATGATCCAGTTCCTGTCCACATACCTCCTTTCAACAGCTGCTTTTATCGGCTACTTCAGAGAAGAGTGGAAAGCTCCCATAATGCACCTTGTCTGTTCTGCCAAATATGTGAAATTTTGGCAGAAGCAAGTAAGGGGAAACATGCTTCCCGGTTGGCATTTAGCTTAGGGATAAAATTTGATGGCCATCATATAACTTCTGTCACTTCTTTGCCCGTTTCATAATAAGACTTACAGATTTATATTTAAATCCTGGAATCCATTTTAACCCTCTTAAAGAATATTGGTCATCAAGTCAAATATTTTTCAGGTCCTTGTCATGATATTTATGTTTAAATCGCACAATTTCTTTATTTTGTTTTTAAAAAATTTTTTATTTTAAATTTTTTTACATCTTTATTGGAGTATAATTGTTTTAAAATGGAGTTAGTTTATGATTTATAACCAAGTGAATCAGCTATACATATACATGTAACCTCATATTTCCTCCCTCTTGCGTCTCCCTCCTACCCTCCCTATCCCACCCCTCTAGGTGGTCACAAAGCATGAGCTGATCTCCCTGTGCTATGTGGCTGCTTCCCACTAGCTATCTATTTTACATTTGGTAGCATATATAAGTCCACGCCACTCTCCAACTTCACCCAGCTTACTCTTCCCCCTCCCCGTGTCCTCAAGTCTGTTCTCTACGTCTGTGTCTTTATTTCTATCCTGCCCATAGATTCTTCAGAACATTTTTTTTCTTTTTTTTCTTAGACTGTATATATATATGTTAGCATACGGTATTTGTTTTTCTCTTTCTGACTTACTTCACTCTGTATGACAGACTCTAGGTCTATCCACCTCACCAAAAATAACTCAATTTCGCTTCTTTTTATGGCTGAGTAACTTTCCATTGTATACATGTGCCACATCTTCTTTATCCATTCATCTGTCAATGGACACTTAGGTTGCTTCCATGTCCTGCCTATTGTAAATAGAGCTGCAACGAACATTTTGTTACATGACTCTTTTTGAATTATGGTTTTATCAGGGTAAATGCCCAGGAGTGGGATTGATGGTTCGTATGGTAGTTCTACCTTTACATTTTTAAGGAACATCCATACTGTTCTCCATAGAGGCTGTATCAATTTACATTCTCATCAACAGTGCAAGAGGGTTCCCTTTTCTCCATACCCTCTCCAGCATTTATCGTTTGAAGATATTTTGATGATGGCCATTCTGACTGGTGTGAGGTGATACCTCATTGTAGTTTTGATTTGCATTTCTCTAATGATTATGAGCATCTTTCATGTGTTTGTTGCCAATCTGTATAGCTTCTTTGGAGAAATATCTGTTTAGGTCTTCTGCCCATTTTTGGATTGCGTTGTTTGTTTTTTCGATATTTGGCTGCATGAGATGCTTGTAAATTTTGGAGATTAACCCTTTGTCAGTTGCTTAATTTGCAAATATTTTCTCCCATTCTGAGGGTTGTCCTTTCATCTTGTTTATGGTTTTCTTTGCTGTGCAAAAGATTTTAAGTTTCATTAGGTCCCATTTGCTTATTTTTGGTTTTATTTCCATTTCTCTAGGAGGTGGGTCACAAAGGATGTTGCTGTGATTTATGTCATAGAGTGTTCTGCCTATGTTTTCCTCTAAGAGTTTGATAGTGTCTGGCCTTACATTTAGGTCTTTAATCCATTTTGAGTTTATTTTTCTGTATGGTGTTAGGGAGTTTTCTAATTTCATTCTTTTACATGTAGCTCTCCAGTTTTCCCAGCACCACTTATTAAAGAGGCAGTCTTTCCTACATTGTATGCTCTTGCTTCCTTTATCAAAGATAAGATGACCATATGTGCGTGGGTTTATCTTTGGGCTTTCTACCCTGTTCCATTTATCTATATTTCGGTTTTTGTGCCAGTACCAAACTGTCTTGAATACTGTAGCTTTGTAGTATAGTCTGAAGTCAGGGAGTCTGATTCCTCCAGCTCCATTTTTTTTTCTCGGGATTGCTTTGGCATCTCGGGGTTTTTTATGTTTCCATACATATTGTGAAACTTTTTGTTCTAGTTCTGTGAAAAATGCCATTGGTAGTTTGATAGGGATTGCATTGAATCTGTAGATTGCTTTGAGTAGTAGAGTCATTTTCACAATGTTGATTCTTCCAGTCCAAGAACATGGTATATCTCTCCATCTGTTTATATCATCTTTAATTTCGTTCATCAGTGTCTTACAGTTTTGTGCATACAGGTCCTTTTTCTCCTTAGGTAGGTTTATTCCTAGGTATTTTATTCTTTCTGTTGCAATGATAAGTGGGAGTGTTTCCTTAATTTCTCTTTTAGATTTTTATCATTAGTGTATAGGAATGCAAGAGATTTCTGTGCATTAATTTTGTATCCTGCTACTTTACCAAATTCATTGATTAGCTCTAGTAGTTTTCTGGTAGCATCTTTAGGATTCTCCATGTATAGCATCATGTCATCTGCAAACAGTGACAGCTTTAATTCTTCTTTTCCAACTTGGATTCTTTTTATTTCTTTTTCTTCTCTGATTGCTGTAGCTAAAACTTCCCAAACTATGTTGAATAATAGTGGTGAGAGTGGGAAACCTTGTCTTGTTCCTGATCTTAGAGGAAATGGTTTCAGTTTTTCACCATTGAGAACAATGTTGGCTGTGGGTTTGTCATATATGGCCTTTATTATGTTGAGGTAAGTTCCCTCTATTCCTACTTTCTAGAGGGTTTTTATCAAGAAAGGGTGCTGAATTTGTCAAAAGCTTTTTCTGTTTCTGTTGAGAGGATAATATGGCTTTTCTCCTTCAATTTGGTAATATGGTGTATCACATTGATTGCTTTGCATATTTTGAAGAATCCTTGCATTCCTGGGATGAACCCCACTTGATCATGGTGTATGATACTTTTAATGAGCTGTTGGATTCCCTTTGTTAGTATTTTGTTGAGGATTTTTGTATCTATGTTCATCAGTGATATTGGCCTGTAGTTTTCTTTCTTTGTGACATCTTTGTCTGATGTTGGTTTCAGGGTGATGGTGGACTCGTAGAATGAATTTGGGAGTGTTCCTCCATTTGCTATATTTTTGAAGAGTTTGAGAAGGATAGGTGTTAGCTCTTCTCTAAATGTTTGATAGAACTCGCCTGTGAAGCTATCTGGACCTGGGCTTTTTTTTGTTGGAATATTTTTTTTTTGCGGTACGTGGGCCTCTCACTGTTGTGGCCTCTCCCATTGTGGAACACAGGTTCTGGACGCGCAGGCTCAGTGGCCATGGCTCATGGACCCAGCTGCTCCGCGGCATGTGGGATCTTCCCGGACCAGGGCAAGAACCCGTGTCCCCTGCATCGGCAGGCGGACTCTAAACCAATGCGCCACCAGGGAAGACCTTGTTGGAATATTTTTAATCACAGTCTCAGTTTCAGTTCTTGTGATTGGTCTGTTTTTATTTTCTATTTCTTCTTGGATCAGTCTCGGAAGGTTGTGCTTTTCTAAGAATTTGTCCATTTCTTTCAGGTTTCATTTTAATGGCATATAGTTGCTTGTAGTAATCTCTCATGATCCCTTGTATTTCTTCAGTGTCAGTTGTTACTTCTCCTTTTTCATTTCTAATTTTGTTGATTTGAGTCTTCTGCCTTTTTTTCTTGATGAGCCTGGCTAATGGTTTTTCAATTTTGTTTATCTTCTCAATGAACCAGCTTTTAGTTTTATTGATCTTTGTTATTATTTCCTTCATTTCTTTTTCATTTATTTCTGTTCTAATCTTTATGATTTCTTTCCTTCTGCTAACTTTGGGGTATTTTTGTTCTTCTTTCTCTACTTGCTTTAGGTGTAAGCTTATATTGTTTATTTGAGATGTTTCTTGTTTCTTGAGGTGGGATTGTATTGCCATAAACTTCCCTCTTAGAACTGCTTTTGCTGCATCCCATAGGTTTTGAGTTGTCGTGTATTCATTGTCATTTGTTTCTAGGTATTTTTTGATTTCCTCTTTGATTTTTCAGTCATCTCTTGGTTATTAAGTGGTGTATTTTTTAGCCTCCATGTGTTTGTATTTTTTACAGATTGCTTCCTGTAATTGATATCTTACCTCATAGCATTGTGGTTGGAAAAAATACTTGATACAATTTCAATTCTCTTAAATTTACCAAGGGTTGATTTGTGACCCAAGATATGATCTATCTTGGAGAATATTCCATAAGCACTTGAGAAGAAAGTGTATTCTGTTTTTTTTTTCTGTGCGCAGGCCTCTCACTGCTGTGGCCTCTCCCGTTGTGGAGCACAGGCTCCGGACGCGCAGGCTCAGCGGCCATGGCTCACGGGCCCAGCCGCTCCGCGGCATGTGGGATCTTCCCAGACCGGGGCACGAACCCATGTCCCCTGCATCGGCAGGCGGACTCTCAACCACTGCGCCACCAGGGGAGCCCTATTCTGTTGTTTTTGAATGGAATGTCCTATAAATATCAATTAAGTCCATGTTGTTTAATGTATCATTTAAAGCTTGTGCTTCCTTATTTATTTTCATTATGGATGATCTGTCCATTGGTGAAAGTGGGGTGTTGAAGTCCCCTACTATGATTGTGTTACTGTCGATTTCCCCTTTTATGACCTTTAGCATTTGCCTTATATATTGAGGTGCTCCTATGTTGGGTGCATAAATTTTTACAATTGTTATAA